>NC_050515.1:21980915-21993359 GCF_002922805.2 Oryzias melastigma | reverse complement strand
TGTTTTCATTTATGCCTGTATGCACCATCATCACCAAGACAAATTCCTCATATGTTTGAAATCATACGCCCTTCTACTATCCCTAGTGGAATGATGATGAAGTGCAGGCAGAGAACAGGAACCAAGTTATGGATTTTTAAAGAAAGTTTAGATAATGCTAATGAAATATGGAAGTCAGAAATGTGTGTTTTTAATATGATGTGAATGGTTATAGACTATAGGGTTAATCTCCTTATTTTCTGAATGTTTTTCTGTTTATATCTGGTATTCTTTTTTATGTTATCTGATCATTAGGATCAATTAAATATAAAAAAATAAAATTTCCTACCTACAGTCAGAGTTTATATAAATGAATATTTAAATAGCCCATTTGAGCCACATTATTTCAAGAACGTTCTACCTTTTCATCTTTATTCATTGCTTGATTAGCTGAATTTTACGATATCTTGATATCAGAATCGGACTAAAGAGAATAGTATTGAAGTGAGATTGATGAAGTGTACAAATCTGCATCAGGAAGGTTAATGTTTTTAAAAACTTTATTTTCATTTTGGATCAGCAGAAGGTTTAAATGTGGAGCTCTACAGACACTTGAGGATGCTGAAGTTACACTCCGTCCCTCTGGGACATCCACACATCTTCCCGACCCTGGAGCCTTTCCGCACAGCACACTGTTCACCTGCATCGCACTGACTCACAAAGACACAAAGAAGACATTTATGAAAGAGAGTATCTGTGATGTAGAAAACACGCTTCCTACTCCGAGTACTTTACTATATACTACTCTATGCATAACTCAGAGGTGAATTTCTAATGAACTACTGCCGCTCTGCAGAAACTTTGTCCTAGAAAATGACACTTTTTAAAATATTTTGGCTAAAAACAACACAATCATGATAAAAAGATCACTGGAAATGCTTCGAAAATTGATTAAAAAAAAATGATTGTAGTGGGACTTGAAGCTTCTGCTGTGATGAAAGGAACTCTCGCTCACAGGGGGAAGCCAGCCCAGCTTCTTCTCTGATGAGGGCAGCTGTTTGTTCCTCAGCTTCTCCAGAACTTCCTGCAGAGCTTCAATCTGAAGACACAACAACGTTTATAAATGAAGTCACTGTCACACGTGAACTGTTAAAAAAACAACTCATGGAAATGCAAGAAAAGAACTTTCAAAGATGATTTGGTTATAACAGCTCAACTACAATTTTAAAAATGGAAACAGTCAAAAGAAGTCATTTGTCATACTTGACAGTATTCATGTCAGCCGTTTAAAATGAGTTGTAGCTCACCAGCTCCTTCTCCTCTTGAGTCTTGAAGACTTCAAACTCAGGCGAGCGCTCCTCTATCTGCTCCTCACAGCTCCCCAAAGCCACCAGCAGCCAGCAGGAGGCGCTGAGGAGCAGCATCCTGCTGCTGACCATGGTGCTGAAGACTCTGGATTTTGGTGATAGAAGCTGAAGAAGGTAAAGACGCCTGCAGTCAAAAGCCTGGCAGCTGAATGTGTGATTGTACTGTAACCGGGAGGCTTTATACAGGCGCCGCTCTGATGTCACTCAGACCGTATTTACTCCGGTAACGAGACAATCAGTCAGCTCACCTCAGAGGTCGTCCGAGGACATAACCTGTGCTTTGTCAAACAGGACGCTGTTCCCCCTGAATCTGAGTCTAACGTGAGGTTTCTACTGGAGGAACATTTCCTGTGACTCAGAGGCCAGAAGTTTCTGGATCATCTTACTTTCTCACACTTCGGTGCATTTAGAAGCAAACAAGGAATAACGTTATTTTGTTACTTGGTAGAGGTTGAGTTTGTAACAATGATGTCATTAAAAATTATTTGTTTTATTTTTTTGATTTAGCTTTTCTAAGAAAAAAAAATCTGATTTAGCTCTTCTTTATAAAAGTAGTAGAAATAAATGAATATCTGCAGAAGTGCCATCTGTTTTGCTGGTTTGAACAGTTTAAATATGATGTGGTTGTTTTTTTCTATGCTCCCGTTTATTTAGTTTAGTATATTTTTACGTCCCATCCACAAAAAACATATCAGTCTTTTAATTTCAGGCACTGAGTGATTTTCAAAAAGTTTTCCCCCATAATGCTTTCTATCAGTATGTATTGCTGGGAAGTGTTCAATCTCATGTGCTTTATTTGACCATGGTTTGCTGCAGAGCTGCCTCTTCTTTGTTTGTTGGCAGACTGTTACACTGAAGACGCCTGACAGGAAGAGCTGCGACCTGTGGAGTGTCTGTGTCACCGTCTACGTCAGCGCAAACTAGATGCTTTGACATCGACACACGTTCATTAAATCTGTGTTGTCCAGTTCAGTGACCCTGACTTAAGAGGAAAAGAATCTAACCTGGGGAGGATTTACCATTGGGCAAAAGCAGGTGATTGCTTGACTTTTTGAAAAGAGAGAAAACCTAATAAAAAAAAAAACCTTATAAAAAATGTTTCAAATTATTTCAACATCTATTGTTGGTTAATTCTGTAATAAAAATAATAAAATCACTGAAATAGTATCAGAATCCTTATTAGAAAGGGTTTTGTCTCTCTGCAATGATGGACTATTCTGTCAACAGCAACAGCATGTTAGCTAGCAAAGAGAGACTCTTTAAAGAGATTTTTTTTTTAAACTTAAACTGAAGCAAAGATATCTGAGCGACTGGGAAAAAAAGAAAGGAGAAATCAAGAAGTTTTTTGCTACACTTTTAAAAGAGCAGGAAAAAAGACAAAACATGGAAGAAAATACCAAGAGAATCAATGGAACTCAAACAGAAGGTAAAGAAAGACAAGAACAGTGCTGGGAATAACGCAGTTTAAGCATGATGGTGTTACTAACGGCGCTATAAGGTAAGTAACAGAGTAATGAAAGAAATTATACCAGTTACAACATCGTTATTATTACTAAGTATAAATTGAGGCATGTTACTTCACACTTTAATGATGCGGTTTATCACCAGCTAATATTCTTTGCACGTATTTACATCACAGCAAGTGTCAATGAAGTGGAATATTGCAATTAAGGTAACATTTTCAGACACTATTTTACTTAAATCAAAAGAAACAAATATTTACATCAAATGTATGTTGTTTCTCGGTACAAAGATACTATCTACGTCCACCTATGCTACAAAGTGAAGAAGCAATGATATGTTCAAACTCCTTCCCTTCTCCCAAACTACTTAAAAAAAACTATATATTGTGGTTGATTTTACATAGTACCTTGGATTTTAAAAGCAATTCACACACTATTCTCACTACTTTTCTTAAATGGCACAAAATAAAAACCTGTTTATGAAGACTGTTTATGAATTCCGTGTATTATGATGATGAAAATGTGGATGACTTCATTAAAAAAAATAATTAAAACACTTTTTCTCACAAGCATTGTTCAAACGCAATGCATTGTGGTCTATATTCACCAATCTAGTGAGCATTGATGCCCACTGTTTTATTATTCCTTTTTTTTTTGCAAAGACTTCTGGGAAATTCTAGGGCACTCGATTTTGGAATTGTAGATCCAGACTGCTCTACAAAGTGGCAGATGTTTCATATAGTGCACTGTGTAGTGAGTAGTGAAGGAATTGGGGAAAAAGCACATCAAATCAAACCAAAGTGGATTTTGCAGCTGAGAAGAGGATAGGTTCTATCCCAGGAAATATACACAGCAACACTCCACCGTTGTCGACTGACATGTTTCCCCCCAAGCACTCAGCCCTAAAAAGAAGACGGGAAAACAAAACAGGGAAAGTGGAGTAGTCAGCAAATTAAAAATAGATTTGAATAGGCATTTTTCCGTAGCCATTTTTTTCAAACAAAACGGCGTATTCGACGGACATATGTGACACAACACGTTGCTTTCAGCATGTGGTTTTGAACGCGCTAGAACAGCGCTGGAACGGTGCTTTCGACGAGTGGTTTATACGCGCCTTTAGGGACAGTTTTGGGACAATACAAGATGGCATAATTTATGTGCTACTTTTAAAACGTGCCTTAAAAGCTGCGTTTTTCGTGGTCAAGAATGCGCCATTTTTTAAGGTGCAATTCCTGGTGAATATTGATCGCTTTTGCTTGCCATACAGATCAGTCCTTTACATTGAAACTTGAAGCCTATGCCGCAGAGGTGGGGACTCGAGTCACATTACTTGGACTCGAGTCAGACTCGAGTCATGAATTTGACGACTTTAGACTCGACTTGGACTTTCCTACCTCTGACTCGTGACTTGACTCGGACTGTGGTATTCATAACTTGTGACTTGACTCGGACTTCAGCCCTCTGACTCGGAAAGACTTGCTATTTTCCCCCAAATCCACGGATTATAAAGTATAAAGTATATATTAACACCGGAACTAATGTTTAGCGTCCGTTTTCCGCCGGAGCGTTATAGATGTGGGAACGGAACGGAGAAAAGATGTCGGCGGCGGTGGTTCAGATGTCCTGCCGATACCGGGGCATGTTAGCGGTCAGAGCCGCCGGCATCAGGACGCTCATCCCCGGGCTGGTCCCGGCGCAGTTCCGAGCCTTCTCGGTGCGGAAGGAACCCGAACTAGAGGAGAACCCGTTCTACAACAAGTACCAGGAGAAGATCCAGAAGCTGCGCAGGTTAGCGGCTAACGCCAAACCCTGTAGGAGCATGCGCCTTTTTAAAGGCTCGCTTCTATTTTAACAAGTAAACTGCAGCCAGGAAGTTACTGGATGTGCAAATTGAACTAAATCTATTAAAACAAAAGTTCGGCTTATTGAATAAACCTAACAGACTATCTTTTCTACTTTAAATGTTCCTCCAAATTTTGAGGTTTTAATATAATTATATTATTTATGTTTAATATTATTATTTCTTAAAGGTTTTGCTTTTAAGTGAAAATTACAAAAAAATTATATAGTAAAGAATATTTCTTAGATGTACAAGAATGTAGATTTAAAAATTATTCATATAATATAAGCAATAACGGAAAACATATAATCAAAAATAACAACCTAACACTAAATAATATTAAATAATAATCATAATTCTTAAGTGTTTGCATTAATGTTTGGTCTCAACATCACCACTAAGAATTTAATCCAATTTTGAATTTTAAAAACAGTCAGATTTTAATTTATTAATGTTTAATTGCCGTTTGTCACTGTAGGTTTCAGATTTCAAAAATGTGTGTGTGTTTTTTTTATAAGGGTCTATAGTTTTGCCGTCAATTGTGTTTCCTAATTTGAATTCTAATTTACTGACCAAAGTTTATTTCAAATTTTTTGATATTATTTCGATATTTTTGATATTTTGTGCATTTGTGGGTCATTTTATGTGCTCAGTCTGGATAAAAGAAGGAGGTTCTCAGCGTGGATATCTGAGAAAGAAAGAAAAAACAACACATTTTTGTTGGTAAATAAACTGTTGCCATCTTCTCACTGAGCTGGTAGTGTTTCCAAGTCTACAATCTTGTCCCAAACGTCACTTAAATCGGCTGGATTTAGAGAAATCTGCTTCCTCCTAATTTGTACAAGTCATTTTTTTTTTACTTTTTGAGCCCAGAGGTCTTTACTTCAATGCAAATCAATGACACATTGTTATTTTTATATATTTCGGATGTTTTAGGTTCTGTCACTGTTCTGTCAAAAATAAGTCTTCATGAAAAGACTTCATTTCATCTCACTTCCTGTATATGAGGGCATGTAAACTGTATATCTATGTTCAAACTATAACATTTTATATCTCAATTATTCCCCTTTCAGTGCCAAGCCCCAGGAGTTCAAGGTTCGACTGGAGAAAAGGCAGGAGGCGAAGAAAGAAGTGCTGGGCCACTCCAAGCAGGCGGAGTTTGTGCGGTTCATGGAGCAGGAGGTGAAGCGTCCACACAAACCCCCGGAAACTCGAGCCGAAGCGCAACATCTTAAGCCTTTTCTTTTGTTTTTCTGCAGGCGGAAAAAAAAGGGAAGACGCCCGGCAGCGATGGAGTATCGGGAGGTTTTACCAAGAACAAGGTGAGTTTAGCCTTTCGAGCAGATCGTGGTTGAGCCCGTTTGTTCTGATGAGTAAACCAGGTTTTCTGCAGACGTTAGCTTCCATCTTGAACCTGGAGATGATCGAGGGCAAAACGGGAGACGAGGTGGCAGAGGTGAGGCCTTTCACCGCAGCTTCAGATTCATAAAGTATTTGATCAAATAACATCTGCTCTGTTTTATTGTTCAGCTTTGGATGCAGTATTATTCTACCAAAGACACAATCAGTGCCGCCATCCCAGTGAGTTGCACCTGAGATTTTATGTTTTTATGTGACAAATGTGGAGTTTACTTTTTATTTTCTGTATGTAAAATTAGATTAAACCTAAAAAAATATATATTTTCAAAGACATATATAGCTACATTTAGGGCCCTTTTAAATAAAACGTGAGGCTAAATGGATCCATGCAGAGAAAGACAAAATGTCATCTCTATTTGACAAAAATCTCCTGGAAAAAGATGAGACAAAAGAGGAACCTTCTGGAAAGCTGCTATGGTATTTCAGATGGAAAAGAAAAAAATATGGTAAGAGTCAAACATGGTAGAGGCAGTGTGATAATATGGGTCTACTTGGCAGCTTCATATTTTGAATCAATGAAACCTTAACTCTGATAGATGTTCTTTCCCAGCAATGATCTGAACACTTCACACATCACAACTGAAAGGATCAGAAGCCGTTTCTGGACTATAAACGGATATTTTATGGAAGAAAAATAAAACCGTTTTATAAAGTAAAAGGAAATTATTTTATGGAAATGTAAAAAGCTTCTTGTAGGTTTTTATAGTCATTTATGGGGTTTAATTGACATTTATGGGGGTATTTTTGGTAGAGTTTTTGCATGATGATAAGCCTGTGATTCAGCAGTGATGATCTGTGCTCTTCTTCCTGTCCCAGTCAAACATCTATGAGGTGATGTTCAGCAGATCCAAGTCCTGCCCCATGGTGAGACCTCCAGAAAATCTCATTCATTTACTCAACAAGCCTGTATCCTTCATCTGTTTGTCTCCTTTGTCCTCCTGGTTGCCACGATTTCCTGTCTCTGCAGTTTCTCTATGCACTTCCTCGGAAAGAGGGCTATGAGTTCTTTGTGGCTCAGTGGTCTGGACACGAGCTCCACTTTACTTCCCTCATCAACGTCCAGGTGAACCTCTCACTCCTCTGGAACCCTCCGCTTCCTCCTCTCTTGCTCTGCGTGCGATTAACCCTCAGCTGTTTACAGACTCTCGGGGAGAACGCGCCGAGTCAGCTCATCCTCTACCATTACCCGGAGCTGAAGGACACAAAGCGCGTGGTGCTCATGACTGCAGAGATGGACCCCAAGTTTGTAGTAAGTTGGTTTAAAAAGACAAAACACACACATTGTTGTTTAGAGACGCCAATCTGAACGTTCCTCGTCTCTACAGACCGTCCAAGAGGCGCAGTGCTTGGCCAATCAGGTTCAGCTCTTTTACGGCACGCAGCGGCAGGAGACGTACCGATTGGTGGAGACCTTCAACCATCACCCCGCCGACTTCAAACACATGTCCGTGATAGCAGAGCTGGAGCAGAGCGGCATCGGTTCTGCTGCTTCTCCACAGCTCTCCTGAGGGGAGTCGGGACAACGCCAAAGAGTTGGAAAGGTGTCTACCACAGAAACTGAGAGGACTAACAGTGGAAAGTGGAGCTGCTGAAGGAACAAGGAGTTCTGGAAGGACTTAATGCTACAGTATCACCAGGACATTTGGATGTTTCACTAAGAAAAAGTTACTGTGGTTCAGATGGAGGCAAAATCCCCAAAACTGCGTGACTCTAACGAAGAAACTCAAAGTGTTGGTGCCACCACATTCATGCCCATCAACTCATGTTCAGACCGATTGAGTTGTTTTTGTCTGCTCAGAACTTTGGTATTAGAAGAAAAGACTAATTTAACAGAAACTATTAAAACAAAAGTCAAAAAGCAGAATATTGGGTACAAAAATGTCTGTGATTCTGAAGTTCTATCAATGTGGAAAAACTTTCCTGTTCCCAAAAATAAATGTATTTATGCTCTATTAGTTCAGACAATGTCATTAACTGTATGCTGGAATTGAGCTCAGAAGTTAAAGGAGATGCATCTAAAAGATGAAAAATGAAGCCGGAACATTCATTCATTCATTCATCTTCTTGGCCGCTTCATCCCTTTTGGGGTCGCGGGGGTGCCGGAGCCTATCCCAGCTACTGATGGGCGAAGGCGGGGTACACCCTGGACAGGTCGCCAGTCCGTCGCAGGGCCTCAATCACACACATTCACTCTCACATTCACACCTAGGGGCAATTTAGAGTCACCACTGAACCTATGAAGCATGTTTTTGGACGGTGGGAGGAAGCCGGAGTCCCCGGTGAAAACCCACGCATGCACGGGGAGAACATGCAAACTCCACACAGAAAGGTCCCAGCCGGGAGTCGAACCGGGGCCTTCTCGCTGTGAGGCAAGAGCGCTAACCACTGCGCCACCGTGCAGCCCGCCGGAGCATTTAAACGTATTTTATTTTGAAAGTCAAAGGTGAAGCTGTGACTCCTCCAGATGTTGAAAGCTGACAAAAATCATCTGTAAAAGCTTAAAATGTTTGCTAAAAAAAATAAATAACTGAAAAAAATGTCCCAACATTTTTGAAATGGCTGAAAGAAATACTCAACATTTTTCTAAATACGTGTATTAAAATGGCTAAATAAGTTTAGAGTGGTTACATTTTGAGAGCTGGAACTTCAGTTTTTGGTTATTAAAAGTAAGAAATTGAAAACTTTAAATAAGGAATACAAAAAAACTGCTAAGTTACATGAGCTGAAAATAAAGTTCAACAATTATGTTCTTTTTTTCTTTTATTTTTTCACAAAACAGTGCAAATCCTCAAAAGGAAATTCAGACAATATTCATTTGAACAGTTGTGGTAAATTTAAACTCAAAGTACAGAAAAGCCGAAGAACAAAAATGTTTCTTCTTTGATGAAAGTTAGTAATTGTTTGGAGTCTTTTGTCCTCTCTGGGTTCCTGTACCAACATAAAAACACATCAACTCAGAACATAAATGCTGCAATTACCCCACATTTTATCAAGATAACACAACGTTCGATGTTTTGTTCCGCATGAACGAGTGAAGAACAGAACAGTGGTCCGACTCTGAGGATCTTTGTAGTTCATGATCCGAAACGAGAAAAACAAACAAAAAAAATAAAACATCAACATCTAGATTTGAGAAAAAAAATACTTCAAGTGCTTTTTTCAAATGAAAGAAATATTGTAATGACTGCCCACTGCAGGAGCTGTGCATTATGGGAAGTAAAGCTTCTGTTGCTGTCAGTAGCACCACAAGTTAGTGGGTCACTTCCAGGGAATATTGAATGTATACTTAAAGGATTAAAGGTCTAATAATTGAATCCACTTCAGTTAGTGGACTCCACCCTTTTTACTCTCCTATTCTTCTGTCTGTTCAGAGTTGTGTGTTGTGAAGGGACGAGTCAGCTTGAGCGTTCAAACTGTAGCTCCTACCACCCTGCTGTCTAATTTGGCTGATGTTATTTGGATTAATTTAGTTGTGAACAAACACAAAAACATGTATTACGTGTTACGGACATATTTTAACCCCATCCTAATTACATACAAATAGTCACTTCCATATAGTTGAGTTCTGCTCCATCCTGTCTGTTAGCAGTCATTCCACTTCTGACATCATTTTAGCACTTAGCTGGACAGACATTCCCATAATGCACAGCAGGTCCTGTAGTGGGCAGTGTCATTACGAGATGGACCAAGAATTCTGGAAGTAATAATTTCATCTTCAAAACACAAGTTCAGTTTTCTCTAAAACAAAGTGTGTTTCACTGCTACATGTAACGACTACTGTAAATGTTGGTCAAAGTCGAATGATTTCAAACATCTTCAGCAAATGTTTGGAATTTTCGTGGCTTCAAATGACGGCATCTGTGGAGCTTCATCTGAAAAGTCCAATTTTGAACTCATTTTGACAGAGATAAGCTGAGTTAGCAACACAAGTTAGCAAAGAAGAAACAGCAACAACAAAATTTTGCGTTTTTGTTCTCAAAGTTTTGAAAATTGCAAATCCAGGATTTTTGTCGACTTTACAAACACTAATGCAAAAGCCAAAATGATAGTTCTGAATCATCAAAGAAAAGAAGTGTAAATTCATAGATGGAAAAGTTTTTGAGACATCAGCTGAGCATTGTTGTTTATTTTCTAAACATGATCAGCATAGTGGTTTTTCCGCTCCGAGCTAAGGATTTTATGAGTTATTTTTAACTACTTGTTGATGTTTCTTCAGTCCACTGATGAAGCCTCTTGGACAACAGTGAAATGCTTCAAAGGAGGAAGATTTCAGGTCCAGGTGACTCAACTACAGGACAGAGTCACTAGGGGGGGGTTGTTCTCCAGTCTTAACTACATCTCCACTGGCTAACACTCAGAATGTAACTGACAGTCATGGAGAGAGATGACTAGAGATCAATGATAAGGGACAATTCTGAAACTATTACAAAATACTTTGCAAACTCAGAATGATAATAATAAAAATATGACCTTCAGTTTGTTCATTTAAGGACATTTGTGGTAAACACCATGTGTTTTAATTTTCTTCTACTCGTGAATCCATCCATTTTCTATTCCTGTTTCGACGTATGGCGTTGCTGGAGCCTATCCTATCTACAGATGGGCGACGGCGGGGTACAGTTTGTCGTAGGACTACATTTCACTCACTTATAAAAACGCAACAAACATATTTGGCAGCATGGTTTGTTTGTTTTCAGAAAGTAAAAGAAGGTAAAATGTTAGCATGAGAACTATGATTCTTTCTGTGGCTCTGCAGGCTGTTGTGATGAAGTGTTGCAGGTCAGTCTGACCTGCGTCTGGAAGGGAAGGACTCGTGTGATCAGACCTGATGGGTCAGAGTTTGTCTCCTGAACCAGGACCGACCAGGTGCGTTGGTCCTGATCACCTGGTACTGCAGTGCTCTGGCTCCCTGAGTGCGCCCCCTGCAGTCCGGTTTCAGTACATGGACTCGGCGTCTCGGATGCTTCCGAACGACAAACTGAAAGTGCTTCCCAGCTTCTTGGTCACGGTGCAGCTTTCCCTTTTCTTCTTCCTGCTCCAGTTTAGCAAAGAGGCGGAGCTCTGGCCTTTGGTCCCGCCCATCAGGCGCTGCCTACTGTGTTCTTTGTTGCTGCAGTGGGACAGCATGATGGCCTTCCTTTCCACCTGAGTGCAAACAGGAAATAAGTTTAGTAAATAAAATAACTGCTAGCTTTTATTCATTTCATTTGTGGTTATAAAAGATTTGTGCGATTTACTTTTTGACCTCATTGTGTTATATATTCCTGTTAACTTGTGTATTTAAATAAGTAACATAAATTATTCATTATGTTTGCATGTTATTCTGCAAACATAATGCAATTATTATTATTATTGTAATTATTCCTTTTGCTCCGCATGAACAAATGTGTTTTTTTTATGTTTATTTTTTGGGTTAAATGAGATTTTATGAGTATATTTTCAGTTTTTGTAACATTTTTGGATGTAGAATAAAACTGGACAGTTTTCCGGACTCTCACCTGCGTGTCGTGTGAGTGTAACGTGACCACGCCAATGTCCACGCCCCTGTCGCTGCAGCTCTTCAGCAGGTGGACCACCTCTGCATGTTTGGCCCACTTACAGTCCTGGCCGTCCACTGCGACAATGTAGTCTCCTTCCCGAAGCCCCGCCTCCTGAACAGACATTTATAACCATTGATATTTATTACATTTAAATTAGACAAAACACCTTAAAAACATTAGCTGTACTGGGAGATTATTTTAGTCAAATCAAATTGAAAATTCAGCGTATATAAGAGGTGTTTTCTAAAATAAAGCCATTATTTCACAATTAAATTCTCTCTAATGAGTCATTATGGGAGGAGTTTGTAAAATGCTTTTTTTGCTTGAGGTGCTTCAGCCGCCGCTCACCTCTGCACAGCCTCCAGGAACCACTCCTGCCACCAGGACGGGGGAGTCTCCTCTGAGGGTGAGTCCCAGTCCTCCTTCCCTCCTTTGCAGGCAGATGACACGCACCGGCCCCCAGCGGGCCCTCGCACAGAACACCGACAGAGGCCCCTGCAGCACACATGACACTCACAGTTAACACTTCTGAATCCAAGAACACTCAAATCAGCGTCAAGTTTGTTTTCTGGTTGTGTTTCTGTTATTTTCTATGCTTTATGGAAATAAACCTTATTCTGCAGGAAAACCTGGTTGCTAACTTTATATATATAAAAAACAGGGCTTCATTTGTAAAGAAAACCAAATCTGTGGCATGAACAGAACTCCTTTTTTTTGATAAATGCAAATTGTTTTTCTAAATTGTTGTGTTTCCATTAGGGAGATTTATTATCATAAATCATATTTGCACAATATCATATTCAATGGAAACATGGATAATGTCCGAATTTTTTCTT
>NC_050515.1:21959942-21980451 GCF_002922805.2 Oryzias melastigma | reverse complement strand
TTCTTTTTTTTTTTTTTAGATAAATACGAATTGTTTTTCTAAATTGTTGTGTTTCCATTAGGGAGATTTATTATCGTAAATCATATTCGCACAATATCATATTCAATGGAAACATGGATAATGTCAGAATTTTTTCTTTTAAATGTTAGAATTCACCTTTACACCCAAGCTTTTGACACAACATGATACTGTATGCAGATATGTTTGATTGAAAGTTTAATTGAAAGTCTAAATGAGCCCGACTCCTGCCTCAGCACCACTGCTGTCACAGTTCTCTCACGGCTTGTGACTCCAAACTCTTCATGTTGTCTTTGAAAGCTTTTTCCTTAGAGATTTTACATTTTAAATTCACAAAAATGGCGTGAGTGAAGCTCGTAGTTAGGCCATACTCTCACGCTCAACTAACCCTCTCCCAGACCAGCGCTCGCACTGACTTGAGTCTAAAGACTTGAGATGGAGTTCAGTTTTTCTCGCTGTGACTGCGTCTGATCTGATTTGATCTGATCTGATCTGTTCTGATCTGTTCTACTCAGGACCATCTTTCCTCTCTCTGAACTATGAAAGTGTTCCTGCGGTTTGACTCAGACTTGAACAGCTGAACTTTGCATAGCTTACCAGCCTCTGGAAGATGTCCGTTACTTGAACTGTAGAGAAGTTTGGTGGCGTCACGTCGGGTTTCTGCTGAGTTTGAGCTGCTGGCAGAAGGAGACACAGTGACTGTCTGGGTCTGAAACCCAGATCAGAAGAAGCGGCTGGTTCTGAAGAATTTCTGACCCTGGATCTCGGGGGCTTCAGCCGTTTCATCGAAGTCGTCCTCTCGATCCAACGCCGAGTATTTGTCCAGAGAGCGCTTGTGCGCCAGAGACAGCACATCCTGCAGGATGTCCATCTTCCTCAGGATTTTGCACAGACCGTGCACACGCATGGCCTCCTCGTGTCTGATCAGCGCCCGACGCAGGTGAGCTTTACCTGAAAGAGAGCGGATCAGTCAGACCTATAACACCAGATGAGAAAACATTTAAACGAGGAGTCTTTAGCTTTAGTCACGAGTGCTGCAGGTTTTGGGTCCTCCGGGTTTTTGGAGGGTCATGGAGAGATGCGGATACATTCGTTTAACATCAGAGATGTCACCGGCGACACCTAAAAAACAAACGCTCTTTGACATAGTCTACGTTTGTGGCTATTTATGTAAAGATCGTGATTTAGGTGATTCTGACGGGAGGAAAACTGGATTTTCCTTTATTATAACTATACTATAAAGTGCTGCAGTCAGACATCCACTGGAATTATGTTGATTGCATTAATGATTGAAGAGTTATAGAAGACAAAAGAATGTCAACGTGGGAGCTAAAACTCCGGTGTCAAAGGATTAAGGTGAGTGTGTCTAGCATTTCCCTTGAGGCTTGTGCTTCCACGTTAAGGGATGTTGTTGAAATGAGGTGTGTAGTAAGTGTATCGTGAAGTATTTAAATGTATAGTGTAAGCTGCACCCACTTTTGACATATGGGTGAGGGTTTTGGTTTAGGGGACCTTTTCTTATTATTGTCTTGATGAAAATAAGGCAGCATCTGGCAGCACTCAAATCGCGTCCCTGGACTTGACATTGAAACCGGCCACCAAGATGCGCAAATTGCCTTTAGTGTGAATGAAGCTGAAGGGACCAACTGTGTCCCACATGTGTTTTGGCCATTTTTCACCCGCAGACAGCCCATACCCATAAGAGCAGATGTGACTAAAGCTTTTTCAGTCACTCTTATTCACCAAGCTTTCGCCTTTTTTCTGGATCCTGCAGAATCTGCCGGAGTGACTGTCCCCCAGGAGCGTTAATGTAGAAGCCGAGGAACGCCTCTTCTGCTTCCTCGTCGCCCTCTTCCTCCTTGGAAGACACTGGAGAAAATATAAGTGAAAAACACAATCAATTGTTTTTAGTTACTTAAACCATGAATTAGAAAAAAAGATTTTTTTCTTCCTTAATTGACTATAATTTTAAGAGCTTGTTTAACTGACTTTGCTTTTAAGTTCTGCGTTAAGCCAAATCCTCCCTGAAACTTTAAGAAGATGATCAAGTCAAGCTAGTTTGTACCATTTTCATTATTCACTCTTGCTAGTTTCCCATTAAATCTATTCATGGTGTTTGTACTCATCTTTGTGAGTCAATTCGATGTGATAGATGAAAGCCGACTCACGTGTGTGCTCACAGAGAGCAGCTGCAGCGTAGTAGTGAGAGAGCGCCCGGAAGTGTTCCGATTTGACCTGGACCATGGAGGCCCATGAAAAGGGCACGTAGTCCTTCATGAGAGGCTGGGTCATGGTCTGCTGCACCAGCAGGTAAACGTCCGACACCTGCAGAGCACACATGCACACGCCTGAGTGCGTTACTGTGCCCACACAGCGGCCGCGCGGGCGGAGCAGGTCAACTCACCCGTGCAGCTTCCTGCGCGAGGCGCAGCTGGGAGCTGAAGCGAGCGCTCCATGAGGCGAGCGCGATGCGTTCAAAGACACACTCCTGGACCTGAGCCAGCATGAGCCGGACCAGCATGCTGAGAGACGGAGCGCTCATGTCTAGACTTGGAGCGTTGGAGAAGTTTTCCTTTAGGTAGTTAAACGCTCCTAAACACAATATAAAAACAAATTAAATGCTCCATTTATGAAAGTAAGTTTAAATCAAGGGTTTTCTGTTTGTGGAGTGTAATTTATGGAAAAGACGAGAGCTTTTGGGACCTGCTGCTCTCTGAAAGGCGTCGATGGCGGCGTCGATGTCCGCTGTGGCACAGCGGTCCTGCCGCGCTCCAATCTGTGTGTACAGAGCGCCGATGTTGAACAACACACTTCCCTTCTCGAAGGCCAGAGCGCGCTGCGACGACGGCACGCCCGTCAGAGAGTCGTACCTGAGAGATCCATGGACACATTTACTCTGATATAATGACCGTTTAGCAAATACACCTAAAAAAACAAATGTAAATATTGTAACTAAAAACTGAAAGAAGTGAATGAACTCCTGAAACTTAACCCTTTAACACCAGAGCTCCAGTGTTTATGTTCTATGATTTACTGTCATTTTTAAAGTGTTAACACGATCAACATAATTCCAGCAGATTTTGAAGGAGAAAAGAGAGATGAAGTTAAACAGTAACTTTTTGTCTTCCCCTGATCATCAGACTCTTTCATAAATCCCTGTACATGAACAGAGAAGGATGCAACAAAGCCTTCAAAATTCGTACCAGTGGAAGTGCACGCCCAGGTTCCTGTGAGCGGAGAAGAAGCGCTGGTCCACATAGTAAAGCTGGTTGTAATACTCCATCAGCAGCTCCAGGCCGGCCTGATTACGGCTGGGTGTGCGCATGGCCTGAAACACAACACACATGTGGAAACAGCTAATAATCTTGTGATGTTTTCTTCTCAGTTTGGTCGGCTCACTGCAGCAGAACCTGAAGCTGAAGGAGAAACATCTCACCTGTCTGAGCTCCATCAGCTCCTTGATCTCTCTGTCATACTGTGAGCTGTCCTCTCCGTAGTGTTCACAGATGAAGTCCTGCGAGCACAGACAGAAACAAAAAGATCTTTTATAAACTGATGAGTTTATTTAATCATCTCAAACCAACTAAATTTGAGGGTAAAAAGCGTAAACGGCATCCAGAAGTACAAGAAAATTCCTCTTTTACTCTGAGTGATTTGTAGCAGCAAATCTCTTCATAAAAACAAAACAAAAGATAAAACCAATGTTTATTTCTTTCCTAAAATGTGCTTGTGTATAAAAAAAAAAATGGAAATTTTGAAAAGAATAGAACATGTTCATGTTTAAGTAGAATACAATAGAATAGAGAAGAGATTAATGCTACAATAAAAGCAAAAAAATACGAAATGATTAAAATGTACAACATTTTTCAATTGGAATGAAAATAAATGTCAATTTTAATTAATTAGATGACATTTTTTTCTTACAATTCATTAATCGTTTTATGACTTTACTGTAAATTTAGGCCCAAATTCATCTTTAAGTTAGTGCAACTTTTGAATAAAAGCTGAAGTTGGGGAGATTGTACCTCAGTCCCTTATAATTTGGTTAAAATATGACTTTTTTGCAAATGTTCTCACAGTTGCATGTCTCTGATTAAACACAAGAAGCTGCAATCCCTGAGAACCCGGGCTGTTTTGTCTGCACACGCTTTATTTTAGAATATTTTAGAAGTTTTGACCCTCACCTGTATGGGTATGGTGAAATCCACATCTTTGGTTTCTTTTAAGCCCAGAGGAATCATGGGAACTTTAACAGCCTCACTGTGGAAGGACATAATGGTTTTACGAGTTAGTTGGACACTGAGCTGCCTGTGAGGTAAACGAGAGAAGACATCTGCTGGTCTTTAAAGCCAGCAGGTTTCATGCTCCGCGCTCATCCTGCTTACGAGCAAAGTTAAAGCTGAGCATTAACCTTCGTGGCCCTCTCGCCTCACGGTTCCCCCTCCCATTCACAGTTTCCCCACACAAGCATGCATGCGTGCAGCGGGGGTCAGTAACGACACTATAATCAGGGGATTTATCCTCCACATGACCCCAGAGAGACGAGGATAACCCACTGAAACGTTCTGTTCTTGTGGAGACACAAAGAGAGAACCGCAGTGAAGTGACAGGAAAAACGTGGAGGCATAATAATGGAAGCCTGTTTTCAGCATTCTCATTAGTTTAATTAGTGTGACCTAGAAGGGTAGGAACAGCTCTGAAAACTGAGTGGATGCGTGTCACCGTGTCTCTGCGGGGTCATTTTTGATCCAACTTTGACCAAAACCTCCTGGAGCAAAAAACAAGCTCTCTAACCAGTATGTCTGCGTACAGTAACCACTGAGGATCTGCAGTACTGTTTGAAAGTGAGAGGCTGATCTGCTGGTGCTGAAGGAGCTGTGAACGTTTATTGGTAAAAGTGGTTGCTGGCAAATTCTGCAGCCAATTACAGAACCAGGTCAAGGGGTTCATTTGAGGCCACTTAAAGGTTGGTGTGCACTCCAGCGGTGCCATGGCAGACTTCAACCTCCTCCTTCTTCTCTGAGAGTGTGCAGCAGCATCCCAAACATCAGCACAGTGATACTAGACTTAAGCCTTCTGCCGCGTTCAAACCAAACACAATTCACACAACAAATCCATGTCCTCCGCCTCTGTTTAGACACATGGCAAAGTTGTTGCTACATGATTGCCAAAAATGTACTCATAAACTAGACACTCCTGCTATGTGTGGGAGGAGCTAATGTCATTAACAGTATATGGAATACATGAATGACATTGAGAGATTTTGAAGACCTCTTTTTGATAACTTCTTGATCAGCATTAGTTCGAAGAGGAAAACAATAAATTAGAGGATCTTTTTATTATTATCTCAATGCAAATAAGAAAACTATCGTAACATTTAGAAGGAGATTGAAGAGATTCTCCTCCACGTTGAACTTCACCCACTGATCATGTCATCAACACATCATGGACCAAAGCTGAGTACCGTATGATAAGATTGTTAAAACCATACAGTGTTACATGGATTTTCAAACGGAGAAGCTCTCCTGGAGGGCATTTCAGTTTGGCCACTAGGTGGCGATTGCGCTGTAGCATTACACCTTATTCCAGAAGAAGAAGAAAGTATGAGCAAAAAGGTGTGGTTTAGACCAAAAATGATTAGTTTAAAAATGTTTCCCTAAAAGAGTTTGGCATCAAGCTAGCAGACTTTCACATTATACGTTAGATCAAGCTCTATTTTATGGATTAATTATTGGTCTACTAAGCTTAGATTGGTTCAGATCTATTTTATCAACTCAGCCCACAACTGCAATGCTGCTTGCACAAGGTGTGGAGGTAAGTGTCCATAGTAGATCCATAGGATACCCACACAAACAACCCTGTCTAATTTCCTCATTTCTAACAGCCAGGCTGCACGCAAGCAGCGTACACTTATCACTTGAGCAGCACTCACTGTGCAGGGTTCAGGATATCACCCTTCTTTACCCATGCATGTTGTATATCTGTTCATATGATCTGTCACCCACAGCATCCGCATACAATGTGAATGAACATTTTGGCTTCACAGGATCACAGAGCGGTCTACAAACGTTATAAATTCTGCGGGTCACCTGTCTGCCCCATACGAACGCATTCTCCCTCGCAACTCGTCATATATGGACGTATGGTTAGGGCTCCCTACGAGTCCCTTTTTGACATTTTGGGTGTCCCCCAACTAGTCATTTTTTGACATGCTGGCTGCTCCCGTTAAATCAGGATGCAGGACACAATACTCATTAAAAAAAAAAAAAGAATGCAAAATTGCATCAAAAAACCAGTGTGAAACAGGAAGACTTTAAAATGTGAACCAGGTTATAGCGAGGACACTCTACGCAAAACAAAAGTGCAGAAGTTCAAGAATAGAATATCTCTATATTTTAACCCAAAGATAAACCTGAGAAAACAGTATTACTCCCAGCAGTTTACAGCACTTCCGTGGAATTGTGGCAGTGTAAGATCCTCACCTGTCAGTCTGGTACACCTCCATGTTGCTGTTGAGCTCCTCCAGCTCTTCTTTGAGCAGCTGCAGGTTGGAGTTGACAAAGCTGAGCTCCAAAGCCACCGTCTCCTTCACCTTGTTGTTGGTTGTTGCTCTGCAGCAGAAGAATGAAATCGTGGAAATGCATATGAAAAAAGCTTTTATAAAAAGTAGAAAAAAAGTTTTACCACTTAAAAGAATATTTTAATGAAAGCGTACGGAAGAAACAATGAAATTATGAATTTCATCAAAGCTGTCTCATAATCCAATGTTTTGTGGCAAACATGATGTACCATCACTAAAAATGCTCTTCATAATATATTCACGGTGGCACTGTTTTGGGTTTTTTTTGCGTAAAAAACAGCAATTAAAAAATTATAGATCTTAAGACTTTTTATGAAAACATATTGATAAAATTCAACACACAAAAAAACTAAACTGTTTTGCTCTCCTGGCTGTCAGGGAGTTTTTCTACAATCTATTTGAACAAAAAGTGTCCTGTTGTTAATTTATGCAGCTCTCCCTCCTTCTCCATTATCCACTGCCCCCATTCAGGCCGTAAAAGTCCCCACCCCTCATCCTAACAGGGGGAGGGACTTAAGCTGCTTGTTCCTGGAAATCGGAGGCATCTCTGGTTGCCACGGTGACGGATGATGCACAATGACTGAGAAAGGAGGAAAACGTTGTGTCTCAAGGCTCATTCAGAGAAGGTTTTAACATCAGGATGACTAACAGAATGTGTCACTGACAGGTGGAAGGGTCTGACAGGAAAAGCGAAACTGCAAATCCAACCATGAAGAAAATAAGAGCTTCAAAAATCAGTATAGAGTAACTTGAAAATTGAAGAAATACTTTCTAATCTGGAGATAAAGTGACTAAATTTTTACTTAAATATAGTTACTTCAAGTTTTCATCAAACTTTCACATTTTTAAATTCTCTTCTAAACTTTCTCAAAGCAGCTTTTCTTCATTTCAGGTGAGATTTTCTGTAATTTGAATCAGTCCCATTTACTGGTCACTCCCTTTCCCAGTATCTTTCAGTCTGGTGTGTGTGAGCGCATGCACACACACAGAGGGATCAAACCAAAGACAATCTGATTAGTCAGCTTTAAATGAGCTGCCAAATATCCTCTTCATGCACACCCACTTGCACGCACAGCAGCTTCTGAGGGAACTCGCTCTGCTTCCAACCCATGATGCATCAGGAACAACAGCTTCTTGCAGCGACCTAAAACGCCTCAGTAAAAACTGAAGGGAAACTGGCACAAACTTCTGTTCTTTACTTAAAAAAAGCTGATCCACAAAACAATTAAAGTTGCAAACCTTATGAACTATAAATAAACATTTCAGAGTGAACTAAAAGGTGAAAAGCAGGACGTCTGTGTTTGTGCGTGGAGGGGGTGGACGAGAGGGAAAAAAGTTCTGTCTGCCAGACAAATAAGTGGGGGATGAGCTCGGTGCAACTCAGCTGGGAATCTCTCCCTGGGAACGGGACGGGGGGTGAGCACAAAGCCGGCTGATTACAGGTCTGCAGGCGGCGTGGGGGTGTGCTTTGTCTCTGACCGAGAGCCTCAACTAAAGGGGAGGAGAGCTTTTTATCTCTATTAAACTGAGTCATCAGTGTTTGTGAAAACAGTTTAAGATCATTTTAGACAAATCACTGATCATTTGTCGATGGATCGATCCATTTTAAAGCTTCACATCCAAACATTTCCAGAACGCACAAGCTGAAAAGCTGCAAACACAACAAACTG
This sequence comes from Oryzias melastigma, assembly GCF_002922805.2. Lineage (NCBI taxonomy): Eukaryota > Metazoa > Chordata > Actinopteri > Beloniformes > Adrianichthyidae > Oryzias > Oryzias melastigma. Next base: position 21,972,183 of record NC_050515.1, on the reverse strand, counting down.
CTGTTTTATAAAAATCACAGATATGATTTCCTTCTTTTGTTTATCTGTTTTCAGGCTCAGAGTCACTAAGAAAGGAGGGAGCAACTCCTTGATTTAATTAAGTCACTCCTCCTCCTCTTATCATCCTGCTCAGCTGAATCATTATGTGACAGCTTTGTTTTCAAGGAGTTCTGCTGCACTGAAGTTTTGCACTCGGGTCTATTCATGCTGGAACAAGGCAGCAGCAACAACAAAAGTGGGAAGCAAATCAGAACATGCAGAAATGCTTCCAGTCTGACGTTTAAACGAGACCAGAGTAGAAGCAGAGTTTAAAAACCTTATGGTTTCTTCTCTTTTAAAACATGAACTATTTCCATGGAAAACGGTTCGCCTTGAAACAGTAAAAATACGATTTTGGACGAGAAATGTGAAACAGAAGTTTCAGAAATCACAATTTTTAAGGTTCAGATATCAAAATTAAAGACTTTTCCAAAGCAGGAACCATGGCATGTGGTCTCACGTCAAACGTTTGATTGACAGATTCTCCCAAGCCAAGTGGTAGTGGTGTGGACTTCCAATAAGCTCACTCCTGATTGGCTAGAACGGTTGCCAGAGAAACGATGATTCTGACCAACTTGGACCAACCACTACTCAACGTCTGGTTCCAATATGGCAGCGTCCATACCACGAAAAAATGGTGACTGAATTGACTTAATTTTGTTGGCGCTGGACACTGTCAATTTTTATGGGTGACGTCACACTCACCCTGTCCAGTTCTCTTACGCAGTCTATGATTAGGACAAAGGAAGAACGTGAGGGAGAGAAATAAGCTAATTTGCAACTTCATAATAAATTTCTCGCTGGACTCAACTGCTACTTTATTTAAAGGCATTTATAAAGCAGGGGCGGTGCTAGGGGGTAGCTAGGGGTTGCTGTAGCAACTGTAAGACTGGGCAAGGCAACCTCAAATATGTACTTAAATCTAATGCTTTGTTTAAAAAATGTTCATTGTGCACAAATTTATTGCATGTCATCACTTTCCACTTAACTTTGAATGTTTTTCATGTTTGTTTATAGTTTATTTTGTGTTAAAATGATAAAACCGCATTGAAAAGAGAGTATGTGCAGCATGCAGTAGCACCGTCTCAACAGAGAGGGCATTCGAGAGTTGCATCTGTTACTGTTATCTGTTACTGCATCTGTAAAAGAGCCCATACTTTATGTCTTGCTTTGTGTCTTTAGTCCCTGGTTGATTGATCCTATATTCTATATTCATCTATTCCTGAATCGATATAGACATAAATACAGAAAGCAAGTATTATTGATCATCTCTATTGATTGATCAGATTATCTCTACTCCTCATTAAGGGTTTCATGGGGCCAAATCCAGGCAAGCAGACAAGGTGCAAAAAAAGACAAGAACCATAAACCCCTCCCACTTGCTCAGAATCACTAATCACCATGTGTGTCAGCTTCTGAGTTTACCTAAAGAGGTTCTCGGCTCCAGCTCTCATGCGCATCTCCTTGTTGATCTGCTGGTTGATGCGCGCTCGTCGATGCTGCAGTTTACTGCGCTGAGTCTGAGCAAAGGGGTCACAGCCCTGCAGGGTCAATCACAAAAAAACGACATCAAGCAGTGACCTTTTCTCTAATGAAACACATTTTATTCATAGTATTTTGTATTTGACTGTATTTTGTAATTGAATTTTGCTTGGTTCCAGTGGGGAGAGTAATGTTTGTTGCACACTTTAATGAACAAAACAGCTTCACTGAAAATCAAATGAACTTTTTTACTTCTAAGGACATATTTGGATTTTACTAAATCAGTGCAAGCTTTTTTTAGTTGTTACAGCAAAATTTAGAAAATTTAATTTATTTTCTGAAATGTAGAAACACATAAACTTTCAAAAGAAAAGCAACAGATTTTAAAGACATACTGATGAAAATTGTGTTTTTTGGTGTTTATAACATAGTCATGGCATTTTCTCATGCTGGAGGATATACTGTATTTAAAAATTAAGAATAAAATTACGTTTCTGAGTATTTCTTTGTACTAATCATTGTGAATTAGGAGCAGACAAATAACACTGCTGGAAAGAAAAAAGACGTAGGACCTACAACAGCAAACCACAAGCTCTCTGCTTTGCTCCATTCTGATGCATCTACTAGCAGACGAATAGATCCATGATTGTCTTTGTTTTCTTTGTCTGAGCTGGTATCTGGCTCAAAACTCTGACTGTGTAGCTGCAAAATTGCTCTCCATTTCTGTTGCACTGGTAATGTTAGCTTGGAGGTGTGGGGCTGTAAGCTAGAGGTAGTGTAAACAGGTGGATGACAGGAAGTAGGGGCAGACTTACTCCTTGCCAACGGCCGCACCAACAACTCAGAGGTGAATTAGAAAGAAACTCTGCAGAAACTATGTCCTTAAAAACAAGTTGTTTTTTTATTTTTTTTTTACTAAAAACAATATAATCATAATAAAGACCACTGATGATGCGTGGATCTTCTTTCCCCTAAACTCTCTAAAATAACATCTCTGTGTTTCATGATAAAGTTGGTAGCTTTAATGGAGAGGAGAGCCTTGTGAAAGGCTTGTGTTCAAAACTTTCAAAATGTGTCAGTTTGAGATGTTTGAAGTGAGTTTTCTGGATTTTTGAAGAAACAAGAACTCACTGCTTTTGAACATTAAGAGAAACTTGTTTTTTTCCAGGTCTGATGACCTGTGATTTTTTAATGTCTTGCTTTTAACAAGTTAAACAGGTAACTTAAAAAGGGAAAAAAGATACCAAAAATGTTTTGTCTTCTGTGTCTTCATTTTCATCAGCCTTTTGAGATTTTCGTCCTCTCACTCTGTTGTTTATACTAAGCATGTGCACCTCAGGTAATCCTGAGTGCTTGTGGATTAGGTTTCTGGCCAAGCTCCCACCTCGGCTCAACCACCAGGAGGTCGGAATCATGGATGCCCCTCAACAACTGTCCAATTAAAGTCTAGAGACGTCCACGTGACTCAAACAGAGTGACAACAGAAGTTACATTTTAGGATTTTATTACCTCTTTAGCAATATTTCAATTCTAATTTAAGACTGTGTGAAAATAAAGTAAAACAAATAGTCAAAGTCTGCTGTTTCTTGCTCTACACATGCAATTTGATCCCCATTGTGCCAAGTTTAAATGTCTTTCAGAAAAAAAATACTTCAAAAGGATTTCCACTAACTAGTTTTAAACACCACAAGTAGTCCCTGTTTTCAAGCCACTTCTTCATGAATTTGATCTTTCTCATTTCCCCACACCAATGAGAATGAGCTAATAAGCTAGCTAAGATACACTAGATTACCTAAAGTATTGGCTCATCCATCCAAATGATCAGAATCAGATGTCCTAATCACTTGGCCACAGGTGTATAAAATCAAACACTCAGGACTGCAGACTGTTTTTACATCCATTTTTGAAAGAACTGACCGCTCTCTGGATTTCAGTGAATTTCAGCAAAGAGCTGTCACGGGATACCACCTGTGTAACAAATCCAGTCCTGAAATTTCCTAAATATTCTACAGTCAACTGTCAGCTCTATCATAACACAATGGAAGAGTTTGGAAACAACAGCAACTCAGCCACCAAGTAGTAGACCATGTAAACTGATGAAGAGGTCAGTGGATGCTTAAAGTCCTCAACCTCAAAGAGGTTGCTGACTTTCTAAACAGTCAATTGCTGCAGAGCTCCAAACTTCACGTGACCTTCAGATCAGCCCAAGTACAGTACGCAGAGAGCTTCATGGAATGGGTTTCCATGGCCGAGCAGCTGCATTAAGCCACACGTCACCAAGTGCAATGTAAAGCGTCGGATGCAGTAAAAAGTGTACGTGTAAAGCACGCCGTCACTGACTCTAGAGTGGTGGAGACGCCTTCTCTGGAATGACGAATCAAATTTTTAGATCTGGAAATCTGATGGACAACTCTGGAGAATGGTACAGGAGAACGATACATTTCTGTAAAAGCCCTCACTTCACACTTTATACACTTCTTTGACAGACATGAACATTTTAAAGACAGGCAAATCTTACGTATACCTGTTGAATAAAGTGGAAAAAAGATCAGGCCTTTAACAGATATCATTCACAATCTAAGTTCAAAGCGGCTGATTAGAAAACTCTGATAAACCAGCATCCTAGCAGCATTTAAATGCATCACCTACACAAAAATCTGAAGATGTGAAAGGAGTCTCAAAACCCCTCATGTGACTCAGATCTGTGCGTAAATGTGGTTTTGTGTGTGTATCAGGTAATGATGTTACGATTCTTCGAGAATCAGTAAAAAAACTATTCAAGCTCATCGACATGTTAATCGATGCAGAAAAAATAAAGAGATTTGACAGCTTCCTATGCAGACGCGTCTGTGAGTGTGTGCGCGCCTGTGTGTGTGTGTATGTAGGTGATCACACTCTGGCGACGCAATCAAGCGGCCCCTTCTAATGAAAATCAATGCAAACGCACCCACACCAGAATTCCTGGCCTCTGTGGACAGAGTCTGTAAAAATGTTGAACTGGGTTGAACATTCACTGCACACTCAGCGGCTGGGGGGGATTGCACTGAGCGGGTGTGAAGCGGTACGTCAGATGGAGCACAATATGAAAAGAGTATAAAAGGATTTGTGATCATTTCAGTATTATGTATAATTGTTTATTTGTATTGAATCATTTCTGTTTGTAGGAAAACAGACAGTTTGATGTAAGGGGAAAAAGGAAACATATTTGGCCTTAAAATACCTTTAATTAACTGTGTTGAAAAAAAATCAAAATTGTTCCTTTAAAACTGTAAATCGAATCGAATCGTGGCTTGACTGAATCGTTACATCCCTAGTATCAGGTGATTGATGTGTACTATTTTAAGATTTGAGCTGATTTGAATTCATAGTTTTAAGCTAGTGTAGATTCAAGTTGTAAGTGCAAAAATTGTGTTTTGTTTAGTTTTTATTATTTGAGTGTACAAAATTTCAAGTGCACACATTTACTGACAAACTGTATGAGTTACAAATCAAGTATTATACATACACACACAAATCCAGTGAGTCTATTTTCTCTCCATAGGCAGTAAATCATTAGAAATGTGCCTTTGATTGTGGGTGGAGCAACCTCCCCTTTGCTAAGAGCTCTTTCTTTAAGCGGTACAAGAGGCTTGTGAACCAAGCTCTTTTTCAAACATTTGTTTTTTATCTGTTGATGATTCACAATGACTTGAATAAAGAAATACTCATAAAAGCCATTTTTAATTGTAATTTTCTCAATAAATGTCCTCCATCATTAGAAAAATGTCATAAAAACAAGATTTTCATCTGTGTGGGTCTTAAAGGATGATACTTTTGGATTACTATGTTATTTTACTTAAACTTTAGTTATTAGAATATTTTTAAACTGATGTATTTATGTGATGTTATTTCTATATTTTGTATATGTGTAGGGCCAGGTAAAGGGTCATGAACTCGAGCTCTTTTTATGTATCAATCCGCGTGGATGTTGGAGCCGTCTCACCTTTCGGATGCTCCCGCCGTTGCTGCTCTCATCGGGCAAACTTTGGGGCATGTCGTCGTCCGAGGCACCGTCTGACAGAGACGACTCCCTGGAGATTAATGGGGGTAATTCTTCATTCACGTTCAAACATAGTAGTAGGACCTATTTTTACGTGTTAGATAAACAGCTCCCGCGCGGTCCATTTCAAACGTGAATATAGAGCTAGAGAGGTAAGCACTTGCCTGGTACCAGGGTCCTCCATCGTGAACCAGTGACACCAGCGCCGGCCGAAAAGTTCCTACATTTCTCTAAACTTCCATGAAAACGTTATAAGTCTTTAAAAAACTGCTCTCGAGAAGCAAATTAGGCAGTAAAAGTATGTATCTGGCTTTGAAGGCAGCACAGCGACAACCCTCCGTGCGTTGATAAACTCCTCTGTTGTTTGGGAGTTGTGGGCAGCCGTGAGAGCATGTTTATGGAGGCGGGCCTCAAGAAAAAGAACGAGCCAATCAGAAGACGGTATGTGGAACTGACAGCAAAGTTAACCAATCAGAGCAACGATTAGGACCGAACGACGGAAGAATCTGACCTATTAGAAGTTGCTAAAGGGAGAACCCGAACACCGCGAGCTGTTGTCATAGTAACAAAAGGGGAGCGTGAGATCTGTCGAAATGTGGAACAAAATTACTCGACATAGCTTTCTTTTTATTAATAAATTTACGTCGAATAAGTTTTTTTTAATTGAGTTTTGGGGTGATATAGATTAATGTCTTGATGCAAGTTTTATCCACAAATTGGCTCATTCTTCTACCAAAAAATGACCTTTACAGCCCTTAAATGAAGATTGTCTTGGTCTAATCGAAAGATGAAAAAAGCCAAGAGACTAATAATATGAATAATTTTAATATATTTATTACAGATAAATACAAAGAATATTTTTGTTTTAACAAATTATTTTTATATTCACATTTTATTTGAATTTATTATTGTCGTTTTTATCATCACTATCATTATTATTAATAATACTATATTTTTTTGTCATTTTTAGCAGCTAAGGCAACAGAACTATTAAAAATTGTAAAGTTTAACTCCCATATTGTGTTCAGGGCAAATTTTCACACTTGAAAGCGAGTCGATTTTGGCCCGAACACAATATAAGGGTTAAAATCCATTTGCTCTGAAGAATAGAGTCCCATGACTGAGAACCTCAACAGGAAACACGGAGCCTGAACTCGACATTTAGATAGATTTTTGGACAATTTGTGGTTTCACCACTAGGGAGCAGTGTTGTTTCATTCTGTCAGCAACATCTGTCATCTTTTCATCATATTTTCCTTACTTTTTGTTTAATCCATTTTCATTTGACAAAAGTTTTTACACAGACTAAAGCAGTGGAGTGATATTATAACCATAATTTTCTTGTTTATTATTATTTTTTTATAGATTTTTTATGAACTGTTTTTTCTCTGTAACAAAGAAGTAATAACTGTAGTTTTTGAACTTTGACATTGTAAATGAGAACCTTCACCAACATGTGACATTTTTAACCCTTGTGCCATCCTAGGCATGTTCACACTAAAGTGGGGTCATCTGGACCCCACCAGACAGTGCGCTGATTGTTTTTTCAAGGATTTTTTATCTTCACTGATGTCCTTGGCAGACATAACATCCTGTTCACCTTTGTTATGGGAGGGATCACACATTATAAGGGTCAGGTCTTCTGGATCCTATAAGATAGCACAAGCTTAATTGATCTAAACTTAAAAAATGTAGTTTGGCAAACTCATCAATGCTAGCATTTTGCAAGAAAAACTTACAACAATGCGGCAATTAAGAATGTTTCTTTTTTTTTTTCGGTTGTCAACCAGGAACCTGTTTATGGATTTTTTTTTTGTAAAATACATGACTGCTCTTCTTCTGTGCTGAAACAAAGTAATTAAAAGACTTGCACCCGGCCGTTTCATCAGCCTGCAGGACCTCACAGAGAAGCGGTAGTGGTGGGGTAAGCTGACAGCTCCTGGGACAAGCCGGCTGAGGTGACAGGAGGTCTCTCTGAGCAAGCTGAGGGGCAATTCTCGGAACAGATGGTTACCTGGGAGGGTGGGGCGCCAGACGATCCTCACTGACCCTTCATGCGTGCCTTTGTCATGCGTTTCCTACACCTTCTGGAGAAAGACCCAGATAGTTTCCCACAATTAGTCCTGAAAAATGGTTCAGTTTACTCCATCAATTAGTAAATAAAACATGTGTTTCTCTTGCTTTAATTCTGATTTATGATCAATTCCAAGACTCCAGAACCACATGTGACTCTTTGGCTTTGGAGAAAAGTTATTTTTTTTTTAGTTTTACAAAATAACTGTGAAGTGAAAATGACTTAAGTAGTAAAATGAAAAAGGTAAACTCATTTAAACTTTATTCAACTCAGTTTAGGGACAGCATGTATCACTTTGTGGGGCTCGTGACTACAGTACCCATAATTCTCCAATAATTCATATCCTTTGTAGTTTACCAAAGTCGTAGTAAAACACGGACAGATTTTCGATGTAAAACCAATTTAAAGTTAGTAAGCACCATTGGAATTCATACTTAAAGGGCTCGGATTATTTTTCTTTTTTCGTGAACAAATTCAAGCATTTTATGGTTCAAAAATACGATAAGGGTCATTTAATTAGTTCTTATTTAATAATATTTAGTTAAAGTTACAGATTTCTGACTCACCACAAACAGTAAAACAAACGTTTTTAATATTATTACTGATGACATTAACCAACCTAATACTAATATGATGCACTAGGATAATCCTATGTGACACAGTGTCTTCTGTTTTGAAAGGAAGTCATGCAAACTATCAAAAGTTATAAACTATTACACATTTCTAAAAAAAAGGCAGTTTTCTATTTATGTTTATGTTTTACTTTTGCCAAAACACAATAGTTAATCTATATTTATTATAAGACTTGCTGAATATATACATATTTTTTTTTTTAAACTGAGCTAAAAAAAAGCTATAGACCCTTGATTTGAGTTAAAAAATGTCTTCATTCTGTCTTGCAAGAAAAATAATCATATTAGGAATGTTTTAAGCAAAAATAATCCTAAATTAAAAAAATATGTCTTGGTGACTAATCATTTATTTCTAAGAAAAAGAATACTTCCTATGACAATTTTTCTAACCCCATTTGCAGATTGTTTAAAATATTTTTTTTTCTCTTTAAAAATGCAAACTTTAAGAATTTTTGTCCTGTTTTTGCATCGTAGCAACCATACTTTATTTTTCCCCTGCTGTCCCGATAAACCCTTTTCTGTGTTCAGTGCTGAGTCAATAATTAACGTAAACACATGAGTGTGTGACTTCTTTATTTAACAATTTGCAAAAAGAAAAAAAAAACACAGTGATTGCATATTAGGTAAAAAAAAATGTTTTTTTATGTTTAGACCTTTACATTTAACTGGAAAAAAATCTCATCTGAAAACATTGCATACTTTCCTGCTACATTGTCTGCAATAAAAGTGGGATGGACACTGCAGAAGCATAGTATTTTGGCTAATGTATTAATTATGAAACACTACCTGTTATAAGTCATTGTTTGCTATGCAAGTTCATCTGTAATATTTTAGGTTTTTGCATTTGTCCTTTTCCAAAGCCCAGAGTTGCAAAAGATCAAAGAATAATTAACAAATCCAGCTGGCAGAGGAGAAAAAGAGCCCCATCAGGTGCAGCTTAGAGTGATGTCATCAACGGTCAGTAGCCCTTCACAGTGAGGTAAGACATAAACAGCTTTGCTTAATGACCCACTCCGATGAAATGGTGGTTTTAACATGTTCTTGTGGCATGGTGGACATATTTAAAGAAAATTAAACCTAAAATGTCCTTTCTGAGTATTTCTTTATTCAAATTGTTGTAAATCAGAAGCAAAAAAATGACATAATCATATTTAAATGACCACTGGGAATTTATAATAGATCAAAAAAACGATCGGAGTGGGACTTTAAAGCTTTTTATAATTCAAAAGTAATTTTAAATTTTTTAACAAAAGTGTGGACAACAAATGTGGACATCCTTGTATTTTGCATTTTGATTTTTACCCATATATACACTATTACACAGAGGTTTAGTCTAAAAACACTTGATACTGACTGTAATTTAAAACATTGTGTTGAATCGATATCTATTGTTACAATGACAGTGAGTGGTTCACATTCAGGAGCTAAATACCATTTGACACTGAACTGTAATAAAGAAGAAATGATCAGCACATGAAGGACCAGATGTAAACATGAAATCAAAATTCATTTATTTCTGTCTGCAGACCTTCCTTTGCATGAATTGGTCCAGCCAGCTGCAAACATGTGATGCTTCTGCTCCCTCTCCCCACATGTATCTCACCAGGTGATAGAAGAGGCTTTGGAGAAACTCGTGAATCCACCTCAACAAGAAAGTGCTTTGATTTTCTCTGGAATATCTGCATGTTTCATTACGTTCCAGAGTGAGTGTCTGGGGGGCGCTGCTCGAGCGTCTCGTCTATCGTGACCACGATCTCCTCCGGTCGTCCGGATGTTTGGGTGTTGGTGTGATTCAGGGAGATGTAGCTCATTTCCACCGGCCGCAGCCTCTCGGCCCGGTCCGATCCCTCATTGATGTTGGTGGTAATGCAGCTGATGGCAGACTCTTTGGGGTGAGCAGCTTGATGGGAACCAAGTACCCAGTCTGAAGGGAGACAAGGGGACAGTCTCAGTAAGAAAATATACAGAATAAATCGTTATGTCCCGTAGCAGTCCTGGACTATAAGGCCAGATTTTTTTACTGCGCCTTTGTACAAAAATTAACCCCCAGCACATACTCAAAAACTCACCAAAATTAGCAAGTACCCTGTACCCTGTAAAAATGAATTTTGAGCATATAAAACAACACCCTTAAGAAAAATGATGACGTCACAAAGGGAGAAACTGTCAAAAAATGAATGGAACCAAAATCTTTCTCAAAAAAATAAAAATATACTAATAAAACCAAGACAGACTATTCAGGATATCCTGAAGAAGTTTTGAGATTATTATGGGATGGCCACAGGACACCTGGCTTGGCGGCCATTCTGTGGCAACATGGGAAATTTGGCAATTTTCACATTTTCCACAATATGGGAAAAGAAAACTTTTATTCGATGGGTCTTCACAACCACACCACAAGGTTTAACTTGTAGCTACAACTAAAGTTGTGTTGACCTTTGACCTCCAAAAGAGGCAGCCATCTTACATTTCTTCAAAAAAATTACTTTTAGTACCAGCTACAAATTTAAACTTCTTACAGAGATTTAAATCTATCAACTTCTAACTTCTCAAACATCACTAGAAAGCTGCTTTAGGAGTTTTATATTTTAAATGTTGTTAGCATGGCGAGCTCGCCGAAGTCCCACTATTCCTTGCTATTTTTTTTACAAGGTAAATGTATTACACGAATCCCTATTACAAGTTTAACAAAACAATGTGTCATGTGCAATGAACATACTAGGAATATGGGCATGGTTAACAAAAAACCTTGGTTGCCAAGGAAATCCAAAATTGTATTTTTGTTGATTCTTATGAAAATTACACAAAGTTGTTTGTCTTCCCCAGGCGACCAAAATGTAAAATGGTTGCTATGGAGATAAAACCAACAGAGAAGCCGCCATTTTGAAAAAACTGTTTCCTGAATTTGTCATGAACAGATATGACCAGGGAGGCAGAGGGGAAGGGGGAGGGGCCTAAAGCAGCCGATCAACCAGCTTTAATTTTAATAATGAATTTTATGCTTTAGTAGTCCAGGGCCTTCTTGAGCAAATTTCACTACTCTTACTGTTTGCTCAAATAATTTACCTTTACAACTGTTTTGTACCAATGCCCATATTTTTAGTACAGTCCCAATAGTTCTATTTTATAGTGATTTGTTTTCAATATATTAAACAATAATGCCACAATGAACCTGAAACTGTAGAAAAGTGTCATAAATGTTATTGTTTTTACTGTAAAAACCACAAAAAATGAAAACAAAATGGTTTTATGTTTCATCAAATAGATCAAAAATGTATTGTCCCTACTTTTTGTTTAATAGTAGCTGGAAAAATACAAAATAGACAAAAACGCTAACATGAGGGTAGCAGGAGGATGATGAGGATGGATGGATGTAACTCGAAAGGCAAAGAAAAGGACAAAAAATAAACAGAAACACTGTGATATGTCCATGTGAACCCTGCCTCCCCTAATGGAAGCTGTAATAAACTTGACTAGTGTCGATTAGAGATGCAAAAAATTTATATAACTTTTTCCCTATTCATCATTTTACACCACCCAGGCAGGAGGCCATGATGACCTTTGTCCCTGTGAAGGCCACATGCAGGAAAAGCCTCCATGAACCAAAGCCTCATCTGACAGAAAGTTAGGACGGGTTCAGCCCCCGCGCTCCCATCAGAGCCCAAACGCCATCAAATTGTTTCTGAGGGGGCTGTTGTGTGTGCCTTGGCTTTTTCAAAGTGGGCCACATCAATCACAGTTTTCTCAGATGAAAAGATCCAAACTGAAAGCTGTGAATATGAAGAGCGGACTGAAGCACAACAGGATTCCCAGAGTCGCTTCATAAATGATGCCATCGAGGTTTCAGCTCAGCGGCCAGACAGCCTAGGCTGAAATGTGCATTTAGATCTGTGAAGGAGTTATTGAAACACTTTTAAAATGACAGATAGCTTTTTTAATCTTTCTGATTTTTTTGTCAGCCTTCTGTTAACAAAA
>NC_050515.1:21907137-21959924 GCF_002922805.2 Oryzias melastigma | reverse complement strand
CAGCAAAGAGTGTTTTGAAATTAACCTGACTGGTTTGTGTCTTTTTATTAACTTTATTAAGAAGAGACCTTTTATTTAAACCCAACAATAAGCAAAAAAAATCTACCAGGAATCTTGTCACTAGGACATTAAACTAAGATTATTTGGCAAATAAGAACTTTCTTGATAAGATTATTTTCATAAATGAAACAAGTTTTCTTGAAACAAGAGTCTTTTTACTTTCTTAAGTGCAATGATTTTGTGCTTAATTTTGGTCCTTCAGTTGTGATCCTAGTTTTCGAGTTGTTCCCCCATCAATCTCTCCATGTTGATCATCCACAGCTGTTTTCAATTCTGTCAATTACCCTCGGTGTATTGAAGCGTCTGACTTTCAGTTATTTTTTGTCAGGTCATGTGCTCCGTTTTGACGCTCCTTTTTTGTGTTTATAGTTTTATCATGTTTCAATTTATTTAGTAAATCTTTTTGTTTCTGTCACTAAGCCTGATCTCCTGCAATTTGGGTCCGACAACACCAGTTTGTGACATTAAGAATCAGTTTTTGCAATGAAAACACAGAACACAAACTCTACACCACCTTTGTGTCATTTACTCCAAATTAAAAAGAAAGATTTTTGATCGTTTTTAATGAAGCTTTCGGAGTACTAATAAAGTATTGTACATCAATAACGGCAATTGACATATTTGGCAACAGCAATGCACCTTAAAATTCCAGCTGTACTGAACAACCATCTCAAAACAACTACTCACCGGCCACTTTATTAGGTACATCTAGCTAGTACTAGGTTGGACCCCCTTTTACCTTCAGAACGGCCTTGGTGGCATAGATTCAACAAGGTACAGGAAATACTCCGCAAAGAGTTTGGTCTATGTTAACATGATAGCATCACACAGTTGCTGCAGTTCCACCACATCCCAAAGGTGATCTATTGGGTTGAGATCCGGTGACTGAAGAGGCTATTTGAGGCTAAATAACTTGTTTTCATGTTCAAGAAACCAGTCAGATGATTCCAGCTTTTTGCCATAACGCTTTATCCTGCTGGAAGTGACCATCAGAAGATGGTACACTGTAGTCATAAAGGGATGAACATGGTCAACAACAATTCCCAATATTCAGGTTGGCTGTGGCGTTGTAACCATTCTCGATTGATACTAAGGTGCTCAAAGTGAGCCAAGAAAATATCCCACATCATTACACCACCACCACCAGCCTGAAGCCTTAATACAGGGCAGGATGGATCCATGTAGTTTTAGGTGAAAACCCCAGTAGATCAGCAGTTTCTGAAATATTCAGACCAGTCTGGCACCAACAACCATGCCACATTCAAAGTCACTTCAATCACCTTTCTTCCTCATTCTGATGCTCAGTTTAATCTGCAGCAGATCATCTTCACCATGGTTGTATCCGAATTGTCCCCCTAACCCCTATCTACTAAAATACTATATAGTGCGTGACAATATAGTGAGCTGGATTTTAAAGGTAATTCGGACACGATGCTCACTACTTTTGTTTTGTTTTTCTAAAAACCGGATGTGACGTCATCGATTTCACGGAGTGAAAATCAAATAAAAAAGGAACATTTCACTGCTTTTATTTATGACTCCACTGTGTTCTGATGGTGAAAATGTTGATGGTTTATTTAAATATTGCATTTATACATGTTTTTGTTCGAAATTGTTCGGCCGCAATGCATCGTGGTCTATATCCGCTAATCTAGTGACCATCGATGTACGCTAGTTTTTCACAAAGACTTGTTGGAAATTTCAAGTGCAGTCAATTTGGAATTAGTAGATTCGGACAGCACTAGAAAATGGCGGCTACGCTATATAGTGATTGGGGAGAATTCGGACACAACCTTTGTCTACAAGCATTAAGTAACTGCCTTGTGATTGGCTGATTAGAAATTTGCCTTAACGAGCAGTTGGACAGGTGTACCTAATAAAGTGGCTGATGAGAAAATGTTGTTTGGATAATTTGGCCTGGCAGGAATCACTTAGTTAGAACTGAATTTTAAAAATCACAAATTATTTTTATATGAATGTAACAGGTCTTAATAGCTTTGGTTATGAAGATATCTTTTATAAATAGGGAGTTGAATTGATTCATTTTAATGCTCTCTGCCTTTTTCTGGTAAGACAGGAAATAGTGGCAGAGCCTCAACATTTACACCTCCAACAAAAAATGCCAGGGAGCCGAAGGTCCATGTTTCACGAGTGTTTGTGTAAAGGTACATATGTGTGCTCCCGCGTCCCACAGAGAGGACCGTGTGAGGTGAGAAGGGCGGGCTGCAAAGAGAGGCCTCGTGTCTCTGTGGCACAGCTAAGTGCTGCAGGCTGTGACCCACGTCAGATCTGCTTTTTACCTGGCCCACTGGTTTCATCACCGTCACCCTCAGCAACCGCCGACCTGCCTCCACCTGCGGGCAGATAAAAGAGACACGTTTGAGTCACTGGACACTGAAGTGCTCAGGTGTGGTCACATGACTTGTTCAAAACGCAGAGAACATGAATGGTTTATGACATTCAACAAAAAAAGAAAATCTAAAACCATTTATTATTATGTAAGTAAGCATATTGTTTTCAATTAAAAAAAGATTGTTTTTCATTCTAATTGTGCTTTTTGAGTAATTTTTATGTGCTTGTCCCAGTATTGCCATCCGCTATAATTCCTACTTACTTTATCCACAACATAACAGAAAAAAATGGGGACTTATTGGTTATATTGTCCAGTATGAACTATTGGTGGTGATGCAGACATTTTTTTCACAGCTGGAGTTTAAAAAAAAAAAAGATCCGCCTGTTCTGAGCTCTGAGGTTTGCCTTGATGTTGATACATGTGAAGCTGCAGAGGCAGACGGAGACTGTCAATGAAGTACAAGAAAACACCCAGACAAACATTTCTCAGTAACTCACTGTAAATGCTCTCAAAAACATCACAAGAACTCATTATTGTTAAAACATACTCCATAGAAATCCCTAAAATCATCACTCTTCCTCTAAGAACCAGTGTGTTCGAGTTGTACATGCTGTGTGTCCTAATCTTCTCCTTTAAGACTACAACTGTTGTAGTCCTAGAAGTATTGGAGGGAAAAACAAAAACATTAGCTCAAAATATGAAACCTATTATATCAAAAAACAGAAAAAAAATATCTCAAAAAAGAAAAAAAATATCTAGAAAATTATGTAAATAATATTTTGAAAGCCACACTGGTGATAGATACTGTGGCGACTTGAGCACATAAACAAAATGGATACTTATGTGTATGACACAGACACATTGTGGCTTTTCAACTTTTAACTGCAAATCATTTTCTAGTTTTCATGAGCAGATGAGGTTAGAGCTTTTGTAGATCTTTAAAAAAATTTGCACAAAAAATGCTTTTTTTATGGAATACACTGTACTTCCATAATATTGTACTTTTCTCACAAACAATAAAAAAATCAGAAAAAAGGACAAAGCTTTATGTCTTCATAGTTTTATGAACCACTCGGTTCAAAACTTTGCATGTGTGTCGTCTGCTGGCGATTCAAGAAACCAGAAGAGCTTAAGAGTACTAACACTACTTCTAATTTACTATAGCAACTTTGTACTGTTAGCTTAAATTCTCATTTCTTTGTCAGGTATGTGAAACTACAAATTAGTAATGTCAGTTTTAAGAAAATACCAAAAAAAATGTTTACCCTCACCCCCAAAAAAAGAAAAAAAAACTTTTCATGGTAAATTTTATAATTACTTTGTCATTACTAAAAAAAGTTAAATATGCTGTATATATATATACTGTATATATGACACATAAAAGCCCAAAAAGGCCATCAGTATACCCTCAGATTGGATCACTTATGAGTTAAATGCCTATAAAACTGTCATCATACAATAATAGTAGTGATTTTTGTCATTTAAATCTTTTCCATGAGTTGTTTGTAGAGGTTTTTATTTAGTATATGTACATGTATTGTTTTATTTTGATTCTTGAGTTCTACTGTGAATTTATTCTCATCCTAAATGGAGACTGTTCCACACTATTACCTCTTTAATAGGCAGCTCTATCTGGTTTTAGAGGCCGGTCCTGATCTACCATGTAACCTCTGCAATGGCCCTTGGCACGTAATATAAAAGTGCCAGCAGCATGCTTTCAAAGATATTTTGTAGATGCCAGAAGCATGTTAGGAGGGTGTTTTGTTTTCCCATGTTGCCCAAATGAAAATAAAAGTAGTCGATCAATCATTTTGGCTCCTGATTTTAGAGGTATATTAATCTGTTTTGGAGCTTCTATTCATCTTGAGGTGACATTTGCATGAGCTTCTGCTGTTATTTTGTATTCTTTAGTTGTTTTTGTTTTTAATCATTTATGTTTCCATATTTCAGCATGTAGCTGTTCATTGGTCAAAATCTTGAATGTGTTTATGTATTTAAGAGCAAGTTTGAATCTGAACATGGCAATAGTGCACTGTTATGTATTCATATTCAGATATTTATTTTACCAAAAAAAGTTAATGAATTGTATAAAGAAAAGTGTAAAATAATGGAAAAGAACAGTTGCTAACTTTATTTTAATTGACAAACCAGACACTCTTCTGGGAGCAAAATTTAAAGACTCACTCCAATGAAAATTGTGTTGGTGTTTGACCATGTTTTTGTGCCATTTGTCTCATGATGGAGGACATATAAAAGGAAATTAAGCTAAAATTACATTTCTGAGTATTTCCATTTTTTGTGAAGCAGGTGCTGCAGATGTAAAAGCCTGTATAGCAGTGATATAAGTGCTACAGTTGATGCATCCGCCTGCAGTCAAGTACATCCATGTATTTCTTTGGTTTCCTCCAATGAGCTGGTATCTGGATCAAAACTGTACAGCTGCAATATTGCTCGCCATTTTTGTTGTACTGGTAATGTTAGGTTCAGGGTGTGAGGGGCTGTAAGCTAGCAGGAGAGCACGTAAACAGATGAATAACGGGAAGTGGGGGCAGGCTAACTCCACGTCAACAGTCCTGCCTGCAACTTAGACATAAATTTCTAATGAACTGCAGCCGCTCTGCAGAAACAATGTTCTAGAAAACAAAATCATTTTAAATTTTGGATAAGAAGATCAAATGTTATTGGAGTGAGTCTTTTAGACATGTTAAGTGCTACATTAGCTCAACTAAAGCCACAATGCTAGACAAATGTTAGATTAATCTCTTATATATTGAATGTGTTTTATAACATGTTTAAGAGCAGAGAAGTTTCATTCTTGCTACATGCTAGATTAGATGTAGTCTTTACATCTTTACTTTAGCTAAAAGTGGTGAAACAAAGCTAAATTCAAAACTCTAAATCACATGAGACAAAGTCAATTCTATCCGGCTCTCCAGATCTTTTTATTTTATGTTTATTAATGCCCCGATGTTATCTTGCACTTATTTCTAACTTGTAACATTTTGACAGAATATATTTTTATGAAGAGTAAAATATTCAAAGTAATTTAAGGTTTAAGGTAATTTATCCTAGAATAATAAACCTGCCTGTTTTTACTATGTAAAAAAGTAAATTTTTTAAAGTTTTAAAAATGTCGTTTTAGTGTTTTCAATAAATGTTTATAGTGTCTGGCCTGCAACCTTGGATGTGTTGTGGATTTTGGCCCCCTGTGGGATTCAGTTTGACACCCCTGCTCTAAATGAATCCTATATGCTGACTTGTGGAGATTTATTAGCTAAAACTAGCTTAATTATAGCAGACAGTTACTATCCTGGCATGTTTACATTAAAAGTGGGGTCATTTGGACCCCACAAGACAGCGCGCTGAACTTTTTTTTTCCCCAGGATTTTTTATCTTCACTGGTGTCCGTGGCAGACATAAAATCCTGTCCACCTTTAACCACCTTTGTCATGGGAGGGATCACACATCGATGTGAGGGTTGGGTCATCTGGATCCCATAAAATAGCACAAGGGTTAAATCCAGCACATACTGATTTTAGCTATTCTCCATAAGCTAAACAAACTATTGTTGTTCATCTTTCGGCCCATTCCTTTTAAGGGTCTGCACAACGAATTAACTTTTACTGCTTTGCACAGGTGTTTTAGCCAAGAGTTTTACACCGCATGGCCTTCCTGAACCTTGTATGTTACCCAGGCAGGGGACCGCAGGAGCAGGAGGAATTGAATGCAAAATTTTACGAAAAAAAAAAGAAGCATTATAAGAGTAACTTGGCTGGGGAGTAAAGATGGACCATTTATAAGATGCAGCAACCTAGAAATGCTAAATATAGAAGGGAAAAAAATCATATTGCCACACTGGAGAATAAGTTACACTTTTAGGAAATGTTTAACAAAATATGGTGACAAAAACAGAAATTTGATCTTGAAAGGTTAATAAGATGAATTGAATATATAAAAATAATAGACTCCGATGCTTATTTAGCTTCATGAAGCATAGAAGGAATCTAGTTCATTAGCGCAACATACAAACAATTCTTCAGATAATTATAGGATAAGAACAATGCTAACAAGTCAACAAAGCTCTTCATAAAGAGTTTAAATCTCTAAATCCATGAATTCTTCATTGTTTTGTTGCTTTGGAACACTTCAGCCGAGCCCGATGTAAGACCGAGCCACGCTTCTTCTTCTGCATTGCTGTCGGTAGCAAACTGATACACACAACTACAGTGCCCTCTAGTGGTTATTTTTTTTATCTTAAATAAGTCCCACCTGAGTATAAGTCGCACCCCCAGCCAAATTGTGCAAAAAAATTTGCCACTTATACTCAGAAAAATACAGGAAAGTTGATTTTTAAGTTGTTGAACGATCACCTATGATTCCTACGGGCAGCTTGATGCACTCACGCCGAGATCATCAAATAAAGAAGAACTTCTTGGAGCAGTGAGGACAGGCCTGTGAAAGACCAGACCTTAAAATAAAAATAGACTCCTCTTTCGCTCATTTATTATGCATCTCACAGGAAGTTCTTCAGAAATAGAAAAAAGGCAGAGTAGTCCTCCACTTCCCAGCTGACGTTAGTTTGTCAGCAGGACTTACTCACAAGGTCACTGATGCTGCTGTACATCCTCACAGTTACTGAGATTTTTATGTGGAATGATAAATAGTAGAAAATCCCTTATTATTGGTATTTAATTTATATGTTAAGGCTATTTGCAGCGTTTCCAATTATTTCCACAAAAACCCAAACCTTTTTTTCTAAAATGTAAATTATGTTGCAAATACCACAGAGTGGTCCACAGATCACATTCCTGATGTTCTTGTGTTCCACTGATGTTGATTCTGGTGGGTTAAGGCTGCAGGGACACACGACCACAAGTTACTCACATACCCACAAAGTCATTGACCACATCTTTGAGGAGATGTCCCACGATGGCGTACGCCACCGCCACCACCATCAGCGCCGCCATGAGCAGGTACAGCAGCGCTTTGGGCAGCGGCATGGAGTCCCGCGCGGGCGTCCGGTAGTCCGTGAAGAGCAGGTCGCTCTCAGAGTAAGAGTACTGGAAGATGTGCTCCATGCCTGACGTGTGGTTGGAGTTGAGGGGCGCGTTGCTGGCGCTCATGGCACCGTCCGGCTGCAGAGACGTCACCACCGTGGTGGTCACGCTCTCCGCTTTCTCCATGCTCACCAAAGCCGTGCTCTTGTTCATCAGGGGCAGAATCTGCGACAGGAAGTAGCTCCAGTCCTTTATGGCACTGGCGTTGCATAAAAACATCGCTCGGTCCATGGAATCGGGTCGCACTCGCCGCGTCACGGATGCGCAAGAGGTCTAACCGCGGACGCAAACTCTTGGAGGATTCGTGGGGGGTCTTCGGGCAGTCCACCTGGAGGATCCCTCCACTGTGAGAGCCCCTCTCCAAAAGGAGCTCATCAGTGGAAAAACTTCGTCCCCCTGCCTCTGGTGAAATTGGCGCTGCGCGTCACTGACTCCCTTTTACGCACAGGCAGAGACCGAATTTCACGCATCCAACGCGTATTCTCCCTCCAAAAGTGAGATCAGAACATCCTCAGGTGTAATCCAAAGAAACCTAGAAAGTGTTTCCTCACTGTCCTCAGTCACGACCTTTGAACACGCGGGGAACGTGGCCGTGGATCCCGGCATTTTGAGGCAGAGTCTGGTAAAGCTCCACATGCTCCCTCCCGCTTTGAGGAGAGCCCAGCCAGCTGCGATTACACAAGCTCACAGTGAGAGTGGGGTGGGATCTCAGCTGCTGTCTGAGATCATTTCAAACTAAATTAGAAAACATTACATGCACTAAAAACTCAATTAAGTAATCGCATTCCCATTTAAAAATCATAAAAAGAAAATCTGAATTCAAATGATTCTGTTAAAACTGTATTTACAGCATTTTTTAGGGCTATTTCTTTATTATTTGAAACATTTGATATTGTTCTTCAGCTTTGAATTTAATCAAATCGAGCAACATTTCTTGAAGTTTCCGATTGAGACATTCTTATATAAAGGATTCCAGTGGCGCAACAAGAACATTTTATATGGGGGCAAGAGGGGGGCAGAGGACTTTGGAAGGGTGGCAAATGAGAGTGGAAAGACATTAAAATTTGAAGGGGAAAAAAAATTTATCAAAATGTTTCATTATTGTGAGTATTAAAACTGACAGGGAAAAACCAAAAATTATTTCATCTCCAACCTTAATTACTTATGATCTGTAGCACTTATCAAGATCTGTCAAGAATATTTTCTTAAACATATGATTTTTATCAAAAAAGAAATAACAATTTCCATTTGCCATAACGAGGAAGCTGCAGATTTCAGCAAAACCCAGTGTACTGGTAGGCCAGATGTGCAAGCATATGCTGTACAGGGGCGTATCAAATAATTTGAGATTTCATTTAAAAATATTGTTTTAGTTATTTTTGCAATGCTTATAGAAGCTTGATTTGATGATATGGGGTTGAATCAGGAACAGCCTAAAGTAAATGAAAAACAAGTGAAAAAAAATGAAAATACATATTAAAAACTTAAAGGAATTATTGAAAATTTGAAAAAACAAAATTTAACATTTGAAACAATAATATTGCAAATTTGAAAGAAATATGGAAAATAAATAAATATATAAATTTGAAACTTAAATTAAAAAAAAAACTTAAACTGATGCCAATAAAAGAATGTTTATTTGTACTTTCAACTTTCCTTTTTTTGTTTTTCCCTGTTTGCTTTCAGTTCTGTTATCAGTTTCAATCCAGAGTTTCCACTGCTGAGCTGATCCTAATTTTACATGGGGGCAGGACTCTGAGCTCATTGGCTACAGAAAATGCATCCCACGATTCCCAAAGAGGTAATGGTAAAGTGACGTCTTTTCTGCTTTATGTCTCCGCCTGCGTCAGCTCACTCCGATCAGACTTAGGGAGACCAGTATCTCTACTGTGCAGTTTAGCCCTGTGTGAAAATGATCATGTGTGTCTTAGAAATGTGTAGTGAGGAGTACACTTTATCACATGTGTCAAAGTCAAAGCCAGATTATTTTATTTTATTGTTATTAATAGGGGTGCTCGTGATCTGCTCCTGAAAATTGGAGTATAAATGAGATAATGAGCATTTCTTCATATTTTTCCGACTTGGCCTTAGCAATACTGTATTTTCTAAAGTATTTACCACATTCATACTTAAGAAGCTCCCAGCATGTACAAAATGTATTTTCTTCTTTTGCTTTAGTCCAATAATTGTTAATCAATTCACAGATTCTGGCCTTTATGCCATCATATTGCATCAATGGACAATTCAATTTCCAATAAGAAGAGATGGAATTCAAACAGGAATTTTCTGATAAATTGATGGATATTTGAATGGCCTTGTGGTCAGTAAGAGGTGTAGGTGTAACCTGAACATTAACACTGTCAATGTGGATACTTTCAGAATTAGCCAGAAATCAATTCTAGACTGTTGGGAACGAGATCATTAGACCAAGTGAACAGACTCTGACCATCATTCTTAACTCTCCAAATATCAGTTACTTTACATTTTTCCATTAAACCAATCGTAGTGGAGCTAGAGTGCTTAGGAGCTCCTGGTGGCCGTTTGTCAGTTTGACCATTTATAACAGTGTTAAACTTACTTTATACATTTTATGTTTATTCTTCGGGTTCAGCTGCAGTTCCTTCAATGAAACCTCGACTTCCCTTACTCGTGGGCCTTGTGGATGGAAGGCCAGAGTTTCTGTCTTGCGTCTCGGTCCACTTTGCAGAGGTCTTCAGGGAAGTGCAACCGCTCCTTCTTTATGACGCTGTTGCCTTTTGCAGCTCTCCAGATCTTCTTGCTGTAAAACAGATGACTGCTCTGGGCCTGGAATCAGAGCTCCGTTTCTTTCCCACACGATGTGCGACAGTGATGAAGTCAGGAATCTTGTCTTTTTCTTGGCAAACACAAATATTTTCCATTCAACAATTTTCTTTCTCTGATTCAGAAACTCTTAAGCTTGAAGTTCCATCTGCGTTCCATCAAGCTCCGTCACGCGGCTCAGCCACAAAGCAATGTTTTTTTCATTGGAGATGACACGTTTCTCCACGCAGCCCATTTTTTTCTTAATATCCACAATTTCTTCGTGAACATTTTGCACCTTTTTCTCCAGAGCATCACTACAAATGTTGATCAAATCAGCAAGCACGTCAGAAAATAACACAACAGGCATTAGTTTTTCTCTAACACGCTGAAATTGTTACTTTAGCTCTGTTTTTAGTGATTGTGTGAACAGGGAAATGTACTGTATGCAACTTTAACTGGGTAGAAAAGATCTTCTGCAGCTCTACATCTCATCCCCATCGTGGAAAGCTAGCTAGCTGAAGATGAAAATGTGGACGGTTTGTTTAAAAATTACATTTAAACACATTTTTCCACAAAAATTGTTTGACATTTTGGTCTGTATTCTCTAATGCAGTTAGCATCTATGCATGCTAGCTTCTCACGTAAACTTCTGTAAAATTTCTAGGGCACTCGAAAATTTCTACAAAATGGCGAACGCAATATATAGTGAGTAGGGAAGGAATTTGGGCATAGCTGACGTTGGTTTTGTAAAACTGTGAGAGTTTCAAAGCTCCCGTTACATGTGGTAACACACAAACTTGGAAAACAGAACAGCACGGGCGTGAAAGAGCTCAGATAAACATTCGGTCACATGACCTGGCACAGCAGACATCCTTACCTGAAATGGTAGTGGGCGGGGCAACTTCTGCTGTCCATCAACCTCA
Source organism: Oryzias melastigma (assembly GCF_002922805.2). Lineage (NCBI taxonomy): Eukaryota > Metazoa > Chordata > Actinopteri > Beloniformes > Adrianichthyidae > Oryzias > Oryzias melastigma. The sequence goes on along the minus strand of NC_050515.1, from coordinate 21,948,747 downwards.
AACCGAGCATAAAGAACTCCTTCATTTAACGCTCACATTGGAGCTTAAATCTGAATTCATCTTGATTTTGGATGATTGATTGGTCAGTTTATTTTGAGCAATTTTATAAAATAAGGGAAGAATAGACAAAAAATAGATGAACAAATCTATTTATGAAATTAAACAGCAAGTCTTTGTCAAAGCAATTTTTTCTGATTGTCAAGTTAGTTTTATTATTTTTAGATTTTCAAAACATTTTGGACGTGAGACAGACTCATATAGTTTGCATGAAATAAATGTTTTACAGATCTACTCAAATAAAAGGTGGGATGTAGTAAAAAGAAAAAGGCTCCAGGGGTTTGCCACCTTTAACATTTAGAGAGTCATTCAGGTCAGTTCTTCACTGACCACAACCCAATAGGAGCCACAAACTCTTACTTCTGCATGTAGAAAAAAATGAGACACAGATTTGTATTTATATTTCACAAAAATAATATATATATTTGACATAAATAAAATGTCATTTTTTTACCAATAATATCTTTTGACATAGATTCACATGAGTTTATTTCAAAATAAAAGACTCTGTGTCACAAAGGATCATTACAAAGGGACAAATAAAGCAGTAGGTAGTGTGATGTCTTGAGTGATTTGTGAATAAAAAAGCAATCCATGGTTTAATTTACTGTTATAGGTGGATCTCATCCAAAAATCTGTAAATCTAACTACATTTAAATCAGAGATAATTAAATGAACCTTACACATTTTTGGACCATATAACACATTTAAAATCCTTGAATTTTGCTTAATAATAGACAAATTCCATTGTCACTTAATTGTGGTTGTGCTTTTCTGTGGCAACAAAAATCTGTCAAAATGTTCAACTTTAGTGAAACCAAACCATACAAACCCATATTAGTTGATGAATTGTTTGAACGATTTTGGATATTGCAGTCAGGAACCTAAACTGTTTGTAAATTAGTTGAATAAAGTTTGAATGATTGACTGTTTGTTTCGCTAAATCCAATGTATAGTTAAAAAAAACGTATTTTTTAAATTAAAAACATGTAATGATTCTTCAATCAGAGAGGGGAGCCGCCGGTTGCAGACCTCTGTCCTAGCGATGAGAAAGCTATCAGTACTTTAAGATCCACTCCAATGAAGTGGTATTTTTGGTGCTTTTAACACGTTGTTGCATTTTTCTCGTATTGAAGGACATGTAAGCTAGCAGGACAGAGTAGAAACAAAGAAATGCTGGCATATCAAAAAAAGGGTTACTTCCGCACCAGAGGCAAATTTCTAATGAATTCCTGCACCTCGGCATATTCATCATTAAAAGACCACTGGGAACGATTTTAGAATAGATACAAATAACTGAGCAAAAGTGATGAAAAAGAACATTTACAAGATAGAATTTTTCTAAATATTGAATTTTACATGCAGTGAGATGCTTAAAGCTGATGATGTTTAAGTCAAAATAAGTGCTTTTTAACCTGAATGTGATTCTTGCATTTTACTCTGTTTCAGACAATTACTTTTAAGTGACCAAAATCAAAAAGTTCTCCTGGATGACAAAAGAGGAAGAAAAAGAAGCTTAGAAAGATAAGAGCAGTGTCCTTTCTGCAGCTGTTAATCAGCTGGGATTGTGGCAGCAGAGGAGGACACTCGCCTGGGATCGAATCCTGCTGAGTAACAAGGACTTCATGTCTAAGCGGCTCCGGCTTATCTGGCTGCCTGATGAAAATTACCCCTCATACAGAGCTCATGCACTTTAATCAGATATGACCCGAGCCACGTGGATGCTCGATTCCGCCTCCCTGCTCATCCGCCCGTTCCATCCCCGCCTGAATTGAGCTCTCTGGTGTCACTTGTCACTCTTCATTCGTACACGAAAAGCCATTTCTCTGTCCCTAAAACCAGCAGCTTTGGCCTCTTTTTCTCTGTCATGCCAGATCCGTGACAGATCAGCAGGTCGGCGTCGTCTCAGCTGCATGATTCACTTTCAGCACACCGTGTCCTCCATGCTTATCTGCAATCCCTCGCCGTTTCCTGTGACATTTCCCACGAAGCTAGCGCTATATCTTCTACATGCCTGGTCGTTTGAATTCAACAAATCCAGCACGTATGAGTTCAGCAAGGAAGAGTCAACTGTTTGCATAATTACCCAAAAAAGTCTAACTCATTTGCCCATTTAACGTATTACAGTATTTTCTGCACATATGGCGCATCGTCTATTTTCAAAATTCCGTCATATATAGAATATATAAGGTTAATTAGGAGAGACAAAAGAGTCCAAGATAAGTCCATCCGTCAGTTATTAACTGCAATCACAGTAATTTTAATCTAGAACTTGCTTGTAACATGCTAACCTTGATAAAAGCGTTAGCCACCTCAGCATACTTACAATACCTGCAACTCCCAACCTTGTTTGCAACACGTAAAAAAACAGATACCTCTAAAACTAGCATAACTGTGACTTGGCAAAAAATAAACATAAAATAACTGACTATGCTAACTCCCAACCTTGTTGATAACGCATTTAAAATTTACAGTACGACACTGCTACACGTAAACCATGTTAGCATACTAACAATGCCTGTAACTCGAGAGTAAAACGTCAAAAATCAACATTGCTACACGTTAGCCTAGTTGACGTATTCATAATATAAAATCACCCAAACATTTTGATAGAGTTTCACATTTCCTGTGTACCTCGAAGACTCACTTGAGCATCAGGAAACACAACCGGAATGAATCCATATATAACTATTCAACAAAAATTAAACCTTTTGAGTGATGCTAGAGGCACTATTGAGTTCAACTTTCAAAAAGTGTTAACATTTTGACAAACAAATGTGCAGAGAAACTTATAAAAGAATAAAGTTGCTACTTTTTTAATCATTTTTCTAGGCAGACAAACATGCCCCTTTAATTTATGAAATCTGCCTCTATTATAATGGTTATTTTTTTGCAATATTCTCTGCAGCAAAGGTAAACATTCATCAAAAAAGTAACTTTAACATCAAAAATTTCTACAGGTGACTCAAAATCTGGATTCAGCTTCTGCTATCAACCACTGATGCAACGAGGAGGAGCCATCTGAACCATATTTAATCACAGAGATCTATCTTCTGTTGGAGATTAATTTGAAAAATGGACCTGCCTGTTTGTATTTTGACCTTTAATATTACAAATGGAAAGAGAGGAGAACCCGAATTTAGGGAATAAATTCTGTCTGTTCTCATGAGCTGAATGTAAAACTGTGATGTCAGTCTGAAAGTCTAATGAAAACACTTGAGTCAACAGTGATGTAGACTGTAAAACATATGAAAGTCCCACTTTGATCATCTTTTGTCTATGATTGTGCAGTTTTTAACCAACATTGTAGAAAAAAGTTTTTTCTAGGACACAGTTTCTGCAGAGCAGCAGCTGTTCATCAGAACTTGGCCTCTGAGTTGTGGGCGGGACTGTTGGCCGGGAGAAACCCCGCCCCCTTTCCCTTCCCTGTTGCTGAAGGGCATTTTAAACCATGGTCACCTACGAAAAAAATACAAATCAATTATTAGGACCTTAATCTTGTTATATTTTTAAAGTTTAAATCATCATTCTCAAAAAAATTGACTATTTAATATGTTGTGTCGTGTTGTCATAGTAACAGAACTTGCAGTGCTGCAAAAGAAAGTGGTATATATTCTGAATGTCATGTTGTGATAAAAAAAAGAATCATTTCAGAGGAAAAATGCGCCTCTTCCTGTTTGTTTTTGTCTAGATGAAGCTTAAAATTAGTTTCAAAGAAACAAACTCTAAATTGTTCTATTCCTCTTCATGTCTCATCTTCTCCTTCTTATGTTCTCTTCTTTATCTGCTGCATCCTGATCTTCAAAATGATCAAACACATTAAACAGGTTAAAGGAAACTATAAAATCTCTTGCTGCTGTGATAAACTGTGGAATAGCAAATGTCAACATGATATTCAAGAAATTCATAGTCCATATTGTTTGCATGGTACAGAAATGGGACCTGTTTTGTTCTTGTCTTTTCAATTGTTTAAGACTGAAAAAACTACAACTTGGTGGTGGAAAATTAAAGGTTAGAAGTCTGTTATGCGCTAGCTAGTAAATGGTAGCAAGACAAACAAAAGAAGCCCCTCCCTGCTTGTCCAATGTGAACACCACAGGACAAACACGCCTTCTTGAACCCGTGTCATATCCCTGGTGTGTACATAGCTTTAGAAATGCCCTATACTCACCAAACCAATGTTTCTGGGTTTTTACTGAGTCTGCAGAGCAACATTTGTCCTCTCAGAACACAGTTCCTATAAAATTCAATTATTTAAAAACTGAACCCATTTTTAATTCACTGAAAGTTGCTAAATTGACAAATCTTTATTACTGTACAAACAATTTGAAAATAAAAAAAACTAAATTTTGATTAAAAAAAATAGGGGAAAAAAACTATCTACATACTACCTGGTGACCTTTGTTTTTGTTTTGTAGCTTAACCAGGATCGAGATGAATGCATTCCCCTTGTAGTTTCTCCTTCACGTCGTAGATTGTAAGACTGTTGATTGAATGAGTGCTCTCGCCTGACCTTTTCCAACACACACAAAAAAGAAAATAAAACATACCTGAAGACTTAGTTATATCTTCACATACAGGTAGATATGGGCTGTCTTCAGGTGGAAAATGTGCAAACCTGTACCTGGAACGCACGTAAAACGCACAACATATCAAAGGCGTAGAGTGTTTGGAGAATCCGTAGACTAAAACTGTTTGTGCGCACCGAAGTCAACATGGTCCCTACAGTTAGCTTTGAAGGAGGAGGAGCAACAATCAGAGCATCAGTCAGAGCAACACCATTTTGGTTATTGTAGGTGGACCAGTCACTGCCTGTTCTTACCTCATCATACACGTCATAGAACCATCATCATCCCCCAATTCCACCAGAACTCACCAACTTTCTGTTTGTCGATGATAATGCTCCACCACATCGTTCCAGAATCATCACAGTTCAGGAAGTGGGCGTGTCTCATGTGGTTTGGCCAACAATGACCTCTGACCTGAACCCTAGGAGAACATCTGGAATCACCTGAAGCAGAGACTGGATGATCGTACCCCATTCTCAAGTGACCTGGTAGAACTTCATGTAGGCCCTGTGTTAAAGTCCCACTATTTGTCACACACCTTGATGTGTGAAATTTGTTCTGCGCATTTGACCCATCCCCTGGGGGAGCGGTGAGCTGCAGATACAGCCGCACTCGGGAACCATTTGGTGGTTTAACACCCCCACCCCAACTCCTTTATGCTGAATGTCAAGCAGGGAGACACTGGGTCCCATTTTTTGGAGTCTTTTGTATGACTCGACCGGGATTTGAACCCACAACCTTCCAATCTCAGGGCGGACACTCTACCACAAGGCCACTGAACTGGTACTTGTGACAGTGTGGAATGCGTTGTCTCAGAAAAACACGAGGCTAGAGAGGAGCATGAGGCATTGCCATTAAGCAGTCGTTGAAGAAAATGCAAAAAATACTCATTAACTTGGTCATTTTTTTTGTTATTTGGGGCATCAGAAACAAAACTTCTTCCCATTATTAGTGTATCAAAGGGAATAAATGCAATAAAATTCAGGAAAAGTACTCATATATACAAGGACATCTCTAACTTATTGTATTTTTTGGGGAAAAAAAGTAGTAAAGAACACGGTGAGCATATCTTTATGTTTGCATGATACAGTGTAAATTAGAAGAGTTCATTGGTTAATAAAGACGGTAATCATTTCCTGTGAAAGGACGATCAGTTGAGTGACTCTGACAGTGTTGAAGGAGAAAGAGAGAAATGTCTTTGCTGCCTGGCTGTGCTCACAGCTCACAGCCTCCAAGCGCAGTAAAAGAGAGTTATAGCGACACTGAACAGCTCAACTTATGGGCTGTCATCCCCAAAAAGTCATTTCCACTGAAATAAATCAAAGTGAACAAAACATTTTCCATGACTCCTCAACACTGAGAAAATGAGTTTAAAGCATCAGTTAAACTGAAATTGTTACTTTAATTTAGGGGAATTTTCTTGATTAAGATAATCATGCAAACATGTGCACACATGCATTATGATATTAAAGTCATCACTCTATCAGTGCAAAAACAACACACAATACAAACATATATATATAGCTGATAATTATTTTGATTTCCACATACTACTTTTGTTATTCAAAACATTTGATTTTGTGTTTTGGTTTCTAGTATGTGATGATTTTTTTAATTAATGTTTTTCTTTTTTATCATTTTGAACTTTATTATATTTTTACATTAAGTGTGTTTTTTGTTTTTGTGATTTGCACCTTAGGGCCACCGTAGCTTTGTTTCTGCTAAAGGCCCTGTCCACATCACTCTACCAAGCAGCGTTACCTGTGATATCTGTAATTATTTTGTCTGTTCTTCTGCTTAAACTCACTTGAAATAAGTGGAATATTTCATTCCACTCCTGTTGTCCACGTTACAGTGATTGACATCAGCCAATCAGAACAGCCCTAATTATGAATAAAACAAGGCTTTAACAAAAATCTATACTTCTGATATAAACCCCACCAACTGACAAACCCCCACATACACAAAAACTTTAGAAATCAGGAATCAATGCTTATTTTTTGTTTATTTTCAGTTTTTAAACAGAAAACGGATCAATGCAAACCTTCTGATACCAGACGCTATAGTGGTCATTTCAGGAACTCCAATATTTTTCCAATGAGGCGATTTTTTATTTTTTAAGTGATATTGGGCCATATAAATAAATTTGTATTGAATTTGTCAGTTGACACTCAGCTTCCCCAGGTAATTTGGACAAAAAACTTTAAAAGACAAAAAAAAAACTTACTTATTTTGTAATTGATTATCTGACAGGAGTGGAACATTAAGAGTTTTATATGAACTTTTTTTTAAAAAAAATGCATGTTCCCCCCTTATTAAAGTAGAAAACTTTTAAATATTAATTTGTTCTGTGAAACTAAGAAGTTAAAGCTATCAGGAATTTAAGCAAACCCATAAAATCTAATTTCTATTGATTTTCCAGAAAGAAAATGATGGAGAGTCCATTCTGCTTTGGTAAGAAAAACTATAAAATATTTAAAGATGGAGCATTTAGACCTTAAATGTTAAGTTTTAATAACAGTCACTGACCTTCCTCCACAAGCAGAGCTTAATCTATTTTCAAACTCATCGTTCCAAATAATAAATACATGACATCTAATCTAAGAAGTGATGAGCGGAGTGACACTCTGTGCTCTGATAGCTGACAAAAGAACAAGACTCTATGTAAGATAGATGAGAATGCAGCATCTGGCCCTTTCACGCCTCATTTACTTGATGGAATACTAATAAAAGCCATATGACAACGGCATACTAAGTGTGCAATTAATATTCTAAAATATTCCTGCACTGCATGTGGCTCAGACCTGTTGGAGGCCCCCGAGCAGGCAAAGTGACGGCTCTGTCTAGTTGGTTAAAATGAGATGTCCGTATTAACCTTTTTCCCAGTGCTGGGCTGAGTACACACGGATACCATTTGTTGTCCTGTTTCCTGACAGCAGATAAATAATCCCTTCAAGTCTCTTGTTATACTCTGAACTTGCAGGAGAGTTTTGCTGTGTTTTTTTCTGGAGCTGTAATCAATGCTTTCAGTGAATTTCATGTAAATTTTTTACCTTCAGTAAAAGCTTTTTTGCTTTGTACTTTTAATGAAATTACGCGATCTATTCCTAAACTTATAGACCATATTTGCACGCTAAAGGGCACATCAGATAATAAAGCACACTACCAATGAATGGTCTATTTTCTAAATGATGCCATACATAAGGCACATTAAGTGAGACAAGAGTCAGAAATAAAAGTATCAACTGCGTTCACATTGAATCTAGAAATAGTTTGTGATACACTACAAGTAGCTGCAGTGGCATATTCACAATATGTAGCTTGTTTTGTAACATGTGAAAAAACAGACTGATACCACTAAAACAAACATTACTGTGACTCTGTAACCTCAAACATTGTTAGCAACACGTAGAAAAAAATGTTTGATTAGCTACACTTTAGCTGCATGAACGTATTCACAATATATGTTTCCCAATCAAGTATTGTGAATTATATAAAAACGGACAGATACCGCTAAAGCAAATGTAACTGTGAGTATGCTAACTCCAATGCTTGTCAGTAACGTGTAAAAAAAAGATTGATACTGCTAATGGAAATGTTACTGTGATTAAGCTAACTCACAAACTTTTTAGTAATATGGAATAAAAAAATAAACTGCAACATGTTAACGTATTCTTAATGAACTGCCACTCCTAACCATATATGCAACATGTTAAAAACAGACTGATACAGCTAACACAAATCTTACCGTAACTACCCTAACTCCCCACCAGGCCCAGCCGTGGGCTGCATGACACCCTAGGCAAAAAAAATACAAAATAAAAAAATAATAATAATTTGGCTCCCCCTCCAGGGTCCTATACTCAGACATTCCAGCTGGGACTTGAACTCAGCTACTCTTCGTTTCAAGGAAAAAATGCTAACTGACTGCACCACTAATTAACTGGTTACCACATGGAAAGGAGAGGCAGTTCAACTGTTAAAGGTGTTTAAAAAAAAAACAAAACACCAGACAGCCAGTTAAATTTGTCCTTTTTGACTAAAATGCAGGGAGGAGGGAATTCCCAAACAAATTTAAGCAAGTAAAACAGACAAATCTCTGCTTTGAGCCAGTGTTTCCTCTTCTTCCCTTTTCCACCCCCCCCCCCTCCTTTCCTCCACCAAACCCAAATAGACAGCAGCGACAGGAAGGGAGGGACGCTGTCTAATCTGGGATATTGAATATGTCAAACTTTTGAGTTATTTTAGGTACACTATTTAATTATTACCTTTATTTTTTTTTACATGAAATGAGTTGTACATCAAACTGTTTGACAAAAAAAGACAATAAAAGAAAAAGAAAAAAGTATAATCAATGTGATTTGGTGCCCCCTCCAGGAAATGACGCCCTTGGCGGCCGCCTATGCCCAAGCCCAGCCCTGCTCCCAACGTTGTAAGAAACGCGTTTTTAAAATAGCGTATTGCAACGCTGCTATTCATTAACCACATTAGCATACGCACCACAAAAATAACTCCAAACTTTGTTAGCAACATGTAAAAAATATATATATATATATTTGACATGCTACAGATCACACACAAAATCACAGTAGTTTATATGTAACTCCAAATCTTTCTTTGTTACTTATATACAAACAGATACCAGAAAAACAAACCACTACATATAAGCTGCGCTAGTGTATTCTCAAAAAATGTAGCTCACAATCTTGTTTGTAACATGTAAATAACACAAACAGCTACACGTTAGCATATTCACAGTAGCTGTAACTCACAGCATGTAAAAAGCAAACCGATAAAGCGAAAACAATCGTTATTGTGACTACGCCAACTACCAACCTCGTCAGTAATGCATATAAAAAACAGTCCAACAGTGCTACACGTTAGCAGCATTAGCCTACGATAACATCCAACCTTCTTTGCAACATGTAAAAATAAAAGCATTTTGACATACCTCTCAAAATTGCTTCTACATCAGTAAGATCAACGAGAAATAATCCATATATAAAATTCTCCGGATTACGGCGTACTTTTGTTATGGGAGTTTTTTCAGTGCACCTTATAGTATCTTTGTGCTGTAACACTGGAGCTAAATCTCCTGTGTTAAAGGATTAAAAAAACATTTTTAAATTGATACTTCTGAGGAGTTTTTCCTGACTCATGAGCTTCCAATGACTCCAATACTCACTCACCAGTCCATCCCGTTTATAGGAGGCCCTATGGTTGGTTTTGTCCTGCAGCGTGTCTAAAAATGGTAAATGACGCTGTTGCCCCAAAGCAGACGCTGATGGATGGCTCAGACTATCCTGGACGTGAGGTTTTGATCAATGGGTTTCTCCACACGGCCGGTCAGGAGACGTCACAGCTGCGTGTTCACGCCTCGCCGCTTAATCCACTATTTGCACAAAAAGACGAAGGTTAAGACAGACATAACCCATTCAGTGATCGATCCGTCACACGAGTCAGTGCTTTTGCGTCTTAAACATCTCAAAGCATTATAAGGTCCACTTTGTTGATTCTTTGTACTTTACTCCTGTAATGTTCTGCCTCAAGCAGATTTGAGCTGCATAATTCATATTTACTACAAGTCTAACCAGATTTAGATTCTCACTGGAGGAATTATTCTAGAGGACAGAACTGTGCTCCTTCCCTTCCACAGTCAGCTCCTGTCGCCACTCTTTAGCAAAGCTGCTAATCAATTCAGCGCAGAAAGATCATCGCAGCCAAGGTCAGGAGAAAGGCCAACAGTTTGATCCGTGCGATAAATAAATCATACGAGCGGGGCCAACTTGTTCTCCGTCACCCAGAGGAACTCGGGACAGATGTTTGAACCTAAACGAGTGCATCATCTCCTCTTATGTTGCTGTTTGCATGAGCTCAAGTAAAGGCAGCATGAAAGCTGCTTGTTTGCATGCAGACGGGATGCCACGCATGCATGCGGCAGATCAGCGTTTGAAGCTCCGGATGTTCCCTGGAAGCTGCGAAACATCCTGCAGCTGCTGGTTTCATCGTTGCGTTCCACACTTTTGTGTTTTACTTTCACACCTCGGCCTCAGCCGCACGTTGAAAAAGGTCTGTGACGTGCAAGGACTGACAACGCCACGGAGAGTGAACGGTCATTTTCATGGTTATTAGAAGCGTTTAATAACCTATTTTTTGCAAATCAGAAGGGGAGAGGCTTCACAGACCCCCAGCTTAGAACAGATTAGCAGGCCACAGCACTTCCAGTCTCAGGTGTCTCCGTCAGGTACAGACTAATTAGTCTAATTAGGTCCTCCATTTTCACTCGGGCGTCTTATCAAAACTGTTTTCTTATCAGGTCTGAAAATTTAATTAGAAACATCTCTGCGATTAATGAATTTATGAAATTACTGTTGGCATTAAGGAAGATGGCTCCCTTCTTCATTTTAGACCAGAGGGAGGAGAAGAGATGGTCAGGTGATTGGAGTGAAAACTCAAAATTAAATATTGAGGTCAAATGAAGGACATAAGGTTTCCAAAAGCTTTCATTGCACTGTTAATTAAACAGAAACATAACAATTTAGGCCAAAAATGTGATATTTTCTAGCAGCTCCTAAGTGTTCCTTGTTCTATTTTTATGTAACCATTTTAATTTTCAATAACTTCACCAAAATATAGATCTTTATAAAGGATTAGTCCAGAAAAATAGAGCATATAAAGCTTAAAAAATCAGTTTTAACTCTAACTTTCCTCCTTCTTCATATTCTAAATGGTAAATAGCGTATACTTAAATACTACCTTCCTAGAAGGCCCAAAGTGCTTTATAGTCACACACTAATGGTGGCTCCACTGCTGAACACTGGAGTAACGTGTGGTTCAGAGTATTGCTGAAGGAGACTTGGACACGTATAGGTAGGCAAGGCGGGAACCAAACCTGCAACCTCCCAGTCAGAGGTTGACCGCTCCACCTCTGCTTGCTCATTTCTACACTGATAAAAACAAGTGTTTTGAATGGAGATAATGTCAAACTGTTTCTAGCACAGACTGCCTGGAGTGAGTCGTTACTTTTTTCTAGTTAGGTGGTCATTTCTTATGGTTGAAGATGTTGGTGGTTTTAAATCCAAGTAGACATTTAAATATGATGTATGGTTGATAATGCAGCTTGACTACAACTTTTACATTTTGGAAAGGTAAACATTTAGTTGGAATATGATCAGAGGATTCTCCACAATTAGACATGAAACGGCATCCAGAGTCTTTACACCTGCATTTTAACCATTGACTGCATATGAGAACTGGAATGAGTGGCCCCTCCCCCTTCCAAACAGGAAGTACCTGCTGGCTCCAAGAAACTGAAATCCCATCGACCTCTATTGAGAAATAAATAGTCATTGGTCAGAAGAACTATTCTCTCTCTGCTCCCTTTTTTTTTAGCAAGTTTTTCCTTATTTTGTTTTCATTATATTTTTTCTTTATTGCAAGTTTTTCAAGTTATAAACTGACCAATTAGACGCCTCAATAAAACTTCTCCCATTCTCACTTTCAAGTGGTAGAGGTGTGGACTTCCAACAAGCTCACTCCTGATTGGTGAGAGTGGTTACCATAGAAACGTCAACTCAACCTGATTTGGATCAATCACTGCTTACTGATGTCGTCTGGGTTCAACGTGACGTCTGGGTTCTAACCTCCATCAGCGTCTCTAAACTGGGAGGTTGACAATCCAATGCTCAAAGTTCATCCCAAGCCCAGAGCCTAACCACCAAAGATTATGATCTTATTTCTGGCAAATTTCAATGCAACACAAATAAATCCTGCAGATCAGGCTCACACTAGCAGTGTTACCAACTGGATTTTTTTATTTTACCAAACTCAAACCACTAACTCCTTTCTGTAAACCAGCACCAAACTTCATCTGGAGATACTGACCTGAACCAGCGAGAAGACGTCCGCTGATCCTTCTGCATAGCCGTTGTTCAGATGATCCAGAGAAATGCTTGGAACAAAGGAAGCCGGAGTTCAGAGTTCTCCGGAGTTCCCAGAGAAAACCCATTCATGCACGGTAGGAGAAAACATGCCACGTCCACATAGAACGGAAGCACCCAAGATTTGAACCAGGATCTTCTCACTGTGAGGTAAGAGGGCTAACCACTGCACCCCTATGCACCCCAGATTTGGAACTTTGTAGACTAATAATCAAATATTCACTAAAAGACAGAGAGAACAAAGTTGTTTTTGTCGAGTCCATCAGGAAAGAATGTGAAATATGTCAAGGTTCAAAGTTCAGATGACGTCCTGTGTTCTCACACAAACAAGTTTAATCTATATTAGGATCTTTTTAATATATTATAATTTCAAATAATGTGTTTTTTATTCTCTTCATGTGGTTTACAGTAAATTGGTGCCACTTTTTAGTGTTTGCACTAAATCATCAGTACTTCAAAAACTTACTTTTGAACTAGTTTATGCATGAATACAAAATCTAAAGTATGTTTTTAATGAAAAATTACATTAAACTGCCCCCCCACACACAAAAATAACACTTGTGTTGTATAAAGTTGGTCCTGAGGTGGTGTGCAACACTGCGCCCTAGTGAGCATTTAAAGCAATTGCACCTTAAAGAAAAGCGAGTGTTCAACTTCAACATAAAGAAAGCTGCATTTAACAGACAAAAACCAGGAGTCTTTACTCCAAATATGGATTCATTGCAATATTTTTTCAAACACGCTATAATAATATTTTAATGCAGAATATTCAGCAACCAGCTGTCTAATGTTCAAAGGATGCTGCTAATAAAGTTTATGGTAATATCAGAAAATACCAGTTTAAGTAACCGCTTTTTGTATTCATCGGTCTCATCAGTCGTAGCGAAACAGGAAGATGTGACATTTAATTTGCTCCAAAAACACTACAAATAAAAAGATATCACCACAATGCATTTGTTTTTCCTTTATTTTTATTGCTTTTTTTCCACTGTAAGAATTTTGTCCCTTTTTTCTGTCTTTCTCTGCTGTTGGCACTACTTAATCAGAACATCACATCAGGTTCTTCTTAAAACATCTATTTGAAGCCTTCATCTCGAAGCAAGCAAAGTATGAATACAGCTAATAAAAATAAAGGTTTACCTTTTTTTTTTCTTACTATACACATAAAATAAAAACTTTTTTTTAGGGGGGGACCCCCTCAAAAACGGGGGTATTAAAATATTTGACATTTGTATCACAAATCAAAATAAATGAGACAGAAAAATAAAAACTGTACAAAAAAGATAAAATTCCTTTTTTAAAAAATTTTCAAGTGAGTAGTGATTTGATCGGTTATGTTACTGACTGATTAAAAAGAAGAAGGTTTATTTCTTCTGCTGAATAAAGTTCAAATTTACTTGGTGGCGGACGTGGGGGACCAGAGGGAAGTTGGGATTCGGATGCACTACAGAACCTTAAAAGAAAAACAGAAACAACATATATTAGTTAAAAAAAAAACTGAGTTGACTTAATTATTTGTCATTTTACTGAGGAACCTTTAAGTCTGACCTGGAGCTATGAAGGGTTTTCCAGGCTGGAAGCCTCCGTTTCCCTGCTGGATGAAGCTTTGAGGCATCCTATAGGGCCAGGACGGAGACAGGGTGTACTGGGGGGCTTTGTTGTGGTCCCACAAGCGGGAGCCTTGACTCACGCTTGAAGGCTGGGCCTGGTGGCCGGATTCTATGGATAGAAGAAAGAAACAGTTTTATAGATTTTCAGTGCAATGTTTTAGTGCAAAAACTCTATTAGTTCAAAAGTACAGTGTTTTATAACTGAGCTTTATAGGTGCTGCAGATTGTTATTCGAATAAACATTTTACTGTATACATTATGAAGTGTAATTTTAAATCACAAATCATACACTTGTAATGTTAAATTAAAAAAGATATTGAATTAATAGTGAGGTCCCACAAGGTTCTATATTGGGGTCAATTTGTTTGTTTGCAGTTGAAGCCATTCTCTTTTTGAGTAAACTTTTTTAATTAAAACAACAAATTATTTAGTAGTAGATGTTAAAGTAAAAAAAAAATAAAAATAAAAATCCACATGATTTTTTTTGATAACAAAATTTAGTTTAACAAACATTTGGGGCTGCATTTTCTGCTTTTTCGTGATAGAATGCAAACTCATAAATTGCATTATATTTAGAAAAGAAGAACTGAGACAGTACTGAGAAATTTCTAAGAAAAAAAATTCCAAACTGTTTTTGTAAACTAGATTTAGAGGAAATATTCTGTTTGTGGACATCAAAGAAAAATGAAACTTTAATGACATGCTAAATTTTTAACCTTCAAGTAAAAGAAAAGCTATTTTTGTCTGACCTGAACTGTTTGGGGTTTCCCCAGTAAGTGTCATAAAAAAATGTTCACATCTTTTTTACAACAAGACTAATGCAGGAATCTGGCTTGTGTGTGATGACAAATTGGCAACCAAGAACTTTAGGATTTTTTTGTTTAAAAAGTGACAAAAAACGTCAAATACCAAGTATCAACTCAAGGAAATGTGGGTTAAAATTAGTCTGGATTTCAGATAAATCTGCATGGTGTTAGTACAAATAAAAGTATTTTTTGTTTTGCTTTTTTCATTTTAAATAGGTAATGTTTATTTAGAAAAAAATGTTATGTATTGTGTTCGTATATTTCATTAAAATTAGGTAAAATTAAATTTTCTAGAATAAATTAAGAAAAAAATACTAATAAAACATCTGAACATGGGTCACAAAAGCCCTTTTGCTAGATAAAAAAAAGTGCTTTTCTGAACTAAGGCCAGTTTAAAATGAGCTTTCCTTGTTATTTCTATATTTTATTAATGTCAAAAACATTCCCTTTTGATGATTATCAATTAGATTTGAGACTAAAAACTCAAAAGTGACTTTAGGCTAAATGTTAAAACAGAAATTGATTAAACTATTAATCTGCAGCTTTTTTTAAAAGGAGTAATACTAACATGTAAAACCACAGGAAAATGCCTCTAAAAAACAACTTTGATTCTAATTTAATTTACTGAAAAATAACTCGTGAGAATAACCCGAAAAGGCGCGTTTTGAACCTCAATATAATTTTCAAGTTTAAGTTATTAAAAAAAAAATCCAACATAATCTAGAAAACATGAAAATAAATAAAAAGGTAATTGTTTAAGTGTAAAGTTTGTAAAACGTTTTTTTTTTCCATCAGTATTTAAGAAGCTCTTTAAAGAAACTAAACTTCTCCATCAAAGTGACTCAAAGTTGTTCTTTAGATGAGCAGATGCAGAAACAGGACAGAACCCCCAGAAAGATGAAGGTGGTGCCAAAGTCCCCCAGTGAATACCTGACTTGCCCACAGTGCCATTCCCCATCAGTGCCCCCGGCTGAGCCATGTGGTTGCGCCAGTGCCCCTGCCTCCCCGCCGGCTGGGCGAAGATGATGCTCGGGTCGTTCAGGTTCATGGGGGTGGGGTTGCCCCCCGAGCCCGCGCTTCCGGCGGCCGAGCGCATGGCAAATTTGAGACCTGGCGGGGAGGGGAGTGTAGGGGAGGAGGAGGTGAGGACGGGGCCGTGGATTGGCCAGGATGTGGAGGGGATGTGGACCGGGTGGTGAGGCTGGCCCTGGGACTGGTGTGACTGGTGCTGGGGGTGTGGGAGGAGGCCCAGAGCGGTGAGCGCCCCGGGGTGGTACTGGCCCGGGCTGGAGGAAGGAAAGCTAAACAGGGAGAACGGGACCTGGGGGTGGGCGGGCTGCTTCGGGAGACCTCCACTTATCTTGCTATGGGAGGACTGAGGAGAGCCAGAAGGCTGGGACGAACTCTGGGGGGCGGAGCCAGGCTGTGGAGAGTAAGGTGGAGTCTGGCGACTGTCAGACTACACACAAAAAAAAAGATCAAAAATCTTCCAGATTATTTAGCAATACAACTCATTATGTAAACAACTTAATTCCCTTTAATACATTAGAACTCCCATATAATACAAAAGATACCATACATACGTCACTGCTAAATCTGAGTCCCTGACTGGTCAAAATTCAATCTGGATAAAATTTTAATGGCTGGCCGTTCTGTACGTAAAGCCTGAAAACAGTCATAGAAACGTACGTAGCTGCACGTCAACGACCAAAAGCCGCGTTTACACTGACTTTTCATTGGAAGTGGCGGCTTGAACGCGCATTGCGATGGGTGGTGTGAACGTAGCTTTAGATGTAAAGACCACCTTGAGTTGACGTAATGTATGCGCCATTTTCAAGAGGATCTGGCTACAGAGAAAAAATATGGCGCCCGAAAATGAATAGCTGGAAGTCCCTCCCCCTCCCGGAGCCGGCCGCAAAAAAATAGTTTTAAACTTTTGACCTTTTTTCCTGTTTCTTCTCTTTTATCGACCCCTTTTGCAGATTTTTTCTCTGTGACAGAGAAAAAAAAAACTTCTGCGGGTCTGATCAGCTGAATCATGGAGAAAAAAAAAGCTAAATTTCGCAGCTCCGTTCAGCTGATTCCCGGACAAAAACCAGCCTTTTCCGGCTCCGATCAGCTGATTCACAGAGAAAAAAAACAGTTACAGTTTATTCACATTCAAAAGCGTAAAAGCTGATAGTTATGAAAAAGTTTTAAAATATCCTTTTGAAACTGTTTCCTAAAGTTTAGGAAATTTCCGCTTACGCAACCGACTAAAGTTACAATTTCCGCTTCCGGCTACAGATTGATTCTGACGCCATCTTGCATGTGACCAGAGGCCCCTCGCCATTTTGGGAGTCAAGCTCGTACTGTTATGATACAACCGACGAGTAAAACCAGCAACTTTTGTGTTGAGAAATAGCAACTAAATGTCTTCATGTGGACCTTGCCAAAACACAGAGGCAAACGGATGAGTAGACAGGACTAAAGATCGACACGACAAAAGATTCATGGCAGTGCTGTCATCTGTTTGACTCCCAAAATGGTGGAGAGGGCTTTTGAGCAGGAGCTGTGACAACATATACAGGGATAGGGATCTAAATGGAAACTTCTAAATTAACCAAAAAAGAAAAAAAAAATCCCCAAATGTCGTGCATTTAACAAACAACAAACAATGTGGCCTTCTATAGATCAAGATCAGGAAGAAGCAAATAACATCACTTTGGACCTTAAAAGATGGTCTGTTTTTTTTCCCTGATTTGGTAGTCAGCAGGTGCGAGTACAGAACTCAAGGTCTCAAAGATCAAGACTAGGCAGGTTAGGACTACAGCCTCCATATCACCATGACCACATCTACGTGGTGTACTCACACATTCTGAAGGCTGTCTGGTTCTTCCGGGACCGTCGACGCCCGTCTGAGGAACAGGGATGGACTGGGAGCTCACCATGGGTCGTACCATGTGAGGAACTGTGTAGGAACAAGAACCATGTGTAAACAGAGCAGCTTTTTCCTGAGCCCTTCATTCAGCAAGATGAGCAAAATTGCAAGTTTTTCTTCTTTGTGGTGGTGTTTTGAAAATATTCTTCCTTAGGATGAAATCCCTAAAACTTCCTCTCCCTCCCTCTAAGACTTCCTGAAAATCTGACAAAGCTCTCTCCTGGTGTTCTATGGAATGTTAGAGCTGAAAGTCTGAAAGGAAAACATTACGATGAATCTAGTCTTTAGTTTCTATGATGAATACCTGGAGCACCAGCATTCCTCTGTTTAAGGTGGCGGTACTCGGGACAGTCTCGCCGTACGTGACCCGGGTCCCCGCACTGGAAGCAGCGCCTGTCCTTCGGCTCCCGCTCCTCCTCTTTGACGTCTTCATCTTTGTCGTTTTCTTTCTTCTTCATCCTGGAAGGAAAAATCCTTTTTTATCCATAATAGGAAAACCAGAAGCACGTTACGATGTCAGAAACCACCACAGAGGGCTTGTGACTGTGCAGCACGTTTGCTCGTTTATTTGGCTCTTTATCAACGCAAGTGAGAGGGCAACCTGCGTCTCTTCGGACAATCCTTCATGTAATGTCCGATCTTCCCGCAGATCCTGCAGCACCTGTCGTTGGGGGCGAGCTCGCCGTCTGTCAGCACCTTCGAGTCAAAGAAGTAGTCCTGCGGAGCGGGACGTTTTTAATTCAAAATGATCAGTTTTTTTTATTCTAGTAACATTGTGTGTGGGAGCAAAGTCAGACCAACGTACCACTTCAGTGCCGGGAAGAGGATAAAAGGGCGTCCCGAACAACTTTCTCCCATTTATGAAGGCCTTCATGATGAAGTTCGTCACTGGAGGCAGAGGATTCAAAGTTCAGATTTTACTGCAGTTGAACATTGACTGTATATGAGAACTGGACTGAGTGACCCCTACAGGAAGTACCCGGCGATTCCAAGAAGCCCAAATCCCATAAACTAAGAAATAAACAGCTATTACTCGGTGTATTTGAATTTCTCAATCATCTACTGATTTTTTTTTTCAATTATGTCGTTTTTAGCCTAAATAAAATGTTGTTTTCTAGGACATAGTTTCTGCAGGGCAGCAGGAGCTCATTAGAAATATTAGCAAGGGAGCCCCCTCCTTTCCCTCACTGTTACTGAGAGCTCTCCGTTTACACACTCTCCGGCTAGCTCACAGCCCCCCACAACTCCAACCTAATATTACTTACAAAACAAAAATGGACAGAAATACAGTTTTGAGCCAGCATACAAGTGGATCTACAAGTGGAAGTGAGCCAAACAGGGAAGTTTTGAATAAAGAAACATCCACAAATGCAATTTTAAGCTGAATTTTCTTTACATTTTACAAAATGCAACAAGAGCATGTTAAAAACATCACAAATACTATTCATTTTTCATGCCATTTTCTTTTCTGCAGTGCAAGTTGTTCAAGTTTTAATCTGGCCAATCAGATGCCTCAGTGGTCTGTGTGATCTGTTTTGTGAAAAAATGGCGACTGATTTGTCTTCATTTGGTTAAAACCAAAGTAAGTCTATGGATGACATCACACTCATTTGGTCCAGTTCTCATATACAGTCAATGTGTTGATCGTTTAGCAGTAAATACCGACTCCAACTGTGATCAACCAAAAAACACAAGCTAAATCTGATGGATCAATTAAACAAAAAGTAATGATAAAAACATTTTTAATACTTACTTTTGCGAGAAACTCCAGCACCAAGATTGTGATTCAAATCAAAGGGATCTGGGTTAGAAACCAAAAATATATAAGTAAGCAGAAATTCTCACGCAAGCATCAATACTCTAATATTTGATTGGAAAAAAAATCTTTCTTCCAGGTGGTTTTTAGCCCAAATCTATTCAACATTTTTAGCTCATTTTCCCCCAATCTAATGGAGTCATGGGTGCTATGTTCAGGTAAAAAGGGTTCCAATATAGGAGGCTGATGAAGTCACCTTCGATGGCGATGCATTTGCTCGTCCACTGTTTCTCAAACGTGGTGAGGCGTTTCCTCTGGCGAATGCTGATGACGTGCTCCTTAAAGTCGAACTCTTCGGTGTAAAACCGAAGGAGGCCCAACCACAGCTCCCCCACAGACTCCCTGTTGAGCTGGCGCCCTGCGAGACGCTGACGCTACAAACACAAACAAAAGTGTTAACGCAGTGCTCCCTTACCATACTGTAGTTCACTTTCACGCTTGTTGTTTTGCTGTTTTTTTTCTGTACAATATTGCATGCTTTTTTCTGATTGGTCGTTGACCTTGTCAATCAATCTTCTCTGTGCTGTTTCCTGTACAAAATCAGTTCAGTTGATCAAATTTACATAAATCTTTAATCTCAATCTGATCTTTGTTTTTATTCTATACAATACTGGACTTAATTTTCAATTAAAGTTTTATTTGACACTTCAAACAAGAGAGAAACGTGTGAAAATGTCAACGTTTTTCAAGAAAAGTGTTTGCATCACATGCTGTACAGACCGCTGTACAGAAATGTATTATGGTAAGACTAAAAAAGAAAAGATAAACTGGCAACAGAAAGGTTAACATTTGTTCAATGAATAAAAAGGAGGCTATAAGTAGAAGTAACTGTGGGAAAAAAAAAACAATTTTTACTGCTTTTTTTTAAGTTCCTAAGATTGTTTTGAGCTAGACGTGTGCTGGCCGCTTTAGCTCCCAATGAACACAAAGCATTTAAGGGTTAAATGCATAAGGGTGATAATAGCAGAAGCTCACCAGGTCTAAAATGTCATCGAAGAAGAAAGCATTCCAGCCATCTACCATCCTCTGGGGAACAGTCGAGCCATCGAAGATCTGAAGAGGAGAAGACACGGTATGAAGTTCTTAGAACCACTTCAAGGGTCATGATTGCTTAAAGAGTGACCACAGCCAATCACCTGCTACCATCAAACGATATACTCTTATCGCACACCCATTGACTGTATATAAGAACTGGACTGAGTAAGTGTGACGTCACCCATAGGAAATACAAAATGTGTGGCCACTCAACACACAATGGAAATTAAACCAGATTGAAGTTTACTAATCAGGGACTCGATTTGATGGTGACATATGGATGGAGTCCTTTTAATAAGCGGAAGTAAAAACTGTAAAAAATTCATCTTGGAGGAGAAATTAATGACTAATGACCAAGTCACACATAAGCTCTGGATTGGGCCACCCAGTGGTTGCTTTCGTTTCTACCATTGTGTCAGAGTCTGCGGTTGGCAACAAGTACCTCCTGAAGGACGGGAATGACAGGCGGCTGCCGCTGCTGCAGGAAGTAAAGCACCATCAAGATGTAGGCATAGGAGGACAGGCTTCCTCTGGAAGCATCGCCGATGTCGCAGCGCTGCAAAAACACCAGCTGGGTTAGTGTCAAGTTCAATTTAACCCTTTATTAATGGAGAGGTCACCTAAATGGGCTTTGACCTACCATAACCCCTCAAATCGTCTGTGCGATCAGTATCACCTTTCATATCAGCTTTGAACCCAATATAAAACCTCACATAACGCTGCAAAGTTGTGTTTATCATAGATAGAATCAACTGATTTATGCTAATTGCGTAAATGGTTAAAGAGTTAAAAGAATGTCAACAATGAGGTTAATTCTCGCCTGAAGTTGAAAAATTTTTAAACATGTATTGCATTTCCATTGATGATACCTGTAGAACAGTTTTTTTTATTTTTTTTTATTGTAAATCCATCTGTATGTAAGTAGAGATCAGGTTTACATTGATAGGTGTGACAAATGCTTTATTTTTCTTTGAAGGCTAAATTTCTCTTTATTTTCATGAATCCCAACATTGTTGATGCTTACTAGAGGGATGCAGAAATTGAAATGTCAAACGTTCTTTCTAATTTTGCAGTTTATTTTAGCTTTTATTTATGTACCACCTCTTACAAATGCAGAAATGTTCAAATATGGCAAACACAGAAGCATATGTCCAAACTCTAACTGTACCTTTGCAAAGACCTTCATGGTGTATCCCAGGAACTGCACACGTGGATCCAGAGCCGCGTACGTTGCCAACATCCTGGTGTTGTGTTGAGCCTTCAGAAACAGTCCCGTCAAATAATATTCAAAAATAAAAAACTGTATTTTGTGAATCCCCATTTGAAGACTGAACCCACCAGGGTGTTATAAAGGCTGATGTCTCCCTCCAAACCACTTTGCCTGTGTTCAAACTTCACAATAGGCACTTTAGCTGTTGTGATAGGCAGGATGTTCCTTAAACCTGAGAAAACAGGAGAAATCCTCTGAAATATTTGGTTCCAATATCCAAGCACCATGAAAAGACAGCCATTTAGTTACCTGCATGTTTCTTTAGCACCTTTGCAAGGCCTTCGATTATCTCTTTACCGTTCAGCTTCTGTTTAAAAAAAATACAATTTGATTGTGATTTAATATGAAGAAAAAAAAACAGTTTTTCAATCACCAACAGTCACGTATGAACACTTTTACCTCAGCAGAGTCGTGGCCTTCCAGAGTCATGCAGATGTCCAGGTCACTGTCGCGGAAACCAAAGCCATTTTTTGAGGAGCCGAACAAACAAAGTTGAGCTTTTTCTGTGGAAAGAAGAGACAAACATTGAAAAAGAAGAAATAGTTAAATAAAAAAATCAGTCCTAAATTCTGAACCCAAAAAACTTCCCTTTTATTTAGAAAATTTAAATTATACCCATAAAGCAGGGGTGTTAAAGTCAATCACACAAGGGGCCAAAATCCAAAACACACCTTAGGTCCTGGGCCAAACAGGATCTGTCTGGTGGCGCCCCTATTCGTTGCTGTGAACTTTTGACTTAGTATTTCGAGGAGGAACAACTACAACTACTGCTTCATCTTAAATGCCCTGCTTTTATGATGCAACATAAGTGCTATCTTTTTTTTTTTTTAAAGCCTTAATTTCCTCTGAAAGTCAAGTATCTGAAAGTGTTGATGGATAGCAGACACCACAGCTCACCGTTGTACTCTTTCCTGATGAACCTCTCCAGGCCTAAGAGGATCTGTTCTCTTTTCTGCTGCTCCACAGGAGAAGGTGACAGTTCATCTACAAACAAAACTCTGGTCACATACAAACCAACAAATTCCAAAAGAAAAACATGATACTGCAGCAAAAAATAGTAAAAAGACGACATAAGACTTAAATACACACTTATAAAATAATTCTTGATTGCAAAAGGACAAAAATATGAACCAAATGCATTTTTAATCACCATTTTTTTAAACAAGCATATTTTGTGTAATTATTCACAAAGTCCGATTTTATTTCCTGTATTTCTATATTGAGCCACTGAGTTTGAATTCAATAATATATATGGATTTTTAAAAATCTGTTGAGCTTCTCTTGCAAGATAATTGTTAATTAAATGTTTGTGTGACAGCCTGAAAACAAAAAACTGAGCTAAACTAGTTTGAAGCCAAAAACTGAGCTAAATATTTTGAAGCCAGAAAGTGAGCTGAACTGGTTTAAAGCTTTTAAAAAAAGACATTTTTCTTAAGCCAAAAGCTGAGATATTTTAATGTTAACTAAGATTAGACTAATTCAAAGCCAAAAATTGAGCCACATGAGGTTGAAGACGAAAACTGAAATAAACTAGTTTAAAGCTAAAAACTGAGCGATATATATATATATATACAGTATATATATATGTGTGTGTGTGTTTTTTAAGCCAAAAACTGAGCAAAATTATTTTAAAGCCTAAAAACTGAGCTAAACTACTATGATGCTAAAAACTGAGCTAAACAAAACCCAATGAAGAGATGTTTTGTTTGTAGCTTTAACATTATTTGTAATCTGTAAACACATGAAGCCTTTTCTTCTAAACAGTTTCCAACAGTAAAATGCATGTTTTGTTAAAATACTGATCTCGTACAGTAGCAGATCTCGCAGAGTCCATCGAGGATCACCCTGAAGCGCTCGTTCATGGGAGGAAGGGGCTTCAGCTCGATCTTCTTGAAGTCTTCAGGACACTCGTCCTTCAGGTGACCATCTCGCTTGCAGATGCTGCACACTACGGTCGGAGGCTGAAACGGACAAACGCCACCAATTAAATGAGCAAAAAGCACAGAAACATCGTCTTGCTAAAGTTTCTAAACAACAATGCTGATTTAGCATTTGCACAAAAACTGTTGTAGTTACCTTTCCTCCAGTAAAAATCATTCTATCAAACACATAGTGCAGATCATCTGCTGTAAACGACTCATCCATCTCTGGAACGCTGTTCTCCTCCTCCTCCTCCTCATCATCATCCTCATCCTCCTCCTCTTCTTCATCACTGTCCAGCAGACCATTGGGAGGGGAGGAGGAGGAGGAGGAGGAGGGCTTGCTCTCCTTGCAGAGAACCATGTTTTTGAGTCCAACATCCACAGTCTTCTCATCTCTTTTGGAGTCTGAGCCGTCCTCGTCATCGCCCGCGCTTTGTTCTTCCCTCCTGCCGGCCTCCACCCGCTTGTTTCTTTGGTGTCTGGCGGCGCCCCTCTTCTGGGGGCAGGCGAAGTATTTGTAGGCAGAGCGGAAGCGCTCCTGGATGTACTCAAACACCATCTGGCTGTTCAAACTTCGGGCGACATTTCTCTTTAAGGAAAAAGGATCTGAAGACAAAAAAATCAACTTTTTTAAGTTTCTATTTAAAATACAGTATACCTTCTAACAAAACGGTGTCTCACCTTCAATTGCAAGCCGGCGGCGAGGCCAGTTCTTCGCCTCCCTGGAGAGCAGCTCCTTCAGCCGGATGCTGATGATGTTTTCCTCCAGAGCGAACTCCAGAGTGTAGAAGCGAAAGAGCTCCAGCCACAACTGTCCCAGCGACACTCCTTTGCCCAGGTTGTTGGTGAGGTTGCTCTGCGTATAAAAGCAGCTGAGATTAGCCACACAGCCGACAGCATCTGCACCTTTCCTGTAGACGGTGTGGTGAAGAAGAGCTCACCAGGCCTTCGGACTTGTGAGCTTCGTCCGGCTTCTTCTGCTCTGGTTTAGGTCTGCCTTCTCCTTTGACGTCGTTCCGGTTCTCGCTGCGTCCTTCTGTAGAGCTGGGGGGTCTGTGCTCCCACTTGACGAACATGTCCAGCACGATTCCAGTCAGGTGATATTCATCTACGCGTTTTACGTCGAACCCCTCGACCTGAAAGAGAACAAGCAAACTCTTTAGAAGCTACTTCAGCCTTTTAAGGACCACAGAGTCCTAAAACCCATCTATGATCCCCATTTCATTCAGAGATCACAATATTGTTGTTTCTAAATGTCTAAGTAAAACCCCAAAATTGTTTTTTGTGCATTGTAAAATGTTCTTGTGGCATCTTTACAATGATATGTTAAGAAAATTATCCTTAAAATTGCAATTCTGACTATTTATTGAAATTTTGTGAATCAGAAGCAGACAAAAAACTCGTTTGATTTGGCTAAAAACAGCATAATCATAATTAAAAGACCACTAAGAACACTTTAACAATAGATCAAGAGATGGTCCAAGTGGGTCTTTAAGCACTAAATCCAGGTTAGCTGATTTACAGAGAAAGTTTAAGCACTTTATTTTGCTAATCTTCACTAAGATAATCACTTATTTGGACTATAAATTGCTCCAAAGAATAATGAAAAAAAAAGATTTAAAAAAACAAGTGCTTAAGTAAGAAGAAAAGTTATATAAAGGTTGCACTGGAGTATAAGTTGCACTTTTGGGAGAACTGTATTTAACTAAATACAGAACAAGAACAGAAATTTCGTCTTAAAAAAAAAATCCCACACAATAAATTGCACCCCAGTTTAAGTTGTATTGGACGCTGAATTCACAATCAATTCAACCTGAATGAATCTTTTTTTCCCTATTTTAACAACTGTTATTAAAAAAACAGCAAGATCAACTGTTGGTCTCTTTGAGTGTGGATCCATAAAAATAGAAAATGAAGCAACTAACTGTATTTTTTGGATAATAGGTTACAGCAGTTTGACCATGGCTGGAAATTAGATATGATTTTTCTAATAAACCCACTAATGTGTTTGTTATTTTTCCATTAACAGCCACTAGAGGGCACTGTAGGTGTATGTAACAGTATTTGCTTGTGGAAGCAGCAGTGCAGGCATTAGGGGAGTAGTTCAAAAGCCACAGGCGTATAATTCAATTAATTTATTGATTTAATGTGTTATAAAGAGTTTAGTTACCTTGTTAGAATGTTCTTCATTCTATGGTCATCCATATAATTGTTCCTAAGTTGCGCTACACTAGACCCTCTATCCCTCCTATGTTTCATGATGCTAAATATGAATACGGTAGTGAAGCGTCTATTTTTTTTTTTTATCTTTTCTGTTATGATTAGCTTTTCAAGACTAAATGCCCGCTCTTGTTGCTATATTTTTGTAAAACAAACGTCTCCCAAAACTGCAACTTATATACAATTATGTGGGTGATGCAACATACACTCTGAAAAAAACTTAGATTCAGAAAAATATGGTAAATGTTTCCATTCATATTTGAGGTATTTTTTCCAAGTTGTTAAAAAAATATCATGTTTCTGACTCACCCAGTGGCCCAGGTAAACAGGAAGGATGGGCTCTTTTCTCTGCTGCAGGAAGAAGATGACCATAAGAGCAAAGGAGTATGAAGGGATCCCCCCTTCAGCCTGGCAGTCGATGTGACACAGCTATGGAGAGAAACAAACTCACTCAAACAACAAGAACAGGTGTAATGAACTCTTGAACACTTGTGTCATGGCTAGTGTGTTCAGCTGCCCTTACCCTTGCCCAGTAGCGGAAAGCTAGCACCAGAGGAACCAGTCTGGGCTCCCGTTTAGCCAAAGCTGCCAGGTGATTGGTGGTGAGACAAGCAACGTCGTTGCCTGCGCTCACTTTGCAAAGGAGACCGC
Organism: Oryzias melastigma; assembly: GCF_002922805.2. Classification (NCBI taxonomy): domain Eukaryota; kingdom Metazoa; phylum Chordata; class Actinopteri; order Beloniformes; family Adrianichthyidae; genus Oryzias; species Oryzias melastigma. The sequence continues at coordinate 21,921,932 of NC_050515.1, read as the reverse complement.
TGTGCAAAGAAACAGACGGCAAAAATCACAAGCTTGTAGACTGCAGGGGTAAAGTCATTTCTCCACACTGTTTCCATGTGCATGTTTGGGGTTTAGAGCTGCTCAACCAAAACAAATTTCTTAATCCAAATGTCAATTCTGACAAAAACCTTTAACCCCTTTACATGTGTTGTCACAAATATCCGACAAACCACGTCCACTCTTAAAACTACCTAAATGTCGCTTCTACTTGAAAACAAAAACCTTATTGATTTTTTTTATTCATAGTGTATTTTTTTTAAGTCTAAATTACATTTTGTTTTCATAGTTTGGCTGGAGGTGCAACTTATGTGATTTTTTTTTAAATAAATAACAACAACCACTAGAGGGCACTGTAGCTGTATCAGTATTTGAAACTGACAGCAACACAGAAGAAGAAGCGACTCTCACACTTCCACTTGGCAGGATTGTCCAAAGCAACACAGAGGATGAAGATTTCAACCGATTTAGTAATTTAAAGTTATATGAAGAGCTTAGTTGGCTTGCATGTACTTTATGTTGTTGTTATCTTAATAATATATATATTTTTTGTATGTTGTGCTAATATATTAGATTTAATGTTTCATGAAGCTAAATAAGCATCAATGTGTTACGGTAGTGAAGCCTGTTTATATTCAGTCTATGATTGTTATAGATGCTATTATTATGATTTGATTAAATTTCAATTCTTGTTCCCATACTTTGTTAAACAAAAAGTGAGGCTTGCATTTTATTTTTCCCTTTTTTATGAATTTTTGGCTTCCACGACTTATACGACACATAGTTTCATCAAAACTGAAACTTTAAGATGGAGCTGCTCCTCTCTACAACCCTCCATGGGCCTGGAAACCCCAAAAATATGCAGCAATTACCCACGTGACAAAAGTTTTAATGACCTAAACCAATAATTTGATTGAATAAATACAACTAATTTGAAAAAGTAACAAAAATAGATTTTTTTAAATGTCATAGCCAGAAAAATTCTGTCACCCAAAATGTTTTTTAGTTTGCACCATACAAACAGTGGAAAATCTCCACGAAGAGCAGCATATTCTGCAACAATCTACATTGGAACCAGTGTAAAGGGAAATTAGTATGTCCGACATAAAAAAAAAAAAAAAAGAAAATCCCAAATATCATTTTTAAGTCACATTGAAAGAAAAACGGACATCATTTAACTCAGCCTGTTGTTCAAAAGATCCCGGAGGCACAAAACAAAAAGTTGCCTTCCACAAACCGGATGACAAATGAGGAAATCAGAAGAAATTATATTCACCTCAAGACTGGCTCACCTGCTTTTATCACGGCAAAACACAGCAGGAACTTTGGCATGAAAATCTGACTCGACGTCAGAGAATTCAACTAAAGAAGATGGAAAGCAACAGATTTTAAAAACTCAAAAGCCACACTCACAAGACAAAGCAGCAAAAATGATTAAAAAATCTCTTGGGGGGGAAAAATAAAATTAAAATTTTAGATAATTTTATACAAGTTTAGGACAATAACAGGAAAAGGAAGTAGCATTTAGAGAAACCTACCGCTGTTTTTGAGGATTTCCAGCACTTTGATCAAGACTTCAGGTTGAGTCATCTGAACAGAAATCGAACCGTCAGTCTTTTTTCAGATATAAAGATTCTAACCAAATAGGGGTTTGTAGACTCACTGTGGAAGGGAAGGTGACATCAATGTTGATGTCGCTCGATTTGAAGGCGAAACGAGTGAGACAGGATCCGTAGAGACGGAGGGAACAGGCTGGGGAAACAACACCAGCTGACAAATTCAGCAAACAGGCAGCAAACCCGAGGGGGTTTCTTACTTTACAGAGACGACAGTCGTAGAGAACCACCTGCCAGGTGCTGTTTTATGATCTCCTCCATCCTGGAGACCACCACATTCCGAACCTCGAAGTCCTCCTCTGAGATCCCCTGCTGCTCTGCGATTTTTCTGACGGCGGCGTCCACGGCCTTCAGCTGGGCGGCGGAGGGCGGCTGCAAGGCGCGGAGCTCGTTCTCCTCCTGCTTCTCCTGAAACGCCACCAACGAAGCATTTGGAGCACGGATTCTGTCCGGCCGTTTCGACAAGCAGCAATGAGCTGAAACTCACTGTGATGTTCTTCTTGTGCCTCTTCTCCTTGATGTGTTTGTGAGCACCCTGGATGTTCTCGATGTGCACGGAGCACAGCTTGCATAAGTATTGATAGTTTGGGTACTCTGGGGACGGCTGTGGAAACAAAAAACAAAAAAAGAGAAAACACAGGGGCTCTTCACTTTTGTTTAGTTTGAACAAAAAGATTATTTTGAAAAGCTGTGGTTCTAAATGAGAGACAGGAAACTTCAGGAGCTCCTTACTTTCACCAGTCGGTGGATATAGTCTCTGAGGAGGCGCTCCTCCGCCTGTCGGAGGCCCAGCTGCTGCTCCGTCAGGTCTCCTTCCTCCACGGCGGGCCTCCGCTGTGCAGCATCCTCTCCGGACTGTGGCATGGGAGCTGCTAATTTCAAGCATTTGTTGTTGTTCAATTATCAAACAGAAACAGTGCAGTCACTAAAAACTGTGATGTAACTCAAAAAAGAAAAATACAATGCGTCTCTTATTAGTATAGCTTCTTCTAGAGCTGAAATTTAAGGGCAGGAGAGGGTGTGTGATCTTTTTAAATCAATATTTGGAGAGAAAAAAGCCAATGGTCCTAGAACAGAACCCTGTGGAACTCCCATAAGGCAAGTTTTAAATAGGGTTAATATATTACCAGAATCCATAACAAGATAATAGTTTTTCAAGATTAAATATGTTTGGAAATGTTGATTGCCAGTTTCTGCATCATCAATCTTCCATAGATGATGGAAGATTGAACACACAGACCGCATGACACACCATTACAACAGATCGTGGAGGCAATGAGTCGTTGCATCTCCACTGCTTACCAGTGTGTTTACATTAAAAGTGTCAAACATTTGTTGTGCTGAATTTAAGAAGGATTTACTATTTAGTGTTTTATTATATTACACCAGGCTTAGTATGAACAGACTGAAAGGTTTTTCCCTTCTAGCAAGTAAAAAAAAAAAGATTTTTTTTCCAAACTTTTAGTTTCTTTTTTTTTTGTTGTAGCACACAAATCATACATAGAATCAAAACAAACCCTTGACCCCCCCCAAAAAAAAAATTCTAGCATCCGGTTTTCTGATCCAAGGTGATTTGAATTCAAAAATACTCAGAAATATGCTCTAAATCATAAATTATTTTGCCTCTATTATGAGAAAAATGCTACAAGAACATGTTAAAAACACAAAAAGGATGATTTCTATTGGATTGGGTCTTTAAAGTGAATGAAAAACCAGACTGTAAATTAGAAAAATAAATATTGTAAATGTTATATTTATATATATAAACTTGAAAACAAATTTAAAGTCAAACTTACACCTTTTAAGCTTAGAGGAATAATTAAAATTTGGAAAAATAAAATTGTAATTATGAAAAAAAATAATCGAAAGAAACATTGAATTTTAGGAAGAAAATGGCACATTTGAAAGTTGAATTAAAATAAAAAACATCTTTAAACCTAAAACTGTTACCAAATGAAACATTGTTTATAATAGCTGCTGATTGTATTTTCAACTTTTGTTTTTTGTTTCTCTTCCTCTTTTGTTTTCAGTCCTCAGACTACAGTTTCAATTCAAACTTAGCAAATTTTTGCTGCTGAGTCTTAATTTTACTTGGGGGCGGGGCTCTAAGCCCATTAGCTTCCAGCATAGGATTTTTATTGGGGGAAAGAGGTTATGGTCATGTTGTGTAAGTGTTCGCTACAACCTAATTCACCCAAAGCATGCCCGTAGAAGAACATTTTCACCCCACGATCTTAAAATTTTGTGTGGGCCACCTGTGTGACCCATACAGGGGTATCCACCCAGAAGGGCCTTTCCATCAATTTTACTCAAATTTGGTGCTAAACATGAGCCCACCATGAGGCTTCTGTCCTGTGACCCGAGGGGACGCCTGCTAGTTTTGGGAGCCACCTGAAAGCTCCTCGCTTGTCCTTTACCTCTCTCCCCAGAACTTGCTCTCCCGCTCAGTCTGGTCGATCTAGAAGATCGTCCTCGCTTCCTCTCCCCCGGTTTATCTGGAAAAGTCTTGCATGGCGCTGAGCTTCCCTGGCTGCCTACGTTTGGTTCGTTCCTTGCAGTGGCGGGGTTTTCCTTGCTGCGTGGCACAGGCTTGCTGCCCTCTTTCTGCAACGATGTCTCTTTGTTGGACTTCTGACTGGATGAAGTCCTGGCTGCTCTAGACTGAGCCTGTTTGTTTACTGGACTTGAGGTCACGTCCATCCCTCCAGTGCTGCTGCTCGGGGTGGAGTAAATGTCAACAATGATGACCAGGGAAGTCTAGACAGAAAAAAGACAATAAAACAAACTTGTTTTGAGGCATTTGCAGGGTTGGAAATAAAGCAGGAACCAAAATCAGACAACAACAAAAACAGATAGCTGTTCATGGAATTATGAAGAATTCTAGTTGAGATTCCAGATTTTTAAAATAAATCTTACACAATTCAACATGTTTACATGCAAAGACTTCAAAGACCCACTCCAATCATTTTTTGATGCCCTTTTTAACCAAATCCAAAAATCTGGGTCATTTTCCAGGACATAGTTTCTACAGATCGGACAAGAATTGGAGTAGATCAATCCCGCCCCCACTTCCCTTCCTCAAGAGCTTGAAGCGGAGAGCTTGTGGCCCACATCACAAATATGCTGCTTTTTTAAGCTTTAAATTCAGAACCTCCGTTTTTTAGCAATGCTAGCCATAAACACTTATCTAAATTGAGAGAAAATGACATTATAACAACAGATAACAGTTTAAATCTTATCTCAAGTTCAAAAGTGACACACAGAAAACAGTAAACGAAAGCACTATGCTGTAACACCTGATGAGATAGAAACGAAACCTAATTTTCCGGACTCCGGAAACGTATCTCGGATGCAGCGAAGCATAGGTGATGCGTTCGCGTTCACCTGCTTTTTCACGCTGTTAATCCGTCAATCATTCTCTACGGGAGTAAAACGTCGGTTTTGGGGTACAGACAGGATTACAACACTGGGACTTGTCGCTAGCTAAACTTTCAAAACAAAAAAACAGTGCGGTTAACGACGAGACTGGTTTAGGGAGTCTCAGCATCCGTGTAAACAAAATAAACAGCCATTTTTGAAGCTCAGAAGCGTTGTTTTTAAAATCGTTAACGTTCCGTTCCCGATATATTCTGACGTCCCAGAGTTCGTTTTTTTAAGCTACCAAGCTAGCAGCCGGTGGATAAGCGGGGCTAGCTACAGAAAACACATCAGAATGGCACTCCGCTGCCGCACGGCAATTAAAAAAAAACTCACACAGACAAAAAGAAAAAAAAAAAACCACAGAGGAACCTGTTCGGTCGCTACACCACGCATAAGCACGCACAGACTTACTTTGAAGTGAGAGGTGGGTTCCGGATTATGGTTTAAATCTCTCCATGGTGCGGCTACACGTCATGTTGTTCAAATCCCACGGCCCTGGTCAAAACAGCGACCACTGACGCCATGTTAATGCATTTCGCCCGCTGCATTGTGGGAGTGCCAGTGATGATGGCGAAGAGGGCGTGTGGTATGCTGCGTTCAAAGTCTGCACGTAACTTCCTCCATTTAGATAGATAGATAGATAGATAGATAGATAGATAGATAGATAGATAGATAGATAGATAGATAGATAGATAGATAGATAGATAGATAAACTACTAAAATAGCTTGAACAGTTAATAAATACATTAAAATATTAAAAATCATAATTGTACATACAGTTTGGAACAAGTGTCATTAGGAATCAAACATAGTTCTAAATAAATTTTTATTACACGTCTATTACAGATTTTTTCATTTTACAGAAATTCACATTCAGTTATGCAAAAAAGCAAAAGCATTTTTACGATAAAATATAGTAAGTAGATCTTTCACAAACAGACACGATTTTGATTGCATTTTGCTTCTCAGAATTTTAGATACTATTAATTTACTAATTGAACTCAGACAAAAATACAATGAAACATTGTTTATATCCAGATAATTTGTATTTGTGGATATGAAATTTGTCCAATATGATTAAGAGATTTATTCAGTGTAGACCAGAGTCCTTTCGCATATTCCTTGATATGAAACCCAAAGAACAGCATGTAATTCTTATATACAGTCTATTCATGTAACTTGACCGTGACAGAATTTGCCAATGAGCTAGCAGCTCAGACGTAAAAATAGAAGACTACATTTCAATGTATTTTAAAAATATATTTTAATGTATCTATCCTTTTTAGAAAATGCAGTTATTTGAACGCTTACAAATTGCATGGTTTTATTTTGTCGATCTGTTTCCGGAAGTCATGTGCCACATCATGTTTCTTGACAATGACAGCTGGCAGTTCAGACGTAAAAATAGAGTCACTACATTTAAATGTTTTTAAATCTCTTGTTATTTGTTTTTATTTTATTCTAGAAAAATGAAGTTATTTGAACGATTTTATTTTTTCGATCGTTCTCCGGAAGTCACGCGCCACATCCTGTAGCTTGACTGTGACAGAAGTTTGCCGCTGAGCTGGCAGTTCGGTAGTAAAGATGCTCTTCGCAGCCCTCGCCGTATTTGTAACATTATTCAGCCTTGCGGAAAGCAAACAGAAAGACTTTTACACCTTCAAAGTGGTGAACAGCCGAGGGAAGCTCGTGTCTCTAGAAAAGTACCGGGGTTCGGTGAGTCCAAATTTAAAAAACTAAACTAAACAAACAAGCTCTTGTCGTGTTGCGCCGAACATCTGTAGGGATGTTGCGGCTCCTTTCTGCTCGTTTTGCATGCAGGCATGAGTGCATGTTTAGTGAGGGTGCTTTAACTTTCTGTCTGCAGATGGGACTAACACATCTCTGCTGCGGGTCGCTCTAGTTCCTCTCGGTAGTCTACGTGGCAGGAGGCCTGCGGCTGCAGGAGCTCTGCAGCTCTTATTGAGAGGAGGTACCATGATCCAAGCTCTCCACAAACACACGATTTGATCAAGAAACGCACCCATATATGGACAGTACATTTATCAATACTTACTGTAGAAAATGTTCAAAAATGTTCAATAAAGCTGATTTAAGTATGACCAGCAACAGGTCTGCAAGGACCATAAGGTTTTTGCAATTCTTTTTTTCCCACTGGGCCTTTGAATGAAAATGTCTCACACATCCCTCAAACATGATGACATCACACAGGGCGAAACCATCAAAAATCAATGTCTCTTATGGGGCTCCAAAATATAGTGCTTATTCCACTTGGGGTTAATTATTATGGGATGGCCACAGGTCTTATGGCTTGTTGGCCGTTCTGTGTTGAAGTGTGAAATTTAGCAATTTTCAAATGTTCGCAGTATATGAGAAAACCCACCTTTGATCCAGTAATCATCACAAAATTTTAAACTCATGCGTCCAGTTTGAGTCTACAGCCACAAAGTTTCGTTGACCTCTGACCTCGTGCCATTTTGAATAAAAAAATCACCTTAAGTACCTTCTACAAATTTAAAATCCTACTAAGGATTTAAATTCATCACCTCTTTATTCCTCGAGGATCATTGGGAAGCTACTTGGGGAAAAAATTGAATTAGAAGTCTTTAATTTTTCAACGACGTTAGCATAGTGAGCTAGCAAAACGTGACGCTCCCCTAGTTACTCACACATTGTTCACCAAAATATTGTGACATTTGAATACACAAATCTCTGCCTCGAGCTGAACAAAATGATATGATATAATATATAATGATATAAGATATGAAAATATTATAAATGTGGGCATGGTTAATAAAAAAACTCCCGTTGCTAAGGAAATCCAAAACATTACTTTTGCAGTTTTTTCTAAAAATTATATTGATGTGTTTGTTGCCCCCAGGTAACCAAAAAGTAAAATGGTTGCTATGGAGATAAAACCAACATAAAAAGTCATGAATTTGAAAAAAATGGTTCTTTCATGGGTTTTGTAATGTGCTGCTCAGATCAGGGGGGTTAGGAGGCCTGAAGGGGTGGGGTCAAAATGTAAAATATGAGCAAATTGAAAACCATAGCAGAAATTTACATAAAATAGTAAAAAAACTGAGGTCAAAACAAGAGGTCGACCATTTTTTAAAGTTTAAAATCATTAAAAGAGAAAGAGAAAAAAAGCCCTCTCGTGATTTTAGATTTTTATGGTCATTATTATGATTTCTTTATGTTTAAATAAAAATGATGCATCCTTTAAAGCATGAAGCTCTGGGACTAACACTCTAACACTCCACATATATATTTTATTTTTTCTTTTACATCATGATGACTAACAGTTGCATGTCATGTGATGAAGGAAAATTAAAAGAAAAAATGTGAAATGTTAACTATTAAGCTGCTGATTGATCAAAATAGTCTACGGTAGATCATGGATCAGTTAGACTTTTGTTTGACTGAATGAGAGATTATTCTGTAATTTATATGCATCTATTTAATTAAGAAGCAGGAAAATTGGTTAATTTGTCAACCTCTGATTGAGGGGAAAATTGTAAAACTGCAATGAACTTATTACTTTTATGTAGTTTTGGTTAAAAGTGAACATTTTTCATGCTATAAAAGTTATTTTCTAATGTTATTTTGAAGTAAAATGAAGCCAAATATAAAAAAAATGAAAGGAAGTTGTTCATGTTATGGTATTAGAAATGGTTTATTGAGTAAACATAATTTAGTTTCAAAAAATATACAGAAACGATTTACTTTAGGGGTTAGTCAGTCTAATTTAAGAGGTCTTAATTACTTTGAGCGGGTTAAAGTTCGAATTAATGTAACAGTACAAATGGCAACTAAACCAATAAACATGAACATGAACATTGAACAAAAATTGTGAATGCAGTCTTTTGTTACAGCATGTTTGTGTCTGCTTCTGATTCACAACAAATAGAATAAAGAAATACTCAATTTAAAGATTAATTTTCTTTTTAAATGTCCTCCATTATCAGATAAATAGCACAAGAACATGTTAAAAACACAATTTTCATCAGAGTGGGTCTTTAAAAGCAAATTTAGGTAAAAGTTCTTTGCCGACTTCTTCTCACTTGTCTGTGTTGCTTCAGGTGTCGCTGGTGGTGAACGTAGCCAGTGAATGTGGCTTCACCGAAGAACATTACAAAGACCTGCAGCAGCTCCAGCGGGACTTCGGTTCAAGTCACTTCAATGTTCTGGCTTTCCCCTGCAACCAGTTCGGGCAGCAGGAGCCAGGCAGCGACCAGGAGATCGACAGCTTTGTGCGCAGAGTCTATGGAGTCTCCTTCCCGCTCTTTAGCAAAATCGCTGTCGTTGGAACAGGAGCACATAATGTCTTCAAATATCTTGCTGGTAAGATCTTTTCCCCCCAAAAGAGCATGCAGCCATGCTTCCTGCTCGAATCAGCTGGTTCTGGGACTTTTCATATCCACTTTGCACCGATATGTAACGCATTACTAATGTAAAGTGATTCTCTGCAACAGAATCAGTTGATTTAGATTGATTGCATAAGCACTTCACTACTGTAAAGTGCTGCGTATCAGTGCAAAGATGCTATTCTCTACTTCAGAATCTGCTGGAATCACGTTAATTGCATCAACGGTTGAAGAGGTGAGGTAGTCGAAAGAATGAAGCTTGAAGGGAAGTGTTAAAGGGTTAAGTAGTTTCCACTTTGCATATATCTATAAAAGTGTTTTTTTTTCTCTACTACAGTCCTTTAAAATGATACTAATACAGCTAAAGCAGGTTTTAGAAAGAAGACAATCAGTAACCTCATGTAAACTATGTGTTAAATATTAAATGAAATCATCTTTTTTTTTCCTTTTTTTATTTTTAATCCTATAAAAAACACAATTTTCATTAGAGTGGGTCTTTAACTAAATTCTAACAAATGATGGAAAGAAAATTTTAAATTGTTATTTTTAACGTTTGCTTTTGATTGTCATGTTTAACAGAGGCGTCCGGAAAAGAGCCCGACTGGAACTTCTGGAAGTATCTCATCGATGTAAACGGCAAAGTGGTGGATGCATGGGGACCTGATGTTTCCGTCAAAGAAGTCCGCCCCAAAATAGTTGAAATGGTGCGGCAGATCATCCTAAAAAAGAAAGAGGAGCTTTGACCCGTTTCCAGATCCAAGGGAATAAACAACACATTTGCAGAGATCCTGTTGAGCTCTTGACTTTATCTGACGAGCATTAATCCCATCTTCATGCACTGATGAAACTTCACTTTGTCCGTATGTTTGTCAGGCTTTGAATCAGGAACATTTGAACCAATTAGCTCTTTTTTTTTCTATATACCAAGTGCAAATACTTTGATTTGTTTGTTTTATTGAATAAACTTTTACTGTGACAACTTGATTTTTGAGATTGTTTGTCAAAGTCTAAGCAAAAACATTAAAAATCACAACAACAGATAAGGTAAATATTAAATTAAATCAAAACATATTCCATCAAAACCTTGTAAGAAAAATATTAGAAAATTAATATCTAGCAGTCAGATGAATTTGACAAGGTAGGTATTATGAGATGACACTGATTGGGTGACGTTTGCTCTCCTTTTCAAAAGGACGTTTTTGGAGTGACAATATCTTCTGACAGACAAGATTTCTTCAAGCATTTGGCCACACCCACGTCAAAAGTCTGGTGATCACTCGATCAGTTCTTTACCACATTTTGGCTCCCCTGCCTCTTCCTCAAAAGAGGCAGGGGAGCAATTATTCTTGTTTTCTGAAATGTTTCTTTTTCTATGTTTTAGCTTGTGGAATGTTGTCTTATTTTTTTTTTTAAATATAAACCTTTTTTTAAAATTTTGTTTTACTTCTTCATTGTCATAGTCCTTAAAGTGTGTTTGTGTTGAGTGATTTGTTGGTGTGGTTTGCACTTCTAGGCCACCGTAGTTTTTAGACTAGGTATGTGAAAGAGGAAAGTTTTCACATTTTAAACACAAGCAGGTCATTTGAGGTAATTGGAGCATAAACACACCTACTAACAGATGATACCAAACATATGCAGCAATCAGCAAAGTATTTTTTAATGTCTTTTTTGTACTTTGACCTAAGTGCTATAGGCAGATTCTGGGCTCATTGCTGAGGTAACATTTCTCCAGAAGTACAAATTCCAGTGCACATGTGGCCAATGCAGCAGCAAAGGTGTTGGGCGGCCATAACACTCCTCTTGGTAGCACAGTGAGACCAAACACTGGCTGCATGTAGTCTGTTCTGGACTAGAACCACAAACTGTGCAGTCCTGCAAATCTGTGGTAGACAATTTACACGACCCAAGTTCTGACAGAGAAAGAAAAAAAACCTCGGGGAGGGGTAAGGATGGTGCTCTGGTTTGGTTTCTTAGAAAGTTCTATTTTCTTGATTCATGTTCATGGGGTATGGAGGAATAAATGAGATCATTTGAAATAAATATATACACCATCAAATTATTAAATACATTAATTATTTAAAATTGGCATTAAATAAATAAAATTGGAAATCAATAAATAAATGTGTCTATGTATGTGGGATTACAATATCAAAATAGACATAAAAAAGCACATTTAAATATTTCACGACACACATAATAATAATAATTATTATTTTATGTCTAGTGTAGGCCAAAATAAGGAGTTCCGACCAAGTAAACCCCGGTAAAGTTCTACGATACTCCAAAACAAAGTTTACAGCGTGTGTGTGTTAGTTGCCAGACAAAACCTTTAGAATCTTTAATAAATAAAAAATTTAATGCGATAGAAATCTTGCTTTCGCATTCTCTCAAGGATCTGAGTTAGACCCGCTCACTGAGTTTGATGGGACAGTTTGACAGATTATGTAATAAAACGGTGCCCACTGCCCGGACCATGAAATCTTTCATAAAATCATTAAATCATTCATTAAATTCTGAAATAAATAAATGCCTCTTAAATCACTTAAAATTGAATTTTAATTAAATATTTACACATTTAATGGCACTTTATTTATTTAATGACAATTTTTAATTTTAATAATTAACAACACGTTTATTTAATAATTTAATGGTGTATATATTTATTTCAAATTGTCAGATTTAGTCCTCCATACTGGTCTGTTTCTATTGTTGATGATATACAGCATCAGTGTAATTAATCATTCTCTGTGTAATTTTTGTCAAGTCATCTGCAGTTTCCCATCAGTTTTGTTTCCATCTTAGTTTATGTCTTTAAGGTTCTTTAGTAAAGTCAAACACAAGCCCAGTGTCCTGCACTTTTCGATGGATCAGGAGCTAATAAAAACGTTCAAAAATTTGAAAAAGCTCTCAGTTGAGATGCAGCAACTGCCATTGGCGGGCCAAAGTCTCCCTGCTTTGCTCCAATTCTTTTGCATCCACTTGCAGACAAACAGATCCATGCACACCTTTGTTTTCTTCATCTGAGCTGGAATCTAGTTTAAACTGTTAGTTTAGGGTGGTGAGGGGCCGTAAACTAGCGGGACAGAGCGTAAACAAAGGGACGATGGGATATCTTTCCACGCCAGAAATACTGCCCACAAGTCAGAGGAAAATTTGTCAAGAACTCTTGCGTCTGCTAAAAACGGCATATTCATAATGAAAAGAGCACTGGGAGCATAATGATGATATAATTCACTCAGAAATTGTATGGGAAATCTTTTTGCTAGGTGGGGACTGCTGCCCCCGTAGTCCCCCTGTAGCTCCGCCCTTGAGTTGAGGCTATACCGGTTTTGAATCAATAACTTTTCACAACTAAAATCTTCATTTTAAAAAAGGCTCAAAAATACACTTCCAATCTGAGAACTTTATTACACTTTGTCGTGATACATTTTTGGAGTGAACAAACAAAAGGCAAACACCCAAAGTTTACATGAAAGTTGTTTAAGGGAAATTTCTTAAATGATTAAAGTCATGAAAAAGCTGATAAAGAAAAGCTGCAGAAATATTTCACTTTCATACCGATTTTGGCAGTCTGGCAAGAAACCGTTTGATTTTTTCAACCAGAAATTGGTCTTTATTTCGGTTTTTGATCTTCTCCAGCTGGTTGATACTGTTTGTGCGATAGAAGGAGTCGTGTGCTATTTCTGCAGCCTTCATGAGGTATTTTGTTGATTTTTCTCTATTTTTTTGATTGAAAAACAAATTTCCTGCATAATAATGGTAAAGCATCTGTTGTCCCTCAAGATCCTGATCAGCAACTTTTTGCAGCAGTTCTTCAAATTTCTGCTTAGCTTTATCCTGTTGATTTGTTTTTGCATAAATGGCTGCAAGATATATTTGCTTCTTCCATGAGGTCTCTGGGCTCAGATCAATCACCTCCAGGTGCAGACGAATTGATCTGTCGATCACTTCAGCGTCATCTATGTCTGTATTAAGAATCTTTGTCTTGTAAAAGTTACAGGTGCATCTTTTATTGAAACGTGAACCTGGATATCTTTGTAGAGCCTCTTCTGCAAACGTTATGAGCTCATCAATAGACACATGCTTTCGGAAGAGAGAATGTAATGGTTCAATGCCACTGTATTCAGTTAGAGGTTTGTCAAAAATCTTTCTGGCCAGCTCTCGTGCTTCATCTTTAATGTCTTCTCCTTCGTCAGCTCGTCTACTCAAATCAAAAGCAGCAAGATATCTGCTTTCTGGGTCCAGCGTTTTGGCCTTTCTGATTTCCTCCAGGCCATCAGGACTGACGTCTTCTTTGAGGTCCATTGAGATTTGTATTAGGTTCACCGCATGGCTTGTTTGCCACTCCACTCGGTCAGGCTGCATCTCTATAGCTTTGCTGAAATACTCCTTTGCCAACAGTTTTTGTTTTTTGCCAAACATCATCAGATTCCAAGCTTTTTCAGCATAGACCTCAGGCTGGGGATGCTCACCCATCAGGGCATCAACCTTCGACAAGTAACTCTGAGCCTTTGCTTCTTCTCCCAAGTCGTGGTGCAGCCAAGCCAGATTGCCGTAGTTCACCACCAACCAGGGTCCTTCTTCGTTACTGAGCTGAGAGAAGGAGTCTTTTGCTCTGCTGAAGTTTATCAAGGCCTTATCCTTAGACCCCAACATATAAAAAACAAACCCCAGCAGGTTGTAAACGTGACCCATCCAGGCACATGTGCCGTCAGTGATGAGGTCCTCTAATTTATCCCGTAAGTGGAAATATTTGTTTTTTCCAGGATTCAGGTTCCAAGTAAAGTGGCACTCAAGGGCTTCCAGTTTGTTCTCCATCCCAGAAGCAGACTCTGATAAAATAAATCCAAAGTAACGTTTTAATACACAGATACTTTCAGTAAAATCACAGGACCTCAAAGTAGAACATGAAGGCAAAGTGAAAGAAAAACATCAATAAGTGAGAAAAAATACAAGAGTTAATAAGGAAGTGCCTCACAGTTCAATCCTCAACCAATGGAAACGATTTGATGCTGAAACGAAAAGAAGAAGCAAGAAAAAAACTTTAGTCGTCCACGTTACTCTTTCATTCTAAACACAGAGAAGGTGCTTATTGCAGAGTTAAGAACTTACCTCCTCGTCCAACACAACCAACACTCATCTGTGCCTGCCAGCGTGTCTGGATTCTGGTCCTTATAAACGCTTGCTTGAGTGCCACAAAAGCTGTCAATATTTAACTTTTACAGTGCTGTAAATATGATCATCGTAATTACTGGGATTAATATAATCTGACTTATTTTTATCAGGAAAACGAAAGAGAAAAACATAACTAACTTTCTGAAGAAGGACTCTGATTACTTGAGGGCAAAAGCGACTTGAAAATCAGAAAGTTACA
>NC_050515.1:21902876-21907040 GCF_002922805.2 Oryzias melastigma | reverse complement strand
GGAAAACAAACTGATTCACTAACAAAAAGATATATTGTATTTGTCACAATGGTTAAGTACACTCACCGGTCCCTTTACTGAGTACATCTTCGTACTACTGGGCTTGAGCGCCTTTGCCTTCAGAACCGCCTTAATCCTTAGTTCAACAAGATTCAACAAGGTACCAGAAACATTCCTCAGAGAGTTTGGTCCATATTGACATGATAGCATCACACAGTTGCTGCAGATTTGTCAGCTGCACATCCATGATCCCGATCTCCTGTTCCACCACATCCAAAAGGGTGTTCTATTGGTTCAGATCTATTAACTGTGGAGGTCATATGAGAACTCATCAAGTTCAACAAACCTGTCTGAGTTGATTCCAGCTTGCTACGTTATCCTGCTTGAAGTAGCCATCACAAGATGGTACATGGTCAGCAACAAAGCTCATAGAGACTGTGGAATTGTATTCTCCTTTAATATATTTGATAAGCTGTACATTGTTTTAAGCTTTATGGGACAGCCACAAGCAGGACACTGGTTTGTGTCCTGTGAAAGCTGAATATTTATTTTATGCTTTTATTTGTCCATCTGTCCATTAATGGATACTTATGTGCTTTTGTCTTTTTTCACTCTCTTATCCTTGGGGAGTTTTTCTGATTTTTATGTTATTTTATTTTTATTTGTTCAATTAATTTTGGATGGGCCATCATGTTTGGGAGCACATTACACCCCCCTCCTCCCCTAGGTTTTTATCTTTGTTCTAGCTACTGTTCATCAGTGCTGCTGTGTGTCCTGTAACTTATGATCTGAAACCTGAGATCCATCCATCCATTTTCCTAACCGCTTCTTCCCTTTCGGGGTCGCGGGGTTGCCGGAGCCTATCCCGGCTGCTGATGGGCGAAGGCGGGGTACACCCTGGACAGGTCGCCAGTCTGTCACAGGGCCGAAACCTGAGATGTTAAAGAAAATACAAAAAGAAAGAACAATCAATTTTCACAACACCAAATAAACACCTCTGTACAAAGTTCTGCAAATAGTTAAATTAAACAACAAAATGTGCGTTGATGTTGTGGTCAGTTGTAGCATTCCACCCTTGGAAACAACTGTGATAACCTGTGCTGACCATTTGGTCAGCCATTTTTCATGTGGAATGCCTTTCCGAGATAACAGAGTTCCCCTTTCAGGAAGGGGGCCATAAAGTGGGCTGAAACCCCTACCTTTCACTCGGATGTAAGTCATTAAACTGGGCCAGAACCCTGACTATTCTGCATTCGAAACTCTGGCTAACTTCAGCCGTCAACTTCAAAAGAGTCTTGGTTCCAGCAGGCTGACCCCCTGGAGAGTGGAAGAATTCCCGGCAGACACTCAGACTCCTTTGTTTGAAACATGTACCCTTCGTAACTTTCTTATGTTTTAAATCACAGGGCTTTTGTTCACTAGATCTTACATGTAAAACATCTCTCCACAGCACCAAGAAATGTCCTATTATTACATGTGTGTAATCAAACCTTTATTCCTAACAGAAGAAGATTCACAACTACTTTGAGGTTAAAATCCATGAATAATCATTGTGTAACCGTCAAAGCTTGGAGAATTGCTGTTCTGTGTTTATGTGGACTTTGGGAAGCATTTCATGTACCACATACAGGATTCACACACACATATAGGGTTTTATAAACTTTGATTGATGGAAACCCCTTTTTATTGTTAATTCAGCATTAAAAACACATCGAGAGACCAGAATAAAGCTACGCCCCTGATATTTGCATAGACAGAGCTCATTGGGACATGCAAATTACCTCCAATCGTAAAACCCCTCAAATCCCCACGGATTGGGCGATTCTGGCCCTGCCTCCCAGTTTGAAAGCAATGGCGCACAGGCCAGAGGTTCTCTTTCTCCCCTTTTTCCCCCTTCTTGGCTGCCGCTCAGACCTTCTCAACACCTTCCAACAGGGCTGATAAGCCAGAAGCCAGAACAGGAACAGAACAGAAACATCTAAGTTCTTCCAGTCTTAAGATCACGTTTTTTTTCGCGTGCTTTCTTCCTTTCTAACATTTTTGTCTCCTGTTTATTTCATAGACTGATTCCAACTTTTTACCATTTTCGATGCTTTTATTTTGAAACTGATTTTTAATGCTAGATCAGTCGATAAGTTTCATTGTCCGGCCAGCTTTCCGACTTGTACTTTTTGGTCACAAAACGGAATAGAGAAATCGTTCGACCACCCCAGAAGCTAAGTGACTGAACGGAGCAGAACCAGCAGAACCGCAGGTTCCCTTTCCTTCTGCACCTGGCTGCAGATCTCCACGGCTGTCCTGAAGCATCCAGCTAGGAACGGGATCAACCACCCTTCCTGGCAGAGCAGACCCAGATCTCCAGACCGCATGGTGAGAAGTCGAACATTGCTCATACAGTCAACTGCTGGTGGTTAGAACAAAGATTAACTATTTTTGCAAGAGTAACATCTTTGCCCCGTTTTGAATTCCTCCTTTTAAGAATAGCTTATTCTCAGCTGAGTAACAAGACCTTTTTATGCACAACACACATTTAATGCATCCACACACTTAGCATTTCTCACCTCAATATTGTGTGTCTTTTCTTCTCATTTACCTATTTCTAGTTATTAGTTAAAGCTATATTCTGTGTTAAACATATGTGCATTGCTTTCCATGCTTTTATGTCTAGTATTTCTGCTTGTTTAACCTCATGTTATTCAATAAATATTAAAAAGGACGTCGTTGTTGATATCATTAGTTTCTTCTTTGTGGTAAAGTCCCTTCACAGGGTAAAGACACTTAAGCTAAAATTGAGAGGCTGATTAATTGATTACTTTATTGATTAGAAGTAGCGGCTAATCATTGATGAGTAATATTTTCCTTCATTACGACGGTGGTGCCCCGAGGATAATTTTATTAAATTTCAGTTTAATAAAATTTATATTTTTCAACCAACTTTGGGATTGAATACTTCATATTCACCCCCCCTTGTACGCTACACAGTTTGATTACAATCTTCTGAAACTTGACAAACTTCTCTTTTTTGTTTTAGCTTGGCTTCAAACTTCAGTTTTGTTTTTGCAGTCATTCATGGACTTGTCTTGGATTATTTTGTAAAAATAAAAATAAATGTATTGATACTGATAGTCTGTTGTTATTATATAATATCTAAGTCTCACTCCAGTTATACTTCTTCTGTTCCCAAAGATCTTTTGATTAGAATTATGCTGCTTTTAGCCAAGATGTAGTTTCTAAAGAGCAACAGGAGCTTCAATAATTTTTTTTTTAATCTTTATCATCGGGGCATACCTGTTTAAGAAACTGACAAAAAGTGTCAATCTTTTATTTTGCCCACTTGACCCCCGTCCCTTAGGTTCACCAACGATCCAAAATAAACCAAAAAAGAAAAAAGATGACAGAGTAAAATTGTTTACTTATAAAATGATCCAAAAAAGCAAAACTGAGAGAAAGAAAAGCTAATTGATGGCCACAATTACTGCCGACCCCAAAATTGCCTCAACTTCCTTTTAGAGTTGACAAAGTAAACTGAAAACATTTCTGAAAAGCTTTTATTTTGAAATTCTGCAAAAGAAAAAAAGTAGAGTAAAATTCTAAAATAATAATCAGAAACTCTTTGATTGCACTTGTTCTAAGACTTCTTGCCACAGATCAATATTTAGATAATCAGAGTAATTTGTCTCCTCCAGTGACTCAGGCACAAGTGAGCATGTTTCACCCTAGAAGATTTCATAAGTTTTGTTTCTCCTTTACTTCATAAAAATCTTATAATGCTGATTAAAAAAAAGTATATCTCATCTGACCCTCATTTCCAGTCAGTATCTACTTTGTGTTTTATAATCAATGTCATAAACAGACTTCCCCTTTAGACCGAAACGTGTTCCTTTCATTTGTGGCAGCAGTAATTGGTAGGTATGTCCTCCAGAAGGTGCTCTGGTGAACACGTTTGAAATGTGGAGGAACTAAAAAAAAATGATGTAAATAGCGAGTGAAAAATAAGGAAAATATTTGTTTTAGATTAGGGAGAACGGGTCGGACTTCTTCAAATAAAACAGAAGACCTTTTTGAGATTGAGAAACGCTCCACGCTGACCTCTTGATTGGTTGGTTTCCATTGATTTCTGAGAACTAAAAAACAATGCTTGTGTAACTCTTCTAGCCTGAAAGA
>NC_050515.1:21901665-21902568 GCF_002922805.2 Oryzias melastigma | reverse complement strand
AAAAAAAAAAAAAAAATAAGAAAATGACTTTTTATCCAAGATGTTCAGAAAAGAAATCTTGCAGAATCCAGTCTTTGGATGGTGCACATTTGATCTTCAAGGAGAGTCCAAAAAAAAGTCTGCACACAAGTCTGCAGAGCAATACTAAATGAGCAAAATAAAAAACAAATGACTAAGATAAATGTTCATACAATTCCAACTGTACATCTATAAACCAGTGAAAGCAAGAAATTAACAATATATTTTCTCCAAACATAACGGAAATACATTCATGTAAACTGGAACAAGACTAAATGCACAATGAAAGTAACAGAAAAAGTTCTCCACATGCAGGTCTGCTTACGGCACACAGTAAGCTAAAGTGTAGGTCTGCTAGCTTATGAAACAAGGTAAGCTAAAGTGTAGGTCTGCTAGCTTATGATACAAGGTAAGCTAAAGTGTAGGTCTGCTAGCTTTTAATACAAGGTAAGCTAAAATGTAGGTCTGATAGCTTTTGGCACACGGTAAGCTAAAGTGTCTACTAGCTTATAGCATAAGGAAACATCACAAGGTAATCAATTTTTCGACAAAAGAAATCCTGACTGCTTTTATTAACAACTGCAACATCCACACATTTGAATAAAATGTTACTTTATATGTGTGTTCTCCACAGCATATATGCACACAGTTTAACTGGAAATTAAATCCACAACTCACCAGCATGTTCATGAAAAACAAAATGTTAACTTAAAAACCCTTGAGTTATTCAATATGAAGCTGCTTCATAATCATGCAAGACTCAACAGTTGGTATGCTCTGCTTCTGAGAAAAAAAATTTCCTCCGTTTCAACGGGGCTACCTGCAGCAGGGCTGTGGTGCGTTTGGGGACCATCCGAAAACAGAACATTTAATGGAAAAACTTTA
>NC_050515.1:21892793-21901576 GCF_002922805.2 Oryzias melastigma | reverse complement strand
ACAGAAACAGATTGAATTAGATTTACACTACCCACAGGAAGTTAGAGGTATTGAGACAAACTCAGTGGGTGCAGTGTTTGTTTCACTTCACAGATTTTTGGGATTGATGTGAATTTCCACACCATGGTTTCACTCAGTACATACATGGTGCCTTAGACTTATTGGGGCAAAAACCCAAAATAAAAAAAGAAAGGAAGAAAAAGAAAAGTATTTCAAATTTGCAATAATGTCATCATTCTGTAAAAAGCTGATTTTACCAGTAGGTCATTCATTACAAGTTCATCAGTCAGACCGCAACACTGACCAGTATCTAAGGACTTGTGAGTGGTGTAAGTAATCAGAAGGTGAGTGCTTATTGCTGTTGGCAGCTTGTGTTTGTTGAGTCAGATGGAGGTAGTCCTGAGGCCTGTTTCAAGAAGCAGGTTTTGTTGAAACTCTGAGTTTGTGTACCCAGGATACATTGGATACATTTTAAAAAAGCATTTTGAATAGCAAAATTGTTACTCTGAATGAAACGTATTGGATTTCTTATTGATCATGACTTTACAAATCCCATACATCAACCTTGCAAAGTTTGAGGAAGAGTAGACATTAAAATGCGCTCTTAATTTTGACAAAAAATGGCCATTCATGTAATTACGGGGATTGCCTGTTAAATTATTGACAGATCAAAAACCATTCTTTACTTAACAAGTGACAAAATGACCTTGCTGACATTAGTACTTATCCTGAATTAAAATGATTAAAACGTAGACATATGCATTTACTCTGCAAGGCATTTTCTCCCACGTCAACTCTCTCTGTTTTGCCGCTCCAGCTGAGTTGCTCTTTTCGCAAAAACATTTTCCTTGTTGTTGGCATATGCTTGTAGGAGTGCATCAATTTCTGTCACTGTGAAGTATAAAGCCCTATTGGCATGGTGAATCGTGATGTCTCTGCTCCATTGCTGAGGGCTTTTTATGGTCCTTACGCTCACACCGGACTCTGAGTCCAACTACTCAGAGTTGATTGAACGAACTCTTTTCAGCTGTTCTGAAACCGATAACTCTGAGTTTGTGAACTCTGAGTCAGTCAATTCTGAGCCCAGGTTTGAACTCTGAATTTGTTAAACCTGCTTCTTGAAACAGGCGCCTGGAAACTGTAACACACTGTTGAACCTTCTCTGTATCATGGGCCTAACTCAACAAATCTGTTGAGAAGTTGAAGACCTAAGACCTACTTGCAATTCACAGTTGTGCGCTATTTTACAGTGGAGATTATGAATGTTTGTTAAACTGATAAATAAACTCATATATACATGATATATACATATGTAGGAAATGACTTTTGGGTGTTGTGATGGTCACAGCTATGTCATTGTCCACCTGCTCCTGTGCTCCTCCTCCTCATCCAGGCAGATTGCTGCTGTCAGAGGATTAACGCCGGCTGTAACTTCCTCTTCCCAGCAGGCTGCTTTTCTCTGACCCACTTTGTGTTCGAGCAGCTCTTTGGAGGACCATGGGCTTGCTGGACATTTTTTCTTCCATCAAAGAACGTGCCGAAAAGTTTCTCAATGAGAAAAACGTGGTGACCGATTTTCTTGGAAAGGTGGAGGAAAAGACAGGGATCAAGAAGAAGGTCATTGCTGCGGGTATGTAGGGCGTTCCCTTTCGTTTTTACTTGTTTGAGTTCAACAGGAACTCCCCCATGGATAACTCTACATTGCCTCTTCTTGAACTTAGAAGACTTGTATTGACTAGTTGCAAGCTGATGGAAAACTGAAGAGGATTCAGCTAATCCTCATGTGAACAACTGTTGTCAAGATACAAAGACAACAACTCTTATTGTTTTTATTATTGCTTCTCCATCTGGCTTCAACTGACAAATGGTTTCAAATGGTGTCCTTGTGCTGTTGTACCAATAGTGAGCACTAAACAATGGAATAATGGAAAGACCCCTCCCTCCTCCTATTCCAAATAGGATAAACATTCTTGTTCTACTTCTTGTTTTTAACAAATTCTTGATAATCCATTTAAAAAAAGTATTTCAAATTATTCTCATATAAACTGACCAATCGGGTGC
Source organism: Oryzias melastigma (assembly GCF_002922805.2). Taxonomy (NCBI): domain Eukaryota; kingdom Metazoa; phylum Chordata; class Actinopteri; order Beloniformes; family Adrianichthyidae; genus Oryzias; species Oryzias melastigma. The sequence continues at coordinate 21,899,515 of NC_050515.1, read as the reverse complement.
TTCAATAATACTGTGTTCCCACTGGCCCCTACCTCATATTTTCAAAAACATTTGACAGATTCTAGAGTCCACTTTTAATGGAAGTGTTCAAGCTCAATCCTGATTGGTCTGAGTGGGTGCTATAGAAATAACTCGTACCAGTTACTACTTTCTAACTTACTCCAACGTTTACATCACAAAAAACTGGTGACTGATTTGACTTCCTTTTGTTGGAGGTGGAAATAAGCCATTTTCTACCGGTTAAGTCAGACACACTAAGAGACACAATCAGGATCAAAAAAGAAACACATTGGTGCACAAAGGTGTTGTCCTACCTGTTTATGTGAGCTATTATGTAGTTTTTACTGCCTAATGTCTGCAGTCTTGCATTGTGTCGCACAGGATTTTACATTGTTTTCATATATGCACACTCTCATCTCCTTTATAAGCAAGGACCCTTGACTGAACTGGATTATAATGATGTGGAAAGTTTAGAATGAACTGGTCTTTAGTGACTCATCAATAAAGAAAATGGATTTGAATTAAAAATAGTTTTGTTTCCTTGAAATAATCCACTGAGTCAGGTCTCAATACGTCCCATGAGCGAGTAACAGCAGTGTATTGAGAGTGCAGTGGATCCGTGACACAGTAAGCAGGACATGATGTCAGTGTGGTGCCTGGCGCTCACCGTCTCCCTCTCTAAGCAGTGCTGTTAAATCAGATAATCCACAGAGACAGTTAGCACAGCGGAGCGGCCTCCATGACTGAGCAGCAGCATAAGCTGATCAGAGGTAGGTAGGTTGCCTAACCTGCTTCCTGTGTTTCAGTTTGGCAAATATGATCTTGTCTTTCCTTACTTTCAAGTGTTTTGTCAGGCTAACAGATCAGTCAGTCAGAAGAGGGTTCTTAGTATAAGTGTTTTATGCGGGACACCAAAGGGACTTTCAGCTCAATAGGAGTCAAAACCTGACATTTTTCATTTTACAAATATGTGTCTATTAAATGTTGGTTAAAATGATAAAAAGCAGCTTTTTTTCAAAAATACTCAGCATAATGCTTTAGTCACCATTCTGGGTGGATACAGGCTGTAAAAAATGGGCAATCCTGTGTCCAGGTGGCCCACACGAAACAGAAACGTTGTAGACCGCTCAGTGATCCTGTAGAGTGAAAATGCTTGTGCATGAAAACTGCCTTTGGACTCGTCTTCTTCCTCAATCTCCTCCTCCCTTCATCTTTACTGAAATGTCCTACTTCCTGCTTCATAACATCTTCTACTCTGCGCTCTCTAAACCTGCGTTCACACAATGTGCATTCAAGCGACAACTTTCTAAGAAAAGTCTATGTAAACACATAAATACGTGTTTCAGGGTCCTGCATCCTTTTTATTTACAGTATGTGTAGCTAACAAGCCCTACACTTTTAACGTTAGCATGAGCACTATGGTAACTACACAAGTTTCTCCAGTCGTTTTCAGGCTCTACATATAAACACTTGGTCAAATGGCGGCTGAAAGCTAAACCAGGTCCAACTTTGACCAATAAGGGACTCTTATGTGGTCGTGACGTATGGATGACATTCATGGAAGTACCAACCGTTTGAAAATTGATCATGAAGGAGAAATTAATAATTGTGGTTTGTGCCTGACTGGAATTTTATGACACTAAGTGTTTCATATATTGGAAAGAATAAGCCTGGAGCAAGATTCATGAGATTTGCACCCCTTCGACATTTTGCACGAAGGTTCTTTTAATTGCAGGTGGTGGACTTGCGCTAGTACAGTAGAAAAAGGAAAAGAAGAAAAAGCCCCTCCCTGCTTGCCCAGTGTGAACTCCATGGGCTAAATGGACATACAAGAATGCGATTTTGTTGCACTCTTGAACGTGCATCACATGTCCGGTGTGTCCGTAGCTGAACATGTACCTTGGTCATCAGCTCTTCTGAGTTCTCCTCATAGCTTTCTTTTTTTGGTTTACAAGTTTTGGTGTTTTCTCTAATTGGTTTGATCTTTTCAGCGGTTTAGTTGCTTTTAGCAAGTTTCATCCTTTTAATTTATGTTTGTCATTAATTTATTTAAGTAGCTGAACTATCTTTTCTTTCTACTTACAACATGGTTCATGGTTCAAACCTCTTTTTTTTTTTTGCATAGCCCTCTTTTTCGCCACATGTTCAAGCCTTATGCCAGTTTACGGACCAAAATATTGATTGTAGATTGCAGTTTTTAAAGCATATGCTGTCAATAAAAAAGAAAAGTTATGAAACTGCTTCGAGGCCAACGGGGTATCAGACATGTGACACCTGGTAACCTATTTTGTGTTTTAACCCCATTCAGGTGCTGTCTCACTGACCGGACTCTATCTTGTGTATGGTTATGGCGCCTCACTTCTCTGCAATCTGATCGGCTTCGTATATCCTGCTTATTATTCGTGAGTTTTTTGTTTATTTATTAAAGATTTGACTTCCTGACTAATTCTGCAGGTTAAATGTCACCTTTGTTCAATATTGGTCAATTTAATAGTTTATTTCTTAGCCTTTTGATGCTACTATTTCCAAAGTCTGGAGTCAAATGCTGCTGTTTATTCCCAAGGGTCTAAATTGGCCTATGTGGTATTTTGTTGTTTTTATTTGATTTTAGTTATTTATTTATTTTTATACTTTTTTTTTGTCACTGTTTTCCAAAAAAGAACAAATTAACTTTTCCAGGGTTAAAAAAGAACACATTTTCATTAGTAATTGCATTTGTGTAAATATTTATCCAAAATTGAATTCTTTTTGTGGTATTTTATTCAGTTTTATTTTATTTAAAGACCATGAAGTCTCTTCCAATCAATTGCATTTCTATTGGAAGCACTAATATAAACTACTCTTAAGAAACTGAGAAACTCTTAAGAGACTGAGGATTTTTTTTTTAAATTTTTTTCAGGCAAAAAAAAATAAATAAAGTTAAACACAGACAGCATAAAATGTGTTTTAAGTTTTTTCCTTCTCAACCAAAATGACTCGTGGTATTACTAGCTTCTAATTTCTATTTTAGTGTTTTAAAAACCTAAAAACCTTTCTTTGAAAGAAATTAACTAAAGTAAAGATGGTATTTAAATGTATGTATTTCCTGGCACCTTCTATTCAAAACCTTTGATTTTCTGCAGAATCAAAGCCATTGAAAGTCCATGCAAAGACGATGACACGAAATGGCTGACGTACTGGGTGGTGTACGGAGTCTTCAGCCTGGGCGAGTTCTTCTCTGATATTTTTCTCTACTGGTTTCCGTTTTACTATGCTTTTAAGGTAAGTACTCTTCTACAAGTGTGTAGACGCAACAATTGGATTGATTGATGACAGGTCACATGTTTAAAATGTTTTGTAGTGATAGAGCAGGGGTCTGCAACCTGAGGCTCTGAAGCCACGTGTGGCTTTTTGGCTGAAGAAAACAAAAAATGTTTTAAATTTTACAAAAGTAACACAGTTTTGGACTACAAGACAAATCAAGCAAGATAAGCCAAACTTTATTCAATTCATTTACAAACAGTTGAAGGACAGAACGTATTACATTTCCAAGGCTCATGACTACAGTACCCACAATGCACTTTGCATAACAATGTATGATAAGTGCTTTAAAAATACAGGTTGATTTGATTTGTAAACTGTGTATTTAAAAATACTTGTTTTTTGGTCTCCCATATCCTATCATGTTTACTTTCTTAAGACACATGGAAGATAAAGTGGTGTGTTTCCTTTTTTCTGCCTCTGGCCTGAAGTTTTCCTCAAAGAATAGGAAAGTCTTATAAGGCTTAACTAAAGTAAAGTTAAGCGTGGATACATCTGTAGGTGAAATAAGAAAAAAACCTGTGGGATATGTAGATGGACCTTATCAAATCTTAAGATCGTAGAGCACACGGTGAGCCTGTAAGGAGAAAAGGTACATGTGCATTTTTTTCTATGGGTGTGCTGCGGGTGACAGTTCATAGTACACTCTTAAACCACAGTGAAGTACATGAGACGTAGTCATGTCGTATGTGTTTTTTTCAACTCCCTTTCGATATCTGCGCGGTACGCACGGAGTCTGTCAGCGCTTTTCAAGTGATAAGCCCCCTTGTGCACCCATATGTCTAACCTGACTGTTTGAAATTTTGAAATTAGAAAATTCCACCATCAGAGTCCAGCTTGTGTGGGTGTCTTTCAAGCACTTATCTACAATGTGCACACCCCACACCAGCGGATGTAGCATTTGCATCCAATCATTAACGGGCAACACCCACCCCTCACTTATAACTAGTGCTTTGTTGAGCTGCATTCACACTTGCTGCACCTGGCATGTTCAAGAATGCTCTAAACATGGTTTCATGAACAAGCATCAGCCGGTGATGATCACACCGGACCAGAGTGGGAAAAGTAGGGAGTGGCAGGGAGGGGATTCTTCTTTGTTTTGTTTTTCTATTTACCATTGATTTCCTGCCACCTACAGTTGAAAGAGGCTTGATGTGAAAAGTCATCATTGCAAAGACATTTAGCATCACATTCCGGCCGTGCAAAAACAGCGATTCTTAGTTTCACCTCCGTGATTGATTTTTAAACTGTTGTCACCTACGTCACTGCCAAATCCGAGTCCCTGATTGGCCACAGTTGCCGCGATCATCATCAAAAAGTTGAATAGGTTGAACTTTCAGCGCATAATCAATGAACACCTGATTTGTGCATATAGCCAGCGACTGGATTTTAAAACGTGCGTAGGCAGTAGAATTATGGTCTTTGCGCGTTTGAGTCAACTTTTGATTGAAAGTGGACACTTAAACATGAGTTGACGCAGACAGTGTGAAAGAAGCTTCTGGACACACCGCATGACATCATCACCTGTATGTTATAACCTACATAATCCTTGCAAACACTTGGCGGTGAGGTTACCACACGCACGACAATTGTATGTTCCATTTTCATGTCCTTTAAGGTGGTCACATAAACCTCAATGGAACTGTAAGACAATCCTGTGCGACCTATATATACCGGTATATATATTTGCTCCTGTCTATGACCCTCCACGGTCCCGGACAACCCAAACCCACAGCACCCACACTGGTCAACCCCCTTATGGGTGCATGGGACTAATTACTCCTGAGGAAGAAGTAATTGTTATGAAACTGAGTATTGTCCATTTTAAGTTCCTCCTTTACTCTGCAGTGTCTCTTCCTGTTGTGGTGCATGGCTCCTATGTCATGGAATGGATCTCAGATTATTTACAACAAGGTAGTCCGTCCCATCTTCCTTCGTCACGAAGCCACAGTGGACAACATGGTCAGTAATCTCAGCGGGAAGGCCATGAGTGCGGCTGAAAACCTCACCAGGGAAGGTACGACCCAGCAGACTCCCACCGCTCCAGTCAAAGCTTCTTTCAGTCCAATAACATGTCTTTTCCCACTTGCCTACTCAGTTTTGACTACTTTGGTGAAAAATAAGACCTTGGTGACGCCGATGCCCCCGGTGGCTCAGTCGGACACCAAAAGTTTACCAAGTTCATCAGCAGAACCGTCAGGGGCTAAAGTGGCGCCATTGCAACCGAGGGAGGAAGAAAAAACAGTGAGTATTTGGTCTCAAGTAGCTCCACTCAAATTCATTTACTTCAGTTGTAACAGCTAGTCACTTCAAACTATCTCTAATAAAAAATAAGTAAATTCAGTCGCCATTTTTCATATAATGGACGTCACCATGTTGGAGCCAGACGACAGTAAGCAATAATTGGTCTGAGTCGGTCTGAGTCAACGTTTCTATGGCAACCCATTCTCATTAGTTAGGAGTGTGATTGTTGGACGGCCACACCCCTACATGAAATTTATCAAATATTTTTAATGTTGGATGCTAGCAGGCTCCGCCTACTTTTATAATATATATATATATATATATATATATAGGTAGCAGAGTAGAATTATAATTCTGACAAATGTAATTACTGTTTCTTTCACTATAAAAGTCCATGGGATTTTTGGCTTCTTGGAGCCAGCAGGTACTTCCTGTTTGGAGTGCTAGGAGAGAGGGGTTACTCAGTCCAGTTCTCATATACAGTCAATGAGAACAACTAATAGGACTGAAAGAGATTGAACTAAACCTTTTTTAAAGCTGCTAAGCTTCAGCATGTGACCTAAAGCTCCTGCATATCAATTTATTAACTGGCTGCATAAGCTGCTGCAAAATTTGGAGACTGTAACAGTTCTGACAGACAATTTCCATGAACAGATTTAGTGATTGAATAAAAAATGTCTGCATCAGGAACAATTTGCTAACTGTATTGTCACCTACTGCAGCCTTTCCTTGGCTGAAAAGTGTGGTAAGTCTTCCAGTTTCCCGTGAAAGCGTAGAGTTTTCTTGATTGTGAATCAGTTGTGAGCAGAGTTAGCGTTAACCCCGCACCCTCATAGATGAACTGACCTATTTGGCCTCCACAGTCCTTCCTGTTCTATGTTTTTACCACCAGGTGAGTTTCAGGTAATGGATTTTTCCATGTAGTCCTGTGGCTTTCATCTCCTTTTATGTCCTCCCACTGTCAAAACAGGGAACCCAGTGAGGAGCCTTGAGGGACTCCTTCCTTAAGTAATACAGTTTGGACCCCAAAACTCGCACTAAAACAGTGTCAATATCAACAAGTAAATTCGTTAAATTTTTCATACTATTGTACTGAGGTAAAATTTTTGTCAATTTCACAGAGTTTAAAGATTCACTCAAAAAGCATTTTCACTGGTCCTTTTTTCCAATTGGGTGGA
>NC_050515.1:21871924-21892535 GCF_002922805.2 Oryzias melastigma | reverse complement strand
TCCATACATACATATATCTTCATTCATTCATCTGGGGGTCATGGGGGCAGCAGTCTGAGCAGAGATGCCCAGATTTCCCCTCCCCGGTCACGTCCTCCATCTTCTCTGGGGGGGACCCAGAGGTGTTCCTATAGGATATATGAGAAACATAGTCTCTCCAGCGTGTCCTGGGTCTTCCCTGGAGCCTCTGCCCAGTGGGACATGCCCGGAACACCTCTCCAAGGACGACATCCAGGAGGCATGCAGACCAGATGCCTGAGCCACCTCAACTGGCTCCTCTGGATGTAGAAGAACAGCACAACCTCCTTCATGAGGGACAAATTTTGGTCACAGGGGCCCCACTCTGGAACCAGACCTGGTGGCTGGTGCAATGCAGTTTTTCATGGCAGTTGAAGGCATTGAAGATGTTCATCCCACTCTCTTTGCAAACTAAATCTGAGACTTTCTTGGTCGTGTTAGCGTTTTTATTTTATTGTCCCTTTGAAGATGTTCAGAAATCCCACAGCTGAACCTGCTTTCTGTGTCTGTCAAGTTTGGACAAAGACCTTGTCTTTGTTTTTTCCTCCAGTTATCTGGTCCGTCGGGGAGCCGCAGCGGAAGATGAAAGAGCTTAAAGGAGGAAAAAGAGGGAAAAGTGAAGATCGTCTTCTTCATTCTGACAGATATCAACAGAAAATGCTTTTTCTGTCTTGGAGACTGGCTGATTGTGTATCAAGTATTATACAGAAATTGAGAGTCAGGTCTGTTGTTTCTATCTTTTTTTATTTTAAATCTATTTATTTATTAGAGTTATTTGTATTTGAAGCTCCTGAAACTTGTCAGAACACCGTCTACCTTAAGGGTGTAGTGAATCTCTGTCATTATGTTTTTACTTGTTCCATCTCATCAAAAACACTGATTAAAACAAAACTATGTGTTCTATTTGTTATCTTTGTTTCTGCTTTCAGGTTGTTTTTGTTTTTTTTATAACTGAACAATTTTTTTGAAAATGCTGTTTATTCAATGGAGGAATCAGACAGAATATGACAAACTTTTGAGGTGGCTCTGATCTTCTTGTACTCTTGGTCATGAAACTCAAGCAGAAGGTTATGCATGTAGTTATTAGTGCTTCAAAAAGTCTGGTACAAATCCCAGCAAATCCCTGTTTTTTGGGTGTGGATCTGCAGTTTTTCTCTGGGTTTAGGAGTGAGTGTGTCTGCCTCGGTCTCTCTAAAACAGAGGTCAGCAACCTGCGGCTCCAGAGCCACAAGTGGCTCTTTTATCTCTCTATGGTGGCTCTCTGGTTGAAGAAAAACAAAATAATAGTAATTTAAAAAAAAAAAAATCGTATATATAATTTAGTTTATTAAGGAATTTTAGGCTATTTTGGAGTTTAGCAGGTAATTAAGCAACAAGTTTGCTTTTTTGTTGGCTAATTTGGCCTCGACTGAGTTTGCTAATTTTTTTTAGCAATAAGGTAAAGTTTTTGGCTACTTTGTTATCTGCTGAAATTTTGTTGGCTAATTTAGAGTTTATTCTGCATTTTAGCAACAGAATAACATTTTTGACTTATTTAGTTTACTGAGGAATGATGGTCTATTTTGGATCTTTAGCTAGTAATTAAGCAAAGAGATAGCTTTTTGACTAAGTCAGCATCTACTAAGGTAAAAGGTAAAAATGGAAAAAAAAAACATTTTGAGAGATGTTTCTTTTTATATTTTTGCTTTTGATTGTGCCAAAACATAGGAATAATTAATATTTATTATTGTTTTTAAATGGTAATGAATTATCCAAATTTTTTAAAGGCTAAAGTAAATCTATGTGGCTCCCTCTAGATTTTGATCAGTAGAAAACTAGTCCAAATGGCTCTTTTACTGTTAAAGGTTGCCGTACCCCTGGCCTAAAACAACCACTTTTCAAGGTTGTTGCCTCCCTTCCAAACCAAAAGAAGCTGGGAAAGGCTCCAGCCAGCCCCATAACCCTTCACAGGATTAAACAGTGAGATAGATGAATATTCCATGAATAGTCTATTTTATCCTGTACCACCCCACCCCCTCTTTTTTTAAATAAAAGAACCAGAGTAATTTATTTCCCAATATTTTATTTACCTGCCAATATTCAAACATGAGCGACTAATATTTTTAATAATATTATTATCATTATTATGTTAAGATTTTTTTTTACTTGATCACTTTTTATTTACTTCTTGTCATTTCAGTAAACACAGAAGACAAAACATTTAATGATTTAAACAGCAAAACTATTATTTTGTTTTATCTGTAATAAAAGAATTAACATTAAATGGCTCTTGGAATTGCTTCAATCACTTCAGATCCTGTTTTTTTTTCTGGGTAACCTCTAGCAAGCAAGCAAGTTTATTTATAAAGCACAATTCCTACCCAAGGCAATTCAAAGTGCTGTACAAAAACAATTAAAAAATCACAAATGGAAACAAAAATCTATTGATAAAACACAAGTAAAATCATAAAAGTCAACAAGATTAAAATTCAGAAATTTAAAATATTAAAAACATACACATAAAATAGTTCCCATTTTAAAACACATTGCTAAATAAAAACGTTTTCATCTTGGATTTGAACATTTTCAGACTTGTGGCATGTCTCACATTTTCAGGGAGATTGTTCCAAACCTTTGAAGAGAAATGCTGAAAGGCTCCCTCACCATGTTTAGTTTTAATTTTTGGAACCTGAAGAAGAGCTCTACCTGAGCTTCGCACCTTCTAGTACCACCTACTGGTTCTTTTTTAGTCTGCCAGTTTGCTGCTTGATTTTGCTAAACTGGAAGTTTAGCAAAAAATGTTTTAATCTAGAATTTATTATTTTTATGATCCGCTAAGTAAAAACTACTAATCTTTAAAGGTTTGCTTAACATGCATGTTTGTGAACACTATTGTGAAAGTTTATTTTTCCTTAATTACTCCATCTTTCCATTTATTTTTTAAACACAGTTTACCTATGTAAATACAAAAAAAAGCGCAATTTTGAATGCAGTTGCAACTCCAAGCCTATAGGGGGAGACGATGCACTTTAAGGGTGGTTGGTACCGGAAGATGTCAGCGCGTAAGAATCTGCGCATGCGCTCGGCAGGCGCACTGTTGACGTGACGCGTTCAAGTCTGGCTCTTGTTTATATTTTTGTCAAAATCATGCCAGTTTTGTGACCTAATTGTCAGTCGAGGGAGCGATATTGACAGCAGTTGCGTCAGATTCGGTAAGTTTTCATTAATATTTTTTAATATATTTGAACAAATCCCGAGTGTTATCTGGCCGTTTTCCCAATACAATTAAAAATCTGTTACAAAAACGTATTGTCTATATCATAGCTTTATAAAATTCTTATTTAAAAAATAAATGGTATGAAAAGAGCATCTGAGAGACTTTTCCCCAAGGCGGTTCGTAAACGTCTCTTTCAGATTAGTAACTAACTCTTTGTTTTCGTCATTTTGTTGACCCAGACAAGAGATTAGCTCCTTTTCTTGTACTGAAAATTAAATCTCTAAATATTTTCGAAACGTAAAAATGCCAAATGTCATAAATTATGGCGGAAAAAAGGGGTTTCGGTTGTAAACGATTACTTGCTGCTTTCACTAGCTTAATTCCATCATTAAAAACATGTCGGTGGTTTCAGGTTTCTCACTCTGCAGCTTGTTTAGAAGGAAGAAGCAGAAATAAACAAATGCTACACATTCAGACTAATTATATACAGATTTATTAACACTAAGGAGATCATTAATGACAGTTCTGACTCAAGGGGTTCTGTATGAAGGTACATATATTGAGCATTTTTCTCTCCATCTTCTTGATTTGTATTTCAGAGGTTAAGGTTTGATTTGGGGCAATGAACCTTGGATCTAAAGCCAAAAAGCGGGTGGTGTTGCCCACTCGCCCCGAACCCCCCAGTGTGGACCAGATCCTGGAGGACATCAGCAGAGCTGCTCCAAACGACCCGGTCTTTAGCATCTTGGAGAAAACCGGAGAAGGCAAGTGCACGCCCTCCAAAATGAAGTTGACCTCTGACATTCAGGGACTTTTATCTCTATGTTTGACCTGCCCTCTGTGCTTTTCGGCCCGTAGATCCGACCCTGCCTCCAGACAGCGAGGTGGAGTTCAGGTTCCAGCAGTGCCGGCAGTACCTGGAGCTCAATGAGCGCCTGAAGGAGGCTCAGGGTCGGCTCCAGACGCAGAGGGGAGAGCTGCAGGCGGCAGGGGAGCAGCTGGACGGCAAGGTGGCTGAGGTCAAAGGTCAAGTTCTATGATCCTGACCTGAACGCTGAACTGTTACCGCAGTGCCAATGAGACAGAAATCAGCGGTTTGGAACGCAAATGGCATTTTCAATTCATCCAATGAAGAAACGCATCAAACTTGAAGAGAGACTGAAAAAAGGGAAAATTTCTTCTGCCTGAATCATAACTTTCTGCATCCCTTCTCGAGCAGCTGAGAGATTCAGATTGGTCAGTGTGTTTCTTTAAATCACGTGCATTGAGGATTTACATTCCTAAAGCTAATATGAACATTAAATGTAGCTTCTCAGAATCTACATTACCTTCAGCACATCTTTTCAAGTCAATTTACAGAAGCTTCAGATATTTTTTTTTGTATTTTCAATGTTTTATTTAATCTACTTGTAGTACTTTTTCTTAACACAAGAGGGCACTACTTATTGATTTTTACTCCAATTGTGTTTGAGAAGAAATAAAAACTGAACAAATGTATTTATAGCTTATTTAGTCATTTAATTTGAAATGTTTGTTTTGGAACATTTTTGAGCACAATCCGTGTCTTCATGTGAACATCTTAAAGTCACATTCTGATTATCTTTCGATGTATTCCCAAAGCGTTCTCAGACGGTTTTTAGTTATGATGATGCTGTTTTTAGCCAACCCATCCCCCAAAGATCGTTTTCTAGGACATACTTTCTGCAGAGTTTCAGTAGTTCATAAGAAATGTGCTTCTGAGTTGTGTGCCGGACTGTTAGCGTGGAGTAAACCTGAGCTGATTTCCCATCATCCCTTTGTTTACACTCTTTTCAGTTAGCTTACAGCCCCTCACAACCTAAAACTAACAGTAGCGGTGAAATATAAATGGCAAATAATGTTAGAGCGATCCAACCGTACAATTCATAGGTAAATATCAGCTGAGATAACGAAAACAAAGACGTACATGGATATAGTTGACTACAAGTGAATGCACCTGGATGGAGTGCAGCAGGGAGCGTGTGGCCTGCCGATTGTAGCTTCTACGTCACACCTACAAGCTTTTTTTAAACTGCATTTTTTTTTCATCTGTTCCTCATTCGTGAATTGAATAAAGAAATAGTCAGATTGCAATTTTATATGTCTTCTATTGTAAAAAAGTGTCACAAATACATTTAAAAACAGGATATTTGTAATTCCTGGAAAGGCGGACGTGTGTTAAAAGAAAAGAAGAGTCAACATTTTAAGAAAACACCACTTTTATTAGATGATGGCATTTATAATGACACAACTTCTGTCCTTTTCAAATGTGTGACCAATGTGGCCTGGTACACTTGCAGGTGGGAATTAGACTCGGCTACAAACTTTTATCCCGTCGTGTCGTGAGCGAGGCCATTAACGGCAGTGGTGAAAACCTCCTGGAGTTTCCGATTCGATCCATTTATCATGACCAACGAGTTCAAAGAGCTCTGAAAGTAAGTGTTGCTCTTACTTCAGTCTGTCTGCTATTTTACTGCATCTGCAGAGGAAGATACAGTGCAGACTGATGTTTTAGACATGATCTAAACATTTAAAATGCTTTTATGTATTCAATAAAATGCCAATTGTCCTCTGGTTCTCCTTCATGAGTTGGATATTTGTGACACACTTCACTTGAAGCAAAACAACTGTCTGAGAAATCAGCCTCTTCAAAAATGAATTGCTTCAATGTTTAATTATTAAATGACAGGATTCAGCAGAGCATCACCATTCTAAGAACAGGTGGACCTGAAAAGGTTGCAATCAGGAGCGACTTGGTTTTTATCCACAGGTTGATTCGGGAAAACATTGAGGTTTTTTTTTTTGTTTGTTTGTTTGTTTTTTTTACAAATAAACAGCCCCTGAAAAGGTAATGTCCAGATAAGAGTTTACGTACATCTACTGAGAATATTTGTCATCTTGTAGATCTTCCTAACCTAGTCCTACTTTCAAAGCGACACAGTAAAGCTGATATTAACATGCCGTATATACGGTAATGTGTTTCATTTGTTCATGAAGTTGGAAACATGCCACACGAGGGCCAAAAAATATATATTTTTCCCGATTTTAATGAATATTTTTTCTCCATCGCTTCTCTTTTTCACAATAAATTACAAATGAAAAAACATATTTAACAAAAAACTATTTTATTTTGACATCTCCTTTTGAAATTAGCCTGAATATAAGATTAAAATAAATACAAGCCTAAAAATGTCTGTAAAGTGGATGTTTTGTGAGCTGCTGCTAGCATCTCGTGAAGACAAAAACTTCTCACTCAAGAAACAAATTTGTCGTAGTCCTACTTATGGTAACAGGCTTCAAACTCATTTTTTTTTAGCGTGTAGTTTGTTGGTTGAACAAAAATGAACCAGATCCATAAAAACTAAAGAATCTCTTCCTGTTTTGGGAACAAATGGAAGATTCGTATTTTGAAAGTAGTGTTGATTTCCGCCAATAATGAATGAGTTGACAAAAAAGGTAAAAAAAAAATGGTCTAAAAGATCTTTTTTTTTATATCAGCTTGAAAAATAGATTGTGGCAAAGTAGCATTGTGGAGCCATCATTACTGTCACAATGCTAATGACTGAACGTAGAACAACAAAAAAAATCACGTTTTAACCTTTTAAGACATGGAGCGTGGACCTCACATCTTAGGTTATATTAACACAGCAGTTATTTCTGATTAACTGTGACTAGTGTTTAGAAGGTTAGCTTAAATATTAGCTCAAGTCAGAGGTTAAAGGTTCAGCCTGAAGTACAAAAACGAGAAGTTTTGATTATATTGTACCAGACCGTAAATATGACTGGTTAGATACACAAATGGGAAAAAATAACACATTTTATAAATATTTATATTAATCAGCAACTTCTATTTCTTGAAATCAGGTGAATATGAATCGAACTGTATTCAAAGATTAAACAAGAGATTCTCAATTTTGTCTTAGATGAATCACAATTTAGTTTTAGATCTTGCGCTTCCTGATTTGTGCAAACTATATGGAGAGTGGTTTAATCCATGTTTGAGAAAACCTTAAAAACTCTAATATGCTGTGAGGAAAATGATAAAAAACAGAAAACTGAGAATGTAAATTGCTCCTAAAAGTTAAGTATTTTAAGAAAGTTGCGAAATGTTGCAGATAATATGCATTGATGTGCTGTGTATCAGGAGAGAATTAGAATTTTTAACATGTTAAATTAGTATAAATAATCAGTGAAGTTAAATAGATTTGTCACCAGTGGGTCTACGACAAAGAAGTCTCTAACAGCCAAACTATTGACAGTATAAGAGAACTGGACTGAAGGTGACGTCACCCATAGTAAATGACTTGTTTCTGGCATCAAGGAAGTAAATTGGTTGTCACCGTGTTGGAACCAGATAATGTGAGTAAGCAGTGATTGGTTCGAATCTGTCTGAATCAATGTTTTTATAGCAATCACTCTCACCAATCAGGAGTGAGCTTGTTGGAAGTCCACACCCCTTTGACTTGGAGGCAGGCTCAGGGGAATCCATCAATGTGAGACCACATGCTTTTATTGAGGAATCTGATTGGCCAGTTTATATTTAAATAACTTGAATTACAGAGAGAGTATCGCTAAAAATTAGGATTATCAAAAACATGTTAAAAAAGGTAGCACAGCCTGTTTATTATGACAAATTTATTGATTGAGTGAAGGTATTAGCTTTTAATTTCTCTATAGAAGGCTTTTTGGTTTTCTTAGAGCCAGCGGGTGCTTCCTGTTTGGAATCTGAGGTTGGTCGGGTGACTTAGTCCAGTTCTCGCATACAGTCAATGTGCCAAACTAAAGCATCACAGACACCAAGCAGTGCTTCAGGCGAAATTCCAAATTATCTGACAAATAATTCCAACTTTCAAGAACAAATGAAGTTCACAGCTTTAGGATACTTCCAGTCGAGGTGCCTATCTGTCCACTCAAAACCCAGTCACTGCTAAGGACATTTTGACAAACTCAACAGCAAACGGTACCTGAATCTAGCAGCAAACACAAACAATAAGGTCAAAGCATAAACAGAGGCATTTGTTGCATTGTTCATCTATGCTAACAGTATGTTTACAGGCCTTTGCAGCGCACGAATAAAGGTCTTGAGAAGATATATTACCACTGAACAACATCCGTGGCCCCCGCAGTGTTTTACAGGAGTGTAGTTGCGTATACAGTCAGTGAGTATATTAGCATGCTGTCAGGGGGTAACCCACCAGGAAGCTTCGGTTTACCTGCATGATATTTACAATACTGATTGAGACACACAAAATGCTGAAGGTTAAGGGATCCAAAGCTTTTCAGTTCAAAAATGTAAAAAAAAAGGTGTTGATTTACTGTCTTGAAATCTTGCTTTAGATTAAAATCGCTTGTCATAATACTTTCATTCACTACAGTTCGGGCAATGTGAATAAACATTTAAATTAGAATTTATTTTACATAAATATAACACATTTTATTTGGATTTTACCCGCTATTGAAATTAAAAGCTGTTTTAAGTACAAGAGTTTTTGCATCAACATGGTTATTTAATGATGATATCCCTCTACCCCAACTAGTGTAATTATTTACTGAAATGGTCAATTTAGTCTTTTTGTGGGATATTTATTTTTAAGTTGGGTTAATAAAGCACTTTTGACAATAAAATTTAACCTTTTTGGTGGGATTGTAATGGGGAGCTAAAGCTAATAGATGTTTAGAACGAGATCCTGAAAACAAATTTCCAACAGTTCCAGAAAAAGTTGTAGAGCACTTTGAGTAAACCAAAACATTTTTTTTACACTACATGCATTTTTATTGCATCAAAAAACATTTTGTCTGGGAGAGACCTTGCAGCATTCGTCATTCTATGTGTCCTGCGGACAATGCTAACGCCAAAATATATCTGGGCTGCAAAGGCTTGACATAGAGCATTTGTTGTACAAATAGATCATCTGCTAAATCTTAGCTTACTACAAGTTAATGCAAAAGCAGTTGTTGTCAATTTTCTATATGAGAAATATTTTTTTTTATTTAAACTGATAGGCTAAAAAATGCTGTGTAAAATTACTTGGTGCAAACCCACTTTCCAAAAATAATAAAATAAATAAAAATGTTGTGTATTTTTTCTAAACTGTTTGTGTCCTAAAAGACCCAAACCTGACCAAAGCTTATGATGCTCATAATTAGGTCTAGCACTAAAACCAGCAATCATGCTAACCCTTTAGTTTTGTAGACTTAGCTTTTGTCAACAAGACAGTAAAAGTCCAACACCTTTTTTTTGTTGTGTTTTTGGAACATGTATCCACCAATTCTTACAAGGTTAGTAAGACCTCATCAAGCTGCTGAAGGTAGGACTCAACATTTGGATGTGCTTAATATATAAAAACACAGGTTTAATGAAGAAGTGAACTTGTATACTAAAATAAAGTTTGTTGACAGTCTTTTTTGGGGTGGGGGGGTCCAAATAAGTTCTTCAAAAGTTTGCATAAAACAGTTCTTGTGTACAGAGGGGTGATGATGACTCGTGCTAAAACAAAAAACCTGCCCGCTACTTTTTGTTTTTACTACCAGGCGATGGTTATTCAACAGATATAAAACAAGTATAAAAAGATGCACTTTTTGGATGAAATGTTTTTTTTTTTTTTGTCTTTTCTGGAGTGCATCTCGAAAAGTTTTTGGGGGCCTGTCCTTGTCTGACCCACTTAAAATGCATACATCCAACTTGGTTATGAATCAGAGATGGAAGCTCTCTTCCATTGTTCAGAGAGGGAAACTTGAATATAATAAATGGGTAGGGAAAGGGGCAACACCCGAGGTATAAGACTAAGTGGTCGTTGTGTCCATCTGAGTTCTCAGTTTATTTCAGGAGTCATTCATGTGTCAACTTGTAATCCCATAATTGACCTACATTTCTTGTTTAACCTCAGGCTTCTCACTCTGTGGATCTTGCAGACAGCCAACAATAGGGCTGGGGATGTAATTAAATGGAGTAACTCGGGCTGCCTTGCTCGGGGATCCTTGACGGAAAGTGACAGCTCCACTGTTATGGCTGTCTGCCGTTCCTGTTGTACTGTGACTCCAAAGCGAGCCATCAGACTCTGTGTCCTGAAGAGTACTTCCAGAAGTAGTGTTTATCTTTCTGAGGAGAGACATTTTTGTTACCTCTTCAGTTTCTGCCGTCGGAGAAGTGCTCGAGTGTGTCTTGTTGGAAAGATCTTCCGTCTGAACAATTGCGTCGCTCGTCTTGCGAGATGCAAGTAGAATCGTTGGCAATTTTCCAGGAAGTCCTAAAGGTTTTGGCTTTTCCCCATCAGGAGAAGGCACCAGAGGTAACGCGTTTGCTGGCAAAGTACTTTTCAAGACCTGTGGTACATCTTCATCTCTAATTCTTCTCCAAGTGGCCCGGTCCTTAAGCCGGGACATGGATCTCTGCCCCTTCTTCTTTGTGTCATCTTCGCTTTTTGCTCTTCCACTTGAATCCGATGACGACGAGCGCAAAGAAGAACGGCTGGTAACTCGACTGAGTATGTTTATACTTGGAGATGAGGCATGGCGTTTAAATGTGTCTTTGTCCTGTTGCTTCCTCAATCCAGACGTTCTGGCAGGCCCATTTCTCTCTGCCATCCTACAGGGACTTTCAGAGCTAGTTCTCCTGGATGCCCGTTTTGTCAATAGATCCCTTTCACTAGATGTTGCCCTGGACAGCGTAGTAGTATGCTTCTGAAGGCCTTGGTTAGGCTTCTGGACTTGCCGTGTTTGCGGAGGATCTTTTACTTGCACCCTTTTTGGGGCTTGCACTGCGGCCTTGAGTTCCTGGCAGCGTGACGAGCAAAGGAAGACGGCTGAAGCTCCAGGAACTGCTCTGCGAGGCGACCCATTCTGTGATCCTGGCATGTTGCGAGGACAGCTGTCCCGCCTTAGCCCAGTTTTGGATTCCTTTATGAAAGTCAGTTGCCTCAAGAATCCACTGCGGTCAGACTCACCACCATTTGAATGGACAGATGTCATCCTTACCAGGTCAAATTTATTGACCGGTGCCATCCTCTTACCATTGACTTGACTGGTTTGCCTGTTTACTGTTTGGTTAGTCACTAATGGTGACAGTGGTCTGGGTTGTTTGGCTGAGGTGTGCATGAAAGGAATACGAACAGGTGACTTCTGTGTCTTTGGTGGTGGAGATTTCTCATTTTTGTTTACTACAGGAGAGCGCCCCTTTCTTTCAGGGGGACTACCCACCGGTGAACCACTAACTGATGCTGGGCTCTTTTTCTGAATGGCTTTATTACTTTGAGTTGGTGATGTTATTTTCTTCTGCGACTGCTTAGATGGCGTGGAACTCTGTGATGACCCAGACCCAGAGGATGAGCTTTTTGGTATCCTTGGTGGTGGAGTGTAGCTCCTCTTTGGAAGAGACAGCTCAGTATCTTGAGGATGGCCTAGTCTGTGAAGACTCTTAGATCTATGCTGAGCAAGGTCAGGGTTCTTTGGAGCATCTGTCTTTGTAGACACTTTTCGTGGAGGAGGTATTTGTGATGGAGCTGTCTCTTTTTTTGGTGTATAGATCACCGTCCTGCCTCTAAAAACCACTGGTAGGTTTGGAACTGGCTTGCGTGGTGCAAAATCCAGAGGTTTATTTGCATTTTTCTCTTTAGCAAACTTCCGTTCTTTGGGTGTGAAGCTGGATGTTGACATGAACGATAGAACTGATTCAGTCTCTTCAGAGGATGGGTCTTGAGACTTTGATGCCTGTAACCCAGTCACAACACAGTTAGCACCTTCCTGTATGGCTCTCCATTCAACACTGTTGAGGTCAGAATCATTATCCCATTCCATTTCGTCACTGTCCATATCCTCATCCAAGTCCCATCCATCAAAGGCCCTATGTTTTTGAGTATTTTCTCCTTTCTTCTTCCTGGAAACCATCTTCCTTCTCTGCTTTGGCATGGCGGAAGTTATGCATTTCTGAAGAAGGTCATCTTCGGAGTCCATGCTGACAGAGCTTGGGGAGCTTTGTTCCTCACATTGATACTGAATGGTCATAGACTTTGATTGTTGCGCCATGTTCAGTGTTTTGTTATGCCTGTTCTTGTACCATATTTGCTGTGACTTTGATTTATGATCATCAAATTCAGCATCACTCAGTGAGCTTAGAGAGGAGCTGAGTGAGTAACATGCTGGCGATTCATCCCTTATTAGATTTTGTTTTATCCTCTGAAACCCTCTGGGATTTCCGAGGGGATTATCTGTCCTGCCTATATTTGTCATGCTCCGAGATAGAGTATTTCTACTCACTTCCCTAATTTGTTTTCTGCTGGTTCGTTTTATGACCTCTTCGTTGTCATCATCAAAGAAACTGTTGCTATCCTCAGAAGAATTTGTCATCTGTCGAAATAGAGTATTACCTTTTTGTGATGTGACATTTGGGATACTTGCTGCATTTTGCTTTATGACAGGTAGCTCACACTTTCTGATTGGAACTTGACCTTGTCGTCTCTTTTGCTGAATAGGAGACTGCTCGCGATGTTTTTGGCTAGCCACTCTGTCGGCTACTTCTTTACTTTGCATCAGTACTTTCTGAGTGGAGATCACATGTTTGCTTGTCCGACTCAGTTGTTTCTCTGGTGAGTGGGACATTCTGTTGGGTTTGTGGAAGTGCGAGAAGATCCTCAAGTCTTCAATTCTTTTTGCCTCGTTGTCCGTCTGATCTTGCCTGTTTAGGCCCTTGGCTGTGCAGTCTTTTGCCCCCCGTTCTCTCATGGGATACTGAAGTGTTTCATCACTGAGTGAAGTTGTGCTGGAGAAGTTGACTGCTGTACCCTCTGCAGAATCAGTATAGGATGAATCATCACATTTGTCTTTTTGTGGTATGACAATTCTCCTCCCAGGATAGATCTGGGTTTTACCATTCGGAAGCATCATATAAACTGGGAGATGTATTGGCTTTCGGATCTGGGAATTGAGTATATGTGGAGGAACAGTGGTCATCAGCGAAGGCCTTACTTTTCTAAACTTAGAGGGCATTGCTGAGTTGATGCATTCTTTTAAGATTTCTATGTCGTCATCTGAGTTTCCTTCACTGTTTCGCTCTCCGTTGTCAAATCCTTGCTCATCCTCGTCAGGATGTGGAAGATTTGTATCATTTTGTTGCAGCAAAGGTGTTAATTTCAGTTCAACATCTTTTTGTATGTAGTGTTCGTGAAGGGGCAGAGCGCTTAAGCTGGAGGCGCAAGAAAAATTCTCGATAGGCTTTTCCACCGTGAAGTAGATCATTGTGTCAAGATCAGGGGGGAGGTTGAATCTCTCCTTGGAGTCTGTTATCTCCATGAACTTTCGAAGGCTGCTTTCCCATTGCCCCGCCATGCCTGTGCTCTGTGTTTCAGGTCCATTTGACTCAATGCAGCATGGAGTTTTGCTCCGGCTTGGAGGCATAGTTTGTCCTGGACTATCTGGAAGATCACTGGGACTTATTGTTCCATCAATCATTTCACTGCACGGGTCACTTTGGATTGAACTGGCAATAGAGGGAGACTCAAAGCTACCCAGTGAACTAACCGAGCTACAGCGACTTAATACCAGAGGGGTTTCATGGATGTAGTTCTCAGAGGAACTGGATGGAGATCTGTCTTCAAGCACTGCTGGAGAAGCGCCCCTTAGGAACACCTTTTCTTTTTTGGCAGTGCAGTAGATCTCAATGGGATCTGTGTCTTTGCTTGGCAAGGTTTTTGAATCAGTCATCAGCAGCTGGCTGTCACTTAGATCCTCTAATGTTTCATCCTCCTGCTCTCTCTTCACCACTTCTCCATCCTCCACTTCAATTATCTCTAATGAAGAGTCACTCTCCAGTTCGTTTTCACTTTGCTCATCCAATGCTCCTTCACCAGAGGACAGAGACGACAGCGAGCTACAGCGAGAGAAACAGATTGGAGTATTCTCCACAGAGTATTTCTGAATTGTCTCCATTGTACCAATGGTTGGACTTCTCGCAGAAGTCATAGGTGAAAATTTCGTAATACTACCCCCAGTCATTGCAGTGGGCACCCATGCTTGCCTCCTCATGGCCTGAGCAGCCTGGACATTGATAGCAGTTTTTGCAACACCAAATTTGGCCACACTCTGAATGAGTGGGACCTGTTGGTAAGAAGGAGACAATTTGATTGATGTCATGCTGACATCAGAGGACATTTTAGTGGATGCACTGACAGGTGTTTGCACAGGTGGTTCTTGGTTCTTTTCAGTCTCTGTGTTGCTGAGCTCTACATTTCTCAAACCCTTGTTGTCTACGTAGTCTCTTTCTGGAATGTCCTGTTGTTTGGTTTCATTCTGAACAGATGGACTCACATTGAGGTATTCTTGATGACCCACCTTGAGGTCAAGTTGATTGGGTCTTTGTTGCATCATTTCAGCTCTTGGTGTAGAGCGCATTTGGTCTTTACTGCCACAGTAGCCATCGCTGGTACTGCCACTATTCAGGCTGTCTGTCGACACACTTGTGTGTGCTGTTTTGAGTCGTAACAGGGCGTGAGCTCTACTGAGACGTTCTCTGTGAACCAAACTACTTACATCAGAAAGGCGGCAAGGGGAGCACGAACTTGCACGAGCTTCATTCAATTCATCCATTGCATAAGGCCAGTCTGCAAGATGGTCTTCAGAACTGAGGCTCAAACTGTCTTCAGAGGATGTGTGCATAGTTATGTCCTCTACCAGCCGATCAATCTTGGCAACTGTGGTGGTAATTTTCTTTGCTAGTTTCTCTGCTGCTGCAGAGACCACGTCATCAGAAGGAGCGAGTCTCGTCTCAGCCATCTGAGAGACATCGACATCTCGCTCAGGTTCAATGTCTCTCTTATGAGACTGGTTTTGCAGGAGATTAGAATTGGAAAGAAACATGGACAGCATGGAAAAGCTACCGGTCTCCAGACTGCTGGAGATATTGGGGGCTTCGTCGTCATCAAAGCAACCAGAATCAGATGCGTAATCCTTTGCCAGACTCTCAATGTGCCGCAGTGGCTTGTTAAGGGTGAGGTGCTTGGGACTCTGTTTCTCAAGGGTGTCAAATGTCTCTGCCAGGTGTTTGGCGTCCAACTCTGCCTCTAAAGCCTTTTGCTTTCTCATGTAGAGCGAGGGCATGCAGGAGCCAGGAGACACAACCGCGGTGTCCTTGTACTTTAGTGGCCGATTGGTGAGGAGGTTTCGAAGAGCTGCAGCGCTGCCCATGGCTATCATCTTGTGCTTTGAGTGGATAAGGTTTCGCAGCATGCTGACTGCCCCCAAATCCCACAACAACTCCTGGTCTTTTGGACTTCGGGCAGAAAGGTTCCAGAGGGTACCACAGGCATTACTCAC
The DNA here is from genome assembly GCF_002922805.2 of Oryzias melastigma. Classification (NCBI taxonomy): domain Eukaryota; kingdom Metazoa; phylum Chordata; class Actinopteri; order Beloniformes; family Adrianichthyidae; genus Oryzias; species Oryzias melastigma. The sequence goes on along the minus strand of NC_050515.1, from coordinate 21,877,000 downwards.
TATGGTCAGACTGTGAGAGCGCAGATGCTGCAAAAGTGTCTGGAGGCAGTTGTGGTCTCTTAAGACTTGCCTGTAACAAAAAGAAAGACATTTTTATTTGGACATATGATTGAGACAGTGTTGCTTGTATTTGCTATTTGTTTCTTAAAAAAATAATCCACTATAATTTTCAAAAACATTCAAATAATTTCTAGAATGTAACATTTTCTTTAAATTGTCTTTCAATGATTGTTATTGATGTGTTGATGTGTTGTGATTTACAAACACACCTGTAGTCTTCCCGAGTGGCAATCAAACTGGACACGTTTCGGAGGATCCCTCCGCCGCTTTCGATGATGGCTAGCGAGTTCGTTTGACACCGATATGTCAGGGTGCTAACCAGGAAGCCCAGAGCTCCATTGACCGAACAGATGGCCACCTTGTTGTCAATGCTGTGAGCTGACAGATTCCACAGAGCGCTTAGGAGACTCTTCAGTGTCGACTCCTGAAGAACAGACAAAAATGACTATACGCACCTGAAGTACGGTACAATATTTACAGCTGAAACCCTATTGGTAATATTCAAATGTCTAAATTTTAGTGTTTCAGAGCTAGCTAAAAATATTATTTTTGCTGTTGATCACTGTGTTGTCCTCACCTTGGTTGCTTGGAGAGCACAGGTCATCAGAGCAGACACACAGCCAATGTCCCGCAGAACTTTCTTGCTGCTGATGTCGGCCCTCCAGGACAGGTTCCTTAGGATGCTCGAGACCACCTGATGAAGCTCCTCGCTATCAGAACCCAGCTGAGCAACCAGAGCCTGAAGGCAGCTCTTCTTAGAACACAGAGTGGCCTGCAGAACAACGAGGAAGATAATAGTTTGAGCGTTTAACTCGGCATTACACATTAAGGCTTTGATTGAATTCTGTCACTTCTCCTTAACTCCTTATAGACTAAAAAGTCCAGAACTATACAGTGCCCTGGATTTTAACACAATTCTGGTACGTGATCATCAATTTGCCAAAGTTAAAACCTAAAATGAACATTTTACAAAGATTATCTTTGAATTTGTTTTGTTCTGATATAAGAACATGGAGCACTGATTGTAGATTTCCCAAAACAACTAATGTCATGTGATCGCAGAATTTGTTTCTGAGCCAAACTTATTGTTAATGCAGTTTTTAATCTCAGTCAGCATGTTCGCAAAGAACTAAAACCTTTGAACTTTTTTTAATGAAGTGCACCTTGTTGACGACATCTCCAAAGGTGAGATTGGTCAGAGCCATGCCCGCATACCGGCGGAGCGCCATGTTGATGGGGTCATTCAGCATGCCGTACATGTCGTTGTCAAGGTGGATCAGATCTGCCACCACTTGCAACCCCCCTAGAAAGAAATTCATCCTTGTTTAGATCAGTCAGATGATCAAAACTCATCAGAAAAGATCTGGAATTTGTTTTTTTGCATATAACTTTTAGATGCTTTAAATGTGGCCTCACATACCCAATTCATTCATGGCTCGACGATACTCCTCCTCGAAGGACAACTTCATGATGGCACACATGGCCTGACAGATCTGAGGGTCCACAGGTTCTGGGATATCTGCACAACAGAACAGTGACACATCAGAGGGAATAACTAAGTTTTGGTTCTAAAACTTGCTAAATTCTGGTGCTTAGCTTTTCCTTTTCGCAGACATAACAAAACCCCTGATATCTTTGATTCTACAAGGATGTGCGGATTGTTGACTTACCTGTTGTTTTGGTTCCTCCCTGTGAAGGTGTGGAGGCGTGGCTCTCAATCCAGTCCCAGCCACTGTCACAGTAGGTCCGGATCTGCTCCAGCATGTGGAGGACCCGCATCTCCCGGCGGGCTTGGCCTTCGTCCTGCTGGGAGTAGATGATGTTGTGGAGGGCGGCGCTGGCTCTGGATTTGGCCTCGCGGCTGCACCCCCTGGAGCTGCTGCCGGCTGGCGTCTCGGTGGAAGCGCTGTCTTGGGCTTCGTGCAGAATCTGCACAAGCAGAGGGACGCAGCCGGATTTTCTCATGGCGATGCAGCTGTCCTGGGAGCTAGACAGAGCCAGCAGGGTGCGGGACATCTCCTCCTTGTCCCTGTTAGCCAGCATGGAGAGCAGCCAGAAGACCATCTCCACCTGAGGAGGAAACTATTATTATCAAACTGAAGGCTGTCTACCTTTAAAACTCTCTTAATTTGTTCATTCTTACTCATTCAAAAATTTCAAAACACTTTTTTAGATGTGAACCATTTAAAAACCAGAATTGACGGAGATTTCAGCTTTGGGGGCTGGAACATTTTGTAGCTTTGATCCTGATGTACTGAAATTGTCATCCAAAAATCAACTTTGACTGGTCGTACATTTTTTTTTTTGTAGTTTTAATTGTAAAAGTGAAGACTGAATGGACTGGATTGACTGCGTTTATTTAGACTGTATTTAATTAAATTAAATTAATTGGTTGAGCTCACTTTCAGCTCCAACAAAGTTAAGTTAATATAGTTTACATTTTTTGTGATACAAACACATCACGTTTTTTTTTTTTTTTACATATTGTTGATATTTTGTATTCATTTATTTATTTATTTTTTTTATTTCTTTTAAAATTTTGTTTTTAATTATTCATATTTTTATTTTTGACACACCATGTTGGGACTAGATGAATCGGTCTGAGTCATTGTTTCTGTGGCAACCACTCTCTAATCCAGAGTGAGCTTGCTGAAAGGCCACACCCCTGCTGGAAAATGCGATCGGGAGAATCTGTCAATCAAACATTTCACACCTTTGACATGAGACTACCTACATTTTTTCAGGCATCTGATTGGTCAGTTTATAGCTTTAATAACTTGCACTACAGAAAAAAAAAAATCATAAAAATTAGTTTTTTTTAAGAACATGTTAAAAAGGGCAAAATGGTTATTCTGACAGATCTAAATAATGACTGAGTAATAGCTGTTTATTTCTCAATAAATAATGATATTTTATTTGTTATTTGCAATGCTTAAAGATGTTTTAATCATGCTTTGATGAATTCTTATCATTATTAATAATGATACTAATATTCACGCAAAAATTTGGGGGCAAATCTTTTTGCTCTCTCTATCAAGTAGTTCTACTGAGTTGTGACAGGTCCAAATTAAAATAAATACATAAATTAGAATTTAAAAAAAATACATTTTCATGGACAGTATCACCAATTTAAGAGCATCCAATCTTCATTTGGTCAACCAAGGAGATATTTTTGAAAACCTTCCTGAAAGTGGAGTCACATCTCAGTGAGTTAGAAGCTCATATGTGCTTTAGATGCTGACCTAGTGGAGTTAATAATAGCAACACTCATGTATGAATAAATGACTGTCTCCTATCTGCACATCAATTGGTGTTTACCTTGCTGCCTCCATCTGCAGCATCCGCTCCAGCAGCTGGAGCTGAGGACGAGCTGCTGTTCTCTGGCTCTCCAGCAGGGGGCTTCTCAGCTCCAGACAGCTGCACACAAGAAACAAGAAGGCATGAATGTGATGCTTTTGACCCACTTCTGAAATCCTCTCAGATGAAGTGCTGGCAAAACTCCTGCTTCTTAACCTCAATAGTCTTACATTTTAATTTCCACTTTTTTGATGTTTTAATGTTTTATTGCTTTGTGATTTATGGTTTTAATACTTATTGTATGGACTCTATCAAGCCTGAAATCTCCAATGTGTCTAAATCCGTCTCCAGTCCACAGACCAAAATGCCCTCATGCAGAAACACACACACTGCATTTGAATTCACAGGCTGAAATCCTCAGAGCCTTGCATCAAAGCTTCCACCCCCAGTCTCCATCCTGTCACCATAGCAACACCTCAGAGTGCGATGCATCTACGAGGAAGCCAGCCAAAGACCGTTTGCAGACAAAGAGCTGCTTGTTTGGCTTTTTCTGTTTTCCTGCAGCTATGATGAAGGAAAACTGAACCTTTGCTGCCGTCTTGCTGGACTGATGGAATCTGTGGCTCTGACCCAAACGTCCTCCATTAAAACAAGACACAGATTCATACAAAATGGATGCTGGAAAGCTAAAAAAAAAAAGGATCACATGATCTCATGCACAAAGATTCGGTTAAACTCCTAAAGCTGTTTCTTACCACTTTTCCTTCCTAGTTTAAAATCTATTTTCTAACTTCAGTGGTCCGCCCTCACTCAAAGACCACCAACAGTTTTTGTTGGCTTCTTGGTGAGACTGAACACTGATGCTGGCATGCTACAGGGCTCCTAGCATGTCAAAACAAAGGCCTGCCAAAGACATTTATTTGCTTTTCCTCCACAGGACTTTAGTACAGGACAGCAGTGGTTGATCCTGCAGTAATTTTGGTGAAATGACCCCTAAAAGAGCTGATATTTTCCAGCATCTGTGTGTTGTTGCTATTCTCAGGGGGATGCAGAGAAAAGAGAGGCGTGTCGGCTCTTTTTCTCCTGAACAAACGGGCTACGTGCCGGCCCGGCAGCCTGGCAACAACCAATTCCAGCACAGATTTGGGATGGGGTGCAGGGGGGAGGTACTTTGTACAGGAAGAGTTTTCAATTCTTCTTTCTTACTCTGCAACATACTCAAAAGATTCACCGAAATTTGCACACACCAAGTACCCGGTGAAAATGAGTTTTGGGTGAATGACACCCTCCCCCAAAAGAGAAAAAAAGAATGATACCACAACTGGTGAAACCATTAAAAAAAAATATCTTAAGGGGTTAAAAATTCTTCACAATCCACTAACGAGACCAAAACACGTGTTGAGGGTGAGGATATCCAAAAGAAGTTTGTAACATATTATGGGATGGCCAGAAGACAAAACTGTAGCAAACAGTAAAATTTGCCAAATTTCACATTTTTCCACAACATGAAAAAAAAAACATTTTGTTTGAGTGATTTTTGACCTTTGACCTTGGGAAAAGGCTGCCATCTTGAACTTTCCAAAAAAATAACCTTCAGTACCAGCTAGAAATGTAAACTCCTCCGAGTGATTTTGATCTATCTAGCTGCAAATCTCCGTTTCATCTGAAACTCAAAGTATCATCAACTGGAACAATAATGTCCTTTTAAATATCTATGAA
>NC_050515.1:21855377-21871857 GCF_002922805.2 Oryzias melastigma | reverse complement strand
AATGTTCTATTATTGAGGGTGGAACTAAAAAGGTTTAAATAAAAAAACGTTCGAGTTTTACAGGAGAATTAGAAAAACTTTTTTTTTTATGACATTTGGGTGAAAGGTTCTTGGCGGTCAAGTGTGGATTTAGCACCCAAACCTTTAGAAACTAAAGGCAGCTTTAAACTGGCAGAAAACTGATTTTTTTGTGGTTTTAAAGCTGAAACCAGAAGTGCTGCCTCCTGCAGTCCTGTACTTCCTCTGCTGTCACACTCAAATATGGAGTCAAACTGGTTTGACAAGAACAAGTTGAACTGAGAGTCAGAGAGTTTCAGAGGGAGACACAGACTTCTGATGTCATGTTCCTTTGGCGGACTGTTTAGCTGACTTTTTAACTTATGGTTCTTCAACCACTCTTCCAAACGAACAATGAAGAACACCGGACCAAAAGCAGCGGTGAGTATCTGACCCCTCTGACGCTCTCACTGCTGTTGAAAGAACTCCTAGCAAGCCTAAACATGAACAGAGATGCCTATGATCCACCTTCACACATGTTCTTTCTGTGTAAAGTTCAAATAGATTTGACTATTTTGTGGCTTTGAAAGAGCAGAATTCAAGTGGTTTTGATCAAACAGAATTAAAATGCTGTGTCACTATAAGAAGCCAAAGGAGGAATTTGAGCAAAGTACACACTAAATATGAAAGTTTGGTGTCTGGAGCAGCTCATCAGAATGGGATTTCTAATCAGCCACCGTCTAAAAATGAATAACTGGACCATTGACATTCGAAAAGTCTGCTACTAAAATTCCTCGGAAGAACTTTTTTCTGGGGATCCAGGAAAAGCTCAGCTGCTGTGATCGGAAATTTTCCTCTATCAAAAATGTGCATCAGGAACGTTTTCATTCTAAAGAAGGAATGCACTCCAGTGCAGACACACCTCAAGCAACAAAACATTACACCTGCCTCATGTGATTAGTCAAGGAATTCATAGTTAAAAGGTCAACCTTATTTTTAATGAAAATTAAAAATATATTGTGATACAACAAATTCTTATGCTTTTCCAAAGACTTTTATTTGCAGTAGGATTATTGACTTGTGCTGGTACATTTGATGTAAATTAAAGACTGAATACAATTTTATTCTTTGGCTTTGAACAAAAATGCAAAAAAATGAATGAATAATAGTTTTTTTTAGTACAATTTTGTCATTTTATTTAGATTTTTTTCCCAAGAAATTTTTAAACGGAGGTGGTTTTACCTGAGTTCAATTTAACTGTTCTTTTTTTTATCACTGATGACATAATTTGAGATCAAAAAGCACTTTACCTTTCCTTCAAAATGCCAGAGTTTGTCAGAGTGGTTTATAATTAGAATACGTTTAAAGCTCATCTTCTTATTTTAGATGTAGTTGCTGTTTAGAGGCTAAGTTCTTAAAGTATAAATGCAAGTAAATTGACTGCAGGAGGATCTTATTTGGCATAGAATTTATTTTATTTTGAAAGTAAAGTATATGTGCTCCTTTCAAAGGAATATATATATAATAGGAATATAGCACTTGTTTTTCAATATCGTAAGCTAAATTTTAAAAATGAATGGCTTAATGGCAACAAAAATATAATAAAGAGTATTTTTCTAAACAGTGAGGTGGGTCACCTAAAACTGATTCTTTTGATTTTAAGTCAACACATTCTTACTCCCAAATTGTCATATATAAACATATATACACTGCGTCGCTTTTTGACATTTTGTGTATCCCTAACTCGTCATTTTTTTATGTGTTGGCTCCCATTTAAATCAGGAGTTCCCAACCTCCGGGCTGCGAACCATACCAATTCGAGGGCTGTTTGATACCTGGCCAAAGACACGAATTAGGGGTCCCCAACCCTCGGGACACGGACTAGTACCCTAACCCAGTACTCTTTCCACGTCTCGAGGGTTGGAGACCCATGATTTAATGAGAACAGCCACCATGTCAAAAAATGACAAGTTGGGGACACCCTAAACGTAAAAAGTTACCCGAACCATAAGTCCATATAAGACCAGTTGGGAGTGAGTATGTGCTAAGTGGAAATCTGTCACCAACATTTGTAAGGTGTTGCAATCCCGTCAGGTAGGAAATAAAAGACTAGACAGTCAATCCCATAAAATATTTAACAAATCAATATTAATAAATATTTAATTGTCATTGTATAAGTTGAAATTATGTGCCACTATTAATTTTCACTTTTGTATGATCTTTCAGGAGTCCTGTACTTTGTGATGAAGACACCAACTCAATGAAATCTGCCAGGAACAAAGGCATCACAACACCACAAACAAAATGAGTTTCCATGACCAGTTGACAAATGGAAACCATCAGGACAGTGACGAGGAGCTGAAAACAGCGGACTGGGACGCAAGAAATCCAAAAGGCAAAGACTTTCTGAAGCCAAATCAGACGGAGAAAAGATCCATCAGTCCTCTGAGTCTACTCAAAGAGGATCTAACCCAGTTGAAAGAAGGAGTTTTGAAAGTATTCAAGGACAAGGATGCAAATTCTAGGGTGAGACAGTCCCAGGAGAAAACAAACAGCCCACTGGCTATTCTCAAGGAGGACCTCTCCAATGTTTTTAAAGTCGGTCTTTCAAAGGAGCGAGACAATAAGGACAACTTATCAAAGGCTGATTCCTCCAGAGTGGAGAACCCTTTAACAAATTTGTTTAGAAGAGACAAAAACCTTTTAGAGAAGTCCCCAAAACCAAAGGACGCTAAAGACTTAATAGAACGAACTAAAGATTCCAGGGATGTTTCATGTATGCAGAGCAAAAGCAATACTGAGGGATCTAACAAGAAAAACTTGTTGAATGAATTAAAGCACAGCGACCTGGACACCAGTTGTGCTGAGGAGAAAGCTGTGGTGGTCAGGAGTTTGATTCAAACACAACAATGTGAGATGACCTTAAATACAGGTACGGCATCGAATAGAAGCAGCAGCTTCCCCTGGAATCAATGTATTCTCAAAACTAATTTGTCATGTATAGATGTGGTTCGGAGTCCCTTGGCGTCACTTACTGACTTTTTGGGTGTCCCCAACTTGTCATTTTTTGATGTGTTGGCTGTTCCCATTAAATAATGGGTCCCCAATCTCCAGGCCGCAAACCGGTACCGTTCTGGTACCCTAACCCTAACCCAGTAGCCTAACCAGGTATCGGTACCCTGACCTGGTACTGGTTCCATGTCTGGTACTGCATCCCAAGGGTTGGGGACCCATGATTTAATGGGAAGAGCCAGCACGTCAAAATACCGAAAGTTGGGGACACCCAAAAATGTTTGTTCACAAGTCTTGTCTTATGCCTTAGTCAACACTGCTCTTATGGGTGGATGCGGGCAAAAAAAAATTGGCAAGCCAGTAGGGGCATGCAGATAGCCTGCATGAAATTTTTAGATCCTAGACTGAGATCTTAATGTAGTGCAAGGGGCCCGATAGTGCTGTTCAAACGATAAATGTCAGCTCCTGTATTTTGTGTGGGAATACTACTGGTGTCCGACAGACTCAGCAGTCTTTGCGCACGGTCAGTAAGGAGCCAGTACTCTTACCCTATTAATGACAAGAGCCCAGAGCAAGGGCACCGTATGACAGCATCACCAGTGTGTCATAAGTGCATGCAATCTACAATATCCATAAAAATACTTCACTATACACTTCCCACATATAGTTCCATTTTCATAATGTCCCTGAAGGTGGCCGCACAAGCCTCAAGATAGCTGCGGGGTACACCTGCACTCCCTCCACACCTGTCTACGACCCTCCACAGGCCTGGACATTGCAAAACCCCTCAGCCAGCCTCCGTACAAGTGCATGTGACTAAGGCATCTTTTATTAAGCAATTGTAACCTAAAAGTAATAAAAAGGCTAAATTAGGTCAAGTTTGATGTTTTGTGGTTTGGTGACTAAGTTTGGGACTTAATCAGTTCAGTCATTAAGTAATAATAAAAAAAAGCTATAAGTCCATTGTGGCCAAATGTTTCTTGTTTTCTAGGTGGTTTTAATAAGCCTCAAATCCTTTTTTTTCTGCATTGCTTTTTACTAAGATAAGTATCCAAAATTTGGACTAGACTCTAAACTTTTTTTCTTGCTTTTTAAGTCTATGCTAAAGATTTACAGAACATCCGATCAGATCCTTAAAAGTATGTCTGTAGTTTCAGGGAGTAAAGAGGAGGACCCACTGGTAGAACGTCCTTCTCTGGAGTCTCTGCCACCCAGGACCACTTTATTAAGCCTGATAAGTTTATCTGAGCATCACCTGAGGTGAGTTCAAACAGTTCAAATATGATAATGGACAATGCTTTCAGTATTAGTTAGTAAAGACTATGAAGTAGAACTGATGTTTAGGTGTTGTGTTTTTTCAGGGAAGAGGCAACAGAGGACCTTTGGTCACCAAAAAACTGTAAGGCTGCTTTTAATATTTAAAAATTACATTTTATTATGATTGATAACTGTTGGTGAATTCCAGAGTGTCATCTGCAAAGAACTTTACTTTAAAGAACTTCACAACTACTTTTAAATGTTATGATTAGCATGCCTTAATTAAGCATGAGCGGATGTTGTTTCTTTGCAGTTGCCTGCTATTTGACCCTTGATCCCAACACGGCCAATTCAGAGCTCCGCCTGACTGAGCGAAACAGGAAGGCGACTCGTGTCTGGTTAAACGCCCCCAACCCGGAGCATCCGGAGCGATTTGAACATTGTCCCCAAGTCCTGTGCAGGGAGGGGCTGCTGGACAAGGTATACTGGGAGGTGATCTGGAAAGGAGGTGCCGACATTGGCGTTGCCTACAATAAAATCTCCAGAAATGGCGACACGACGGGCTGTCTGCTGGGACACAACCAGTGGTCGTGGAGTCTGGAGTGCTCAGAGGGAAACTACACGCCATGCCACAACAAGAAGAGATTCGAGTCCTCTGCACCCGAACCTTTCAGCCACAGGGTCGGGGTTTACCTCAATTGGTCTGCCGGATCCCTATCCTTCTACAGCGTCTCTCAGGAGGACATGGTCCACCTCCACACCTTCACTTCTACTTTTACTGAGCCTCTGTACCCAGGATTCTGGGTGTGGTCCTCTGATGGCTTTGTGTCATTGTGTCAGGTAGAGATGGACTGGGAGAGGCTTCTGCAGTGACCACCAGTTTCTGGTTTGTTTTCCCCTTTAAATCGTATGTTCCCACTCAGACAATCCTAAAAAAGTTGGGGAGTTTGACAAATTCTATCTCTATCATATGCAAACAAACAGTCACTTTTTTTATGACACCTCTGTCTCCAAGTAAACCTGATGCTTCTGCAGCTATAAGAATCATTAAGGAACCAAATAAAACAAAAATGCTTCTGTCTCTGTGTTCTTTCATTTATAGAAAAGCCTTTAACACAAACTGCCAGTCTTTTGGTTAATATGATATTGTGTGCCCATGGTTTTCTGACCTGAAGTTGGCTCTCCTGACTCCCCCGAGTCTCCTGCAGCTCCTTTTCTAGCTGTTCCAGGCGAGCAACCCGCATCTGCAACACAAGAGCTAGTTGTTCTGATATGCTTTTTCTTCCAGAAGATTCAGTTTCATCTCTCATGCTACATTCACACCAGGCATGTGACACTTGTTCAAGTATACGCTAAACGAGCATTCTTGAACACATTTAGCATATGGTGTTCTCACTGTTGCTGAGGCTGGTGTTAGCATAGAATTATGTAGCTTCAACAACAGCCAAAACCTCCTTTTTTTTACGACAGCCTCACCTGAGTTCTCTGCACCATGTCATCACTGCTGCCGAATCGCTCCTCCATTACGGAACGAATCTGCTGGACCTCAAACTCCAGCTGCTGCCGGATCAAGTCCATCTGCAGAGAAAACTGCAAATGCAAACAGATCAGAGGTCAGTGTATCGACGCTGCAGGGACACAGAGGTGCAGCAGAAAATGTCTTAAAAGTCCCACTCCAGTCATCTTTTGATCTATTGTAAAAGCATTCAACTATTGCATCATGAAAGACCACTGGGAATGCTTTAAAGATGGAACACAAGATGACTGGAGTGGGACTATAAAAGCAGAATCCAAGCACACAGACTAAGGCCTGTATACAGAAAAATAATGTACCTCTGAGTTCAGACCTTAGTGTGGTTGAGTGTCAGTGCAGCTCACCGTGTCGATGCGTGGCAGCTGAGACAGCTTCTGAGACAGCGCTTCCAGCTGACTGAAGTACCAGCAGCGTTCTCGTTCCTCCCGGTCGATCTCCCCCAGCAAGAGGTTCCTGCAGATGTTAATATTCTCTGTTTAACTTCCTCAGAAGATCCAGATAGCCGTACCAGAATCCAAAAAAAACACCATCAAACCCCTGCTTGCCCTATTCTATACCTTTCTTTGTACAACTCCTCCAGGTGATGGTCGCTCAGTCGTCCATCTGCTCCACAGATCACAGCTGTCTTGGGCGGGGCTCCGTCCAGGAAGTGGTGCGGCAGCATGAGGCTGGCCGTCTCCCCGGCGGACGCCATGCTCTGACGTGATGCAGGTCTGAGTGGACTCTTGGACCTGCTAACTGCTGCCACAGAGGATGAGGAAGTAGAGGATGGAGGCAGAGCCAGGTGATTGCCCAGCTCCATACCTCCAGCTACAGCAGGCCCCGCCCCTGAGAGCCCCACCAGCCCGAGACCAGAAGTTAACAACCTCAGGTTGTGAGGTTGGTGCTTGAGTTCATAGTAGTTGGTCAGGTCCATGTGTAGCTCTGAGGAAGGGAGAAATTAACCATAATTAGAAGAAAAAGAGTTCTAGCGTCCATACATGTTTTTTCTTCAAGAGTCAGAAGTTAAAAAGCAGAAATGAAATTAGTTGTTTAGGACGTCAAAACAAGCGCTTCATCAAGGCCATTTTTTAATTACATGAGTTGACTGGAAGACCAAATGTGATGCATTCATTCTATTGAAGTACTAATGTCATTAAACCTGTAAACTGTGGCAGAAACAGAGCAGACCAGCTGCTTTTAATCAGGTCTGTGTTAAATGGATTCCAGGACAAATAAACTAATAGATCTGAACTGGCTGCTTCACTGGAGTCATGAGGACGACCTACCGGCTGTGGCCAATTGGGATGGATGATGGGGATGGTTTTTTTCTGTGCAAATGAGTCGGAGTTCCAGCAAGCTTCTAATGAAATGCCAGTAACTGGTTTTATTTGATTACAAACATGAAGTTCTGTCAAGCAGAAATCTTTAAGCTATATGACTTCACAAAAGCACATCTTCTTGGAAAACCCAACAAATGTTTCAGCAAAAATATAAATTGAAAGAGTCTCTTGAGTCTTGAACCCACTCAAAATGTTGCTGTGTGTAGCAGCTGTCAATGTCCAGGTCTCATGAGGACAAAGTCCTCTACAGATGATCCAAAATTCTTTCGATTAGGCAGTAAATCAGAGTCAAACCTTTCAGTTGATGCAGCACGTCGCTCCTCCCAGACGAGGCTAGAGTTCCTGCTTCCTGCTCCAGCTTACTCTGCAGCTGCTTCAAAACCTCCTGCATCCAAGCAAAACAAAATGTTTAGCAAAAAAGAACGATGGACATTACTTTGCTAAAAATAACAAGCTAAAGTATTGACCAAAGAAATTTGATCTCCTTGAAGAAAATAACAAAAACAGTCCTGGTTCTCAAACATCTTGCAGGTGCTGACCGTGCAGATGTGAACTGCAGCTGCACGTCAGTCTTCAGTTTCTGGTCCGTCCTTGTCCTGATTTTGATGCTAAACCCGGCTGAGCTACGACAGATAATCCAGCTGCTCAGCATCATTGCACGTGTCTAAGCGTGCGCGGGCACATGCAGATTAATATTCCTGCACCTGATAGGATTTTTGATCACGCTCTCATCTTTGACCTCAAAAAGTTTTATTTATTTATCTTTTAAATTTCTAGGGCACTCGATTTTGGAAAGATTGATTCGGACAGCACTATAAAATGGCGAACGCACTATATAGTGAATAGAGAAGGATTTCAGACATAGCCCAAGTTAGACACAATGGGTTTTTAATGAAAGTCTGGATCCCACTAATGATATAGGGGTCTCAGAAATTAAAAATATCATACATAATATGAATGGTATGGGGTTAAACTGCTGGGGTATAGATAGGTAAAGGGGTAAAGTTAAATGATTCAGATGTGTTTTGTATTTTAGACATAAACAGGCCATTTTTTTGTTTCTCTTACTGTTTTAAACTAATCACACTTATCTGTTGGTTATATTATCTGTACACAAACCTGTATAGGATTAAGTGATTCAGCAAAAGAAAGGCGAACTTTATATGAACTGAAGAGCTTTACGACCTGCAGTCACTCTCGGGAACTGATAAGCCTTGAGAACTCTGAATGAACCTGCTTAGATCTCAAAATAATTTATATCCGTGGCTTAAAGACCATTAAAGATGCAAGAAAGCAGAACAGCATCAACCAATGAGAGGATCCTTGTTCTGATTTTGAAAGGTTTGTCGATATATTACAATTAATTTAAAGATAAATGTTGTACCATGTAAAATTATTGCTTGTGATGAGCGGTTGAAACATATTTGTAGTGTTGTTTATTTTTGACAACGTAAAGGAGAAGTGATCACTTTAACCTTAAACCCTTTGTATCATATTTGATTCACATATTTCTGAGACCATTATCTCATTAGCATGACCCAAACCTTTCTTAAAAAACCATTATATATCACTTGGTCCATATTTCTGCCATGCAGTTCATCATTATTCCACTAGGGACAGAAGAAGGCGTTTTTCTCCTCATTTCAAAATGGCTGCCTCCATGAGATCTCATACTTTTGCCGGGAAAACATTTAGCAAATTTTCTAAACAATTTTTTTTTTTAAGACTACTTGCTGTATTGATAGAATGTAAAATTTGTTGTTAACCCTTTAACACCTGAGGCGTCACCGGTGAGGCTTAACCACAAAATCTTTAACATACTGTAATTTTTCAACCGTAAACATGATGAACAGAAGATTCTAGCATTTGAAAGTTATAGTAAATTAAAGAAAAGTTAAAACGTCAGATAAGTCTTTAGATGATAAAAATGTTTGTATTAAATCTGAGACAGCGCAAATAAGATATTTTTTCTTGAATACTCGTCAGTATTTTTGCAACTTTAAATTTGAAGACTTTCCTCCCACAATGTTCAGCTGCACACTAACCTTCATGCCAAACGTCTCCGTCTCCAGTTTGGACAGGTGGTTGGAATTGTCCTCCAGCTCCCTCCTCAGGTGGGAGTTCTCCTTGCGGAGCACCTCCACCTGGTGGGCCAGCTGGTCGTAGGAAGCCACAGCATTGGCCATCTTCTCACTGCGCAGCAGCTCCTGGAGGAGAATTCACACAGGAGGAGGCAGGGTCAGTGAATGTGACGCAAGCAGAAAAATCCAGAGTGACTCAGCAGAAGCAGAACCGAAGAGACGCAGGAAGGTTGCTGCATTGAGCCCAGCACAGAGGGGTGTCTTTTTTATGTTATTTGATGCTGCTACAATATGAAGATCCAGTTTAAGTAAGTTTTAGAGACGTTCACAAATTTTTTTGTTTTGATCTGGAAGTTCAGTCTTTAGAAAATGTCTCTTTTTCTATCTCATATTGACAAAAAACATATATATTTTTTTAGATAAACAGCGTGATAAAGATGGACTAATCCCTTTATAATGATTAAATAGAAGGGTCTAAATTGAAAACATTTAGTTTGAACAGTTTAACTAAAATAGATTTAAAAATAAAGAAAGAAATGAGCACAAAACGGAATATATATGAAAAAAACAGCATTAAAAAATTGGGAAAAAAAACAAATTTTACAAAAAGGTTGTACAGAATTTATGGTCTTTTAGTGAGGACAGAAACATGCATGCAAAATATCAATAAAATGTTGAAAGTGACAGATCATTCGTTTGCATCTGCACATGCTCAGTTTGGCCCCTATTTCTGCTCATGTGATTCAGCCAGTGACCTTCAGAGCAGAAATGAGAGCTCAGACGCTGCAGAAACACACAGTCCTGATTGTTTAAGTCCCCAACAAAAAGAAAAAAAAATCCCATCCTGTCTTTAATTCACTTTCAAAATAAATTGCTGCTGTCAGATTACTGCTCCGCTCAGCCTCTGTGGGGTGGGTACAGTAAATGTCATTGCTGAATTTTAATGAGAGGCTGACCCTCTGCATCCCTCCTGATCCTCCTCCCTGGGGATTGTGGGTAGGAGATGACGTACTCTCAGACTGCAGAGGACAAAATGACTTCATATTGGACGGACACACACAGCTTAAGATTCATGTCAAAATAAATAAACTCAAACATTTTTTAGGTTAGTCAGCTGAGACACAAAGAACTGCAACAAATGAGCTGTGCCAATCTTCAAAATACAGATCTGAATATAGTTGCCACAAATTCAAATTTCTTTACCATCTGCTTTATTACATCTAGTTAAAAGTTTTTTTTTACTTCTAGGTGACATTAGTCATTAAAAAACATGGCACACATTTTCAAACTTTTCCTTCAGGGCTGAACAAATAACCAACCAGCAAGCGATGAGTTTTAATGCCATTTAAAGATCCACTGGGATGAAAATAATGTGTTTCTAACATGGTCTTGTGGAATATGTTAGATGATGGAGGACATATATAAGGAAAATTTTGCAGTGTGTTGAAAGCTGGCAAAAGACCAATTGGCCGCTGCAAAGATGCTTTGAAAAGAGATATGAAAGACTTTCACATAGATGCTGCTACTTGGACTGCTACATGCAGCAACAGAGGCAGATGGCATTCCAGCCTAAAGCAGAGTATCCAAGCTGATGTACAGAAAAACCCTGAGAGATTGGAAAAAACAGCGCTCCTGTCCACCTTTCAATGTCTAACCTCAGGGTATAGTCGGATGCGACTGATACCTGCCGACATGGATGTTAGTTCACGGTGCAGCTCAAAGTCTTAGTCTGGGTTTAAACTGTCTAAAGTTGAAATTTTGAAATGTCAGATTATGTCTTGAAAAGATCAGGGATCCTATTGAAAGTTAGCCAAAAGCAGGCTTAGCAGAAACCATTGACTGTAAATGAGAACTGGACCAAGTAAGTGTGACATCGCTTATTGAAAATGACTGACTTCCATCTCCAACCAAATGAGGTCAACTTAGTTGACATTTTGTCGTGAAACAAACACCGGCATTTAGGCTTCAGGAACCAGTGATTGGTCCAATTTGCTCTGAGTGAATTTCTCTATGGTGACCACTTTCACCAATCAGGGGAGAGCTTGTTGGAAGTCCACACCCCTAACACTTGAAATAGAGCTAGGGAGACACATCAAACACTTAGGCTGAGCCAGAATTCCCCCCCTAATCACTATATGGTGCATTCGCCATTTTCTAGTGCTGTCCCAATCTACTAATTCCAAAATGGAGTGTTACAGAAATTTCCCAGAAGTCTTAACAAAAAAACTAGCGTCCATCGATGCTCTCTAGATAAGCGGATATAGACCACAATGCATTGCGGTCGAACAATTTCGAACAAAAAAAACGTGTTTAAATGTAATGTTTGAATAAATCATCCACATTTTCACCATCAGAACAAAGTGGAGTCATAAATAAACATCGTGAAATGTTCATATTTATTCGTTTTTTACTTTATTTGCTAAAAATTGGTGACGTCATTTCTGGTGTTTAGAAAAACAAAACAAAAGTACTGAGCATCATGTCCGAATTGTCTTTCAAATCCAGGGCACTACATAATCCCGCTCTATATAGTTTTTTAGTGGTTAGGGGTTGGGGGGCAATTCGGACACAATCTTTATCTTTATCATTTGTTGAACTCGTATGGGCCCAGATTAATTCTATTCATTTTTGTAAATAAATATATTAACATTTTTTTTTTTTTTTAAACTCCTTTGCTTCTCTCATCTTCCCACTTAGTTTCTCACAAGGATTTAGGCTACATGAACCCCGCAGGTACTTCCTATTTGGAACGTCAGTGGGGAGGAGTCACTCTGTCCAGTTCTCATGCACCAAACCAAACTAGTTTACTGAAACTAGATCATATAAAACCAAGATCTAAAAAGTCAAAACGTGTGGATTCAGGCAGGTTCAACTGGGTCATTTTATTCAATTTGACATGTTCCGTATATTAGGCAAAACACACAGTGTTGCCGTGTTTGGTGGCTATCAAACCCCAAAGCATCTTCAGCTGCTTCATCAGAAAAATCCACTGTTGAAAAAAAATAGCAACTCAATCTAACAAGGAAAGCTTTAAACATTATTTAATGCATGCTGATGTATAGAGTTCTCAGAAAAGTTCATAGCAACATTTTCTACACATAGGGACAAAACTGTACTGCTTGTACAAGTGTAAAACATTTCCTACTAAAGAATATAGTAAAAATCTATGTTTTACTGCTCAGAAGGGTGCAGCAGACTCCAGGCTTTCCCTGCAAACAAGCTGCAGCTGCAGCAGGTCATAAAGTCCTGAGTGTGACTCTATATCAGCTCCACTGCAGTTTGGATTCTTCCCTCAGGACACAGCAATGCAGGGATCCTCATGTACTGGCTGCATGTGTGTCTGTGTGTGCTGTGAATTCCATTTACTGGACACTAGCCTCCACCCTGAGGCACAAATACAAAAAGATTCCATTATCAAACATCATTTTTTTCTAAACTAAAGATAAAAGAGTTGATCCAAAGTGGAGAGACATCAAAGCAGCAGATTTTCCAACCAGCAAAAGAGCAATTCACAGCTTTCACATTGACTCATTAAAGAGATGATCACTGAGATGAACACTCAGAGCTCACGCAGTCAGCTGAGCGTTGTCAAAGACCTGCGGCAAAGCAGATATCTATCTACAAAGTAAGACATCTACAAATGCTATTGATGTATTATAAATGTCTAATAAAGGCTTCATGGCAAATGTCTTAATGAGAAGCATATTAACTCTCATAAAGCAGAAGATAAACATTAACATGTGCTAATAAATGTCTCATAAATGTCTAGTAAGGATTTATTAAGGGCACTTTAATAAAATAACATTTATAAGGCACTATTAACACATTTAAAATCCTAAGAATGAATGTGCTAGATTATAAAGGAATCATAATATAAAGCATTTTCTGTTTAAATATCCATCCATTTGGACATAATAATAGTCTCTCCAGCGTGTCCTGGGTCTTCCCTAGGCCTCCGCCCAGTGGGACATCCCCGGAACACCTCTCCAGGGAGGGGTTCAGGAGACATCCAGACCAAATGCCCGAGCCACCGCAACTGACTTCTCTCAATGTGGAAAAGCAGCTGCTATACCAGCTCTCTCCGGGTGATTGAGCTTCTCTATCTCAGGGAGCACCCAGCCACCCTCCGGAGGAAGCTCATTTCAGCCGCTTGTAGTAGGGATCTCGTTCTTTAGGTTCTGACCCAGAGCCCATAACCATAAGTGAATATTGGAACGAAGATAGACCGGTACGTCGAGAGCTTTGCTTTGTGGCTTTGCTCTCTCTTCACCATAGGTGAAAGGGTCCCAAATTCATGGAACTGTTTGGACAATTGACCCTTCCAGCTGGCAGTACATTGAAGTTCATAGTAATTAAAGAGCACAACATATTATGGTTAATTTTCCATTCCCCTAAAAAGTATACTCTATTAACTCTCATGCAGCTGTAAAATAAACCTGATATAAAATAAATGTGATGACCCTGGAAATGATCCTCCAGATTCACCTGCAATGCTAATGCTACCATGTTAGCATGCTAGCATTACCAAACTCTCATTTGGGTATTTTTGTTTTTAAAATTTGGGATATGTTTTTATGTGAATGACTTTGAGTTCCTTTGGTCAGAAAAGTCCTTTACAAGTGAAGTTTGATTTGAAGGGGATAGATTCTACTCCGATTTTTAGCCCTTTTTTGTACCACATAAACAATAAAATTGTGAGCAACTTGTCACTTTATTGTCTCTGATGTGCAAATAAAGATCTTTTAAGTCTATTTTCTTTGAGCTTATTTTTTCTTGGGTTGCTTTTAAAATCTCAGATAAAGCCCTTCACAAATAAAAGCAGTTCAAATTTGTTTGAAGTCACTGCAGACCCCAGCTGGTGTGTGCATGTGTATGTGTATGTGTATGTGTGTGCCTTTAATTTTCCCATCAAAGACCTTGGACATATTGACTTTCCCTGTTGCCGTAGCAACAAGCCCCCCATCTCCCCGCCTCCTGCTGACACATTTACATCAAGGGATGGCTCTTTCTGCTCCATCTCTCTCAGAAGCGTTGTTCACGCACACAGACTGCTCCTGCAGTTGCTGCAAAGAGGAGAAACGTGCACCGCCATAAACCCGACGGAGCACACAAACAAGCCGAGATGCAACTTTAGTAGAAAAGACACACGTGACCTAGATTTGAAGACAAAGGTTTGGAAACAACTGTGTAAATCTGAATTTTTTAAATCAATTTGATGCAAACTGAATTCAGAAAAAAATTAGCTTAAAGCTAAAGTGGGAAACAATCCCTCCTTTTAGGAAAAACTGTAACATTAAAGGCTTTGGAGCATTGAGGAAAACACACAAGTCCACCAACATGACCTTCTCAGAGCCGCACAACTGAAGGTCGGGAGGAAAACTGGCAGTCCGTAGTCCGCAGGATCATGAAGAGGTGACAAAAATAAGAGAAGAAAAATGTGAAGAAAAAGGCCGGTGAATTAAATAAATCTTGAAGAAAACTATTTTTTACAGAGGGAAAGTCAAGACAATGGAAAGAGAAGAAATCTGCTGACATGACAGAAGCATCACTCATGCTGAAGCTGCTCGGCAAAAAACTTCCACCCATCCACATGCAGAATCCATTGGAAAGGAATTTTAGATTCAAGGATCCCATCTTTAGCATCTTCAAATGAGTAAAAATCCTACTTACTCAACATTTAAACTCTGGTTATTGATTAATTCCAAAATCCCTGAATTCCATCAGCTGAATAAAAATCCAAAAGCACCAGCAGCCATCGCCTTTCACAAATTACCTCCATCCTCTTTCACTCCAAAGCAGAAGCATGAAGAGTAAACCAGAGCGACGCGGATAGAAGGAGTAGATTCACAAATATGCTGGAAGAGTGCAGATTGACGCCATTTTCCCACCCTCCCTTTTCATCCTTCTCTTCTTCTGTCTTCTTGCCTTACGGATGTAGTTGCCACGGTAACCAGACAGTTTCAAGGGAATGTACAGATGGAGGATGGGAGGAATGAGGGGGTGGAGCAAGCAGGAATAGTGATCGACGCTCTTTGTCCATAAAACATGAGGACTAATGTGTGAAGTGGGTCACAACTAAAAGATAATTAGAATAAAGTTTTTTTATCCTTTCACCTCTGCTTCTATTTATATATGTATTTACCCTGAAACATGGTAAACCACTGAAATAGCCTCTGTCTTGTATGTGAGAAGGCTGGAAAATCAGTTAATTCGTCTGAAAAAGTAATAAATTGATCATAAGGAGACATTTGTTTTACTTGGACTTTAAAAAATATCAACATTTTCCACAAGTTTAAGACTTTCAAATGAATATAAATATTTATGGCACAAAAAAATACATGCTGACTATATAAAGATGAACAGTGGATAAATTGGGACTGGGACCAACCATGAGAAGACATTCATTTTTTTTCTTTAATTTTACTATATCCTCTTTGGGGTCACCGGAGCCTGTCCCGGCTATTGTTGGGTGTAAGTAGAGTACATCCAAGATCACAGACCTATACAGACCAAGTACACTTCAGAGCACGGATCTGCAACCTAAGCCACATGTGGCTATCTTAACCCTCCATTGTGGCTCTCTGATTAAAAAAAATAAAGTTTCTAATTTCAAACAAGAACTAAAGTAAAAAATAAGTGGTAAAGGGAAAAAGTAAATTCAAACTTCTTTGTATCCACTCACAAACAGTTGAAGAACATAAAATATCACTCTGCGATGTTCCAACAATATATAGAGCGATTTGTAGTTTAACAAAGTCGAGCTAAAACATTTTGACAGATTTTTGATTGCGATGTACCACAGAAAATCAATCCAAGATCAGTAAGCACATACAGAATTCATGTTCAAGGGTTTTTAGGCAGATTTTCTATTTTTTAACAAATTGAAGTATTTTAGGTGCCCACTTAACAGTCAAATAATACAGTGTTATTAAATTAGCTCTGGTTTCATTTTGATTTGCTAGAGTCATGCATTTCTGGCAGAAGTGCACCACAAACTCAGAAATAAACTGTTTTTTACTCATTATATTATCCTATATATCCTGCATTGAGATATGTGACACAGGAAGTCTTTTATTTTGAAAAGAAGTCATAAGAAACTTTGTCAAACAATATAAACTATTTTATATTTTGAAAAAAATGCTATTTTCATTTATCTTTTTATGCTAAAAAACAATAGTTTATTTATATGCATCATAAATAGGAACAATATCTTAAATACAAATCAGTGTTTTCTTTCTCTAAAGGGTGAGCTAAGACTTTGTGGCTCCTGATGGGTT
>NC_050515.1:21844948-21855110 GCF_002922805.2 Oryzias melastigma | reverse complement strand
AAAAACAATAGTTTATTTATATGCATCATAAATAGGAACAATATCTTAAAAACAAATCAGTGTTTTCTTTCTCTAAAGGGTGAGCTAAGACTTTGTGGCTCCTGATGGGTTGTGTTCAGCAAAAAATCAACCCAAATGGCTCTTTAAGTCTTGAAGGTTGCAGACCCCTGCTTCAGAGTAACCAACCAACCTATGAAGCATGTTTTTGGCTTGTGGGAGGAAGTCAGAGTTCCCAGACAAACCCCACACATACTGCACATCACGCCCCTACCCCTTTTTCTTTCCAGTACCACTCTTCAGATATCAGTTTACACAGCATTTAGCATGTATGTTACCTAACACGTATGATTTTATGGAGTAAAATAGGAGATCTTAAATTTCTAATGCAAAATGTTGGGTTTTTTTATAATCCAGTGGCTCTACCTCTCCCACAGACAGCTGAACCTTGCTAACACATTTCTACAGCCACACTTACCGTATAGCTATCAGTAAGGCTAAAAGAAGTTTTTTGCTTGGTTAAACTAAATCGGTAAACTATTGCAAGAGTCAGCAGATCAGACTTTATTACCTGTGTTCACAGCAGCTTTAGAACTTGTTTGTAACACTCTACCTATAAGCCACATTATACATTAGCCACGTTAGCATTTTCACCATACCTGTAACGACCAACCTTGTTTGTAACATAAAAAAAGGACTGACACCATTAAAACAAATTATTGTGACTGCGCTAAATCCCAACTTTTATAGCAACACATAAAAACCGTTAACCACGTTAGCTACATTAGCTACGCTAGTGTTTTTACAATAAAACATGCAAAAAATTGACATAGCATTGTTTACCTGTTGAAATTGCTTCAACATCAGTAAGAACAACAAGAATTGATCAATATATTAGGTGCTCTGGATTATAAGGCGCAGTACTGTTTAAAAAAATCAAGACTTTTAAGTGTGCCTCATAGTGTGTAAAGTATAGTACTTCTAAAGAAAGTCGCGGTCTACTATTATATTATATGCATGAAGGAATTGGACACATAGGCTAATAAAGTGATAAAATATATTAATTACCAGCAGTTTTGATGTAAAATACCTACAAATATTAAATGCACAAATGTTTCACACGTTTCACAAACTCCCAAGATTTAATCAAAAGCTTATATTGATTAAATCTGCTTTTCCTTCATATAGCCCTCTTATCTCCATTTTTAAATCAACAAATACATTCAAATATAACTTAAATGTTGAATTTAAATGAATACATATTAATCGGTAGTGCTCCAAGTTCTCTGTCCATCTATTATAACACACCTTCCGCTTAACATTTTTCAGCTCTTGGCACCTTTAAACTATTTGTACTGACGTTATGTAACACCAAAGTGTGCAACCACTTCCTCCCATAACAAATAAACAACTTGGGTAGACAAGCAGCAGGATGAAGACTGAAATATTCTGCTGCGTCATGGAGCCTGATGGGGATGTGTGAACACAAACCCGTAGTGATGGATCGAAGTGGTTGAGCTGGAACAGCTTTAGCTGCACATTCAGTGTAAACAGCTGCCTCTTTGTAGCTCTGAGGCTGCTGTGATGGCAACAATGGTCTGCATAGAGACAAAGTGGGTATAAAAGAGCATTTCATTTCTTATTCTAGGAGAATTGTACAAAATGTCATGCCACACTAACAATGTTATAGGTCTTAGTCACGACTAACCTTACGGTCCAGATGACCCCACCCTTATACTGATGTGTGATCCCTCCCATGACGAAGGTGGACAGGATTTTGTGTCTGTCACAGACACCAGTGAAGATAAAAAATCCTTGAAAAAAAAGTTCAGCGCACTGTCTTGTGGGGTCCAGATGACCCCACTTTTAATGTAAACATGCCTAGGGTAGTACAAGGGTTAAGATGCAGCCTTCATGGGCCTGGACAACCGAAAAACTCACTGTACTCATATACGGTGTACTCGTATTGGTGCATGTGACTACAGCTTTAAATAGGGCTTAAAAAGTATGGGGTTTTCTTGATTTTTTTTTGTTGTTGTTGTTGTTTTTTTACATAACAGAATTCTCCCACAGTAAGACGCAGCCCTCTGACATGAACTGCAACTTCGTAAACACCCAGCAACACATAAGTCAGAGCTGACAGACTGTACCCAACTAATCTGTCAGCACACGTTCTCCATCAAGTGCTTCTTGTTCCAAAAAACTCCCTGTTATGTAACGCCACAGCAGTTTTTCCTCCTGCGGCCTTTTTCCGGATCAGAGAGGAAGAACTCTCTGTCTGTGAGTGATGCTGAGTCACTGATTGAATCAGTCAGAACCAATAAGGTCAAGGTCAACCAGGAGTTTTGTTGATTAGAATTTAAACAACTGTCAATTTAATAAACAAAATAAATGGATTTGAGACAAAGTCATGGGTTCCTGGGACTGAATAAAATATACTATGTCTACATTAAACAGTTATTTAAAAATAACATTATTGAGATATTCTATTTTATGCACCTTTTTCTTCTGAACAGCCTTAATTTCTCATGGCACAGATTTAACAAGTTAAAAGTGAGCCAAGAAAATATCCCCCACACCATTACACCACCGCCACCAGCGGGAACCATAGATACAAGACAGGATGGATCCATGCTTTCATGTGGTTGATGCCAAAAGTCCCTTCAATCACCTTTCGTCCCCCTTCTGAAGCTCAGCTTGAACTGCAGTATTGACCATGTCTACATGCACTGTCTATTAAAAGTTATGATCTCAAGAAAGCTATTTTTGTCTTCTCAAGAGAACAAAATTAATTTTTCCTCTTTTGGAGATTAGAAGAAAAGCAAAGTAATTCATTGGTCATGTGAGTCAAAATGACGTCCACAGAATCATCACTAATGAACTTATGATGACTTTAGTCGAGGTCTAACTCTGGCAGAAATTGTACATTTGAAACAGCGTTCAAAATCAACCATCATCATTTGACAAGAAAAGCAACAATTAGTGGTATCTAATGAACATTGATTTATTTCCATTATTTTTTGTTGGTAATAGATTACTCATCATTTAGACATTATTATAAGATACCGAGCTTGATTTCAAGATAATGAACTGAAATTTTATTATTTTGAAGTAAACAGTTGTTATCTCATAGAAAAAAAAGCTTCTACCAATTAATTAACAAACAAAACATTTATCAGCAAACATGGCTGTTGTCCTGTACATCGACAAATGTTGTGTAGCCTAATGTCATGGTAGTTTTTGCTGATTTACACAGTGAGGTGCACGTTTGCAGGGTGGGGACATAATGTTACATCATCACAATACCGTTTAACCACCGTTACTGTTTGTAGTTCATGCATATTTTTGCCTTTATTATTGCATTTTTTTTTTTAACAAGAATGATAAAGTTGCCTGTATAAACATTTGTGGGAAAACTAGACTGGATGCTAAAGATGGTAAAGAATTCTGATCTGAAAGGGTTTTGACAAATTCTAGCTAAAAACATTTCACACTGAAAGAAAGCTGAAGTGAAAAAATAATGAAAAATGTTATATTTTCCTGTAAAGGCGTCCAACTTAAGAGCTCTTGGCTAAACCAGACTAAATTTGCAAGGAAAAAAGCATGATTAAAGGTAAACAGTACTTGCTGACAACTTGCTTCAACTTCTTAGCTAAATGCTAAC
Organism: Oryzias melastigma; assembly: GCF_002922805.2. Classification (NCBI taxonomy): domain Eukaryota; kingdom Metazoa; phylum Chordata; class Actinopteri; order Beloniformes; family Adrianichthyidae; genus Oryzias; species Oryzias melastigma. Next base: position 21,851,449 of record NC_050515.1, on the reverse strand, counting down.
AGCTGAAGTAGATCAGTTACTTGTTTTAAAAAATCTGAATAGGCTCTAAAAAAATCTTATTTTAATAAAACACTCATTATTTTAAAGTTAATTTAGACCTCATTCATCATGTATTTTACATTTATATGATTAAAAGTCATCATTCAGGCTAAAGTTTGCTGTTAGCTCTATAAAGACGCAACATTTTAGAGTGTTTTCTCCATTCATTAGATTAACATAAAAAACCTAAAGATAAAATTAAATCATAAATATGAACAAGACCAAAAAACATATGAGGCAATTATTTGAAGGAACTGAGTTTTTTAACCCCTTAAGACCCATGCTAATAAATGAGCTAATCCAATACACACGTAGTCAGAGTCCCAGTTTATACTACGACCACATATCCCAAAATGCGACCTAAATGCAAGTTTCTCAACATATTTGGCAGGTTGCTGCGCAGCAACATTTGTAATTGCAAAGTAGGAGTTGCATTTTTACATTCCAGGCAGCAGCTGGGAAGGTTTTTAGGAAAAAGTTCAGATTTTGTGGCTACCAGACGATTTTTCTCTAAAAGTTGACGTTGGTCAGAGGCCACCAGGGCCAATTTCATGATCTCGAGGTTGCAGGTCCAGTGATAGGGGGCTATGAACCAACATGAAATAGGGTAACACCTGGGTGGCTTCAGGTCGGTAGCACCTGGAATCGCCGGTCGGCTACAGTTCAGACTAGATGATTTGTCCATATCAAGGGTCACCGACGCCCAGTGGCACAGGGGAGTAAAAAATAGATGGTCATGGTGATGGCCACCTGACAACCGCCAACTACATTCATAAACACACCAACTTCTTCACCTTTCGGCTTATCCCTTTCGGGGTCGCCACAGCGAAACACTGTTTCGCATCAGTGATTTGGCAGTGATTTTTACACCGGATGTACTTCCTGACACAACCCTGTATTTGGAGGGTACAGGGACCCAGTTAGGCAGCAGCATCAAGGGTCTTGCCAAGGGACCCAATCTGGATGGGGATCAGTGGACAACCCTGGGATTGCTCCTGCATGTCAGCCCTACACTTAGCCCACTGAGCCATCCAGCCGCTAAAGATGCCAACAATTTTCAAAAATTGGGTGGGAGCACGAAACCTTGAAGATTCTGACAATGCCTCACCATCACACGGTAGCAGTTGTATTTATGACTGTAACACAGGCAGGATTAGCTATTGTGGTAACATAACCCAAAATGAGATGTCCACACGAAGGTCTCAAGAGGTTAATGCAAAATTAGTTAAAGCTAAAAACAGTTAAACTGACCATAAAGTCAATAAAAGTAGGAAATAATCTGAAGACTGTGAACGCTGCACCTCATTAATTTCGGGAGTTTAAAAAATAAAGACGACCAGCTTGTGTAACATGTCCCTCTTACTGAACTCAACAATATCTTTAGTCTCTGTTTGTCAGTGTTCACTCACAAACTGCAGGGAGTCTTTCACTGTAGAATTGAACAGACTGTCTCTTCCCACACACACAAGCAGACACACCATCACCCAACGTGACAATATTGTCACTGTCGATGCTTCACATTGTCTCGTTTGTCTTATTGTCCGACTGTCGCGTGGCTCTTGTAAATCATGAGTTGTTATCTTCCTTTTCTTTGTGTGTTTTTCAGGGTGGGGCAGCCGGGCCTGGCATGTCCCCCTGGCCTCGTCACTAATCCCTCCATCTTCCCCAGATATATCAAACCACCAGGGAGCTGGGCTTCTTTGTGTGAACCGTCAACCTTGGGGGACACACCCTTTTCCCCATCAGCAGCCCTTACACTCTTTCATCATCAGTGACAAAGATGTTTATTTATTCATTTTTTACAGTTATCATGTCCCACTGCAGTCTTAGACTCCAAGGACCAGCGTGTTTTAGCAATTCTTCTTTCTTACTACGCCTTTGGAGCAAAAATGTGCCCCTACCAGATACTGAAAACACACCACACAGCTATTATCTGGTGAAAATGAATTTTAGACATATCTAGTGAATGATACCCCTACAAACACATCCATGCACACCTAAGGAGGATTTAGAGTAATCGATTCCCCATATGAAACATGTTTTTGGACTGTGGGAGGACGTGAAGAAAACTCACATGCACAGAGAGAACATGCAAACTCCACACAGAAGTGTCTCAGCTGAGACTTGAACAGGACCTTCTTGCTGTGAGGAAAGAACGCCAACCACCACAATGAATACACCGTACAGCCACGTTTTGGGGATTAATGAATGAATTTGGGAAACTGTTGTTAGATTTCAGAAAATAATTGTGTTTGGGAGCATATATCATAATATTTTATTGTCGTGGTGAAAAATAGCATATTTCCTGAGGTTTTTCCTGACATCTTTGATATCTTGGATCTGATAGGATTCAACATCAGAAAGCTTGCATAAGGCTCTCTTAAAACAAAAAGGTCAAAAGTTGACCCATAGATGGAACGGGTGTAAAAAATAAAAATAAAAAAAAATAAAAAAAGAGGCTTCAATCCAAGAAATGTAATACACCGCAAGTGTAATAAACTACCATATTTAATGATGTCTTTTTTTTGAACCCTTGTTCTATCTTGTGGGGTCCAGATGACCCCACTCCCAACATTAACATGCCTTGGATATCACAAGGGTTAAATCAAAATATCTGACACATTTTATGTTGCATAACTGAAGCTAATCCACCTTATAAATGACGTGAGAGAAAATAAATGAAAAGTTGTTATTCACCTTTCAGCTTATCCCATCAGGGTCGCCACAGTAAAACAGCTTTCACTGCTTTGCACTGTTTTCATGCCGGATGCCCTTCCTGACACAACCCTGTATTTGCAGGACGCTGGGGAACCCATGAAAAGGGAATTCATTTTTAACTTCCTTTCTAAAGGAAAATCAATCAATCAATCAATTCTAATCAAAATATACCAGAAAGATAAGAATATGAATCCTTCTGCAGCTCAACTAGAGGTCCTTGTCTTAACACAGCAAGTTTCAAGAAAAAAAAATATTATTTTCTTATTTTCTGTCATACAAGAAAAATAACCTTGTTGAGAAAATTGTTCAGCAGAAAAATATTATTAATTTAAAAATACATTCTTCTTGACTATAATTTTACTTGGTAACATCAATGTTCTTACACAATTAACAGATTTTTTTTCCTTTCCTTTGTTTTTTGCTTATTTAAAGAACATTTTTCCAATTTTTAATCATTTTTTATTTATTTTGGAATAAAAAGGGAGCTCTCTGTTCAGACTACAGCACATTTCTGCTCCAGTAGAGCCAAAATTGAACAAACAGAGAAGCACAAAAAAACCCCAACAACAAGCAAAGGGTGGTCTATGTCTGAATGACAACGAAACGACAACGAAACAGCTCTTGGTAATGCAAAACACGGAAAAAGAGACCCCAGAGAAAGCAGCTGGAACAAACTCAGGAGAATTAAGATGATCTGCAAATAAAGGAAAATCTGATTCTGGATTTGGATCAGAACGTCGAAACTGGTTCAGAATCTGTTTTTTCTGTCTGTCCTCCTTTCTGCTGCTGCTGCTGCTTTAATGGCATCTATGATTCATCAGCTCCTCCATCATGGAGGAACATGACGACACCCTCCAAATTCCCATATTATTGGCAATAATAATCATAATCATAATAACAATAATAATAAAAGGGGGTAAAAATCTTCCATAAACATACGAGGCTTAAACCCCAGATCCTCACCTGAATGTTCAGTCCGCGCCCATCATCCCCATCGCATCCAATCTGCTCTGCTTTGTCTTCATTCCAGCCGTAAAACCGAGCTGAGCCAAACCAAGCCGTGCCAGATAGAAAGGGTGTCTGTTCTAACAGATTTCACCTGATCTAAAGGGGAAATAAATGCGGGAACAAAGCAGCGGCGGGTCAAGATCTCGTCGCTCCGAGAGCTTGAGAGCACTGATGAAGAGAAGAGGAGGAGAGGGAGAGCAGTGATGGAGAGAGGAGGGAGGGAGGAGGAGGGGGAGGGGCTGGCGAGCGGTGGAAGGGGGGGTTGCAGGGAGGGCGCTCTAAACATTGATTTGATTTTTTCTGTTACCTAATAAGAGTAATTTTGGCAACACATCCACAAACATGGCAATCAGATGATTATGTGTTTATTTGTATGACATTTCAGACTTATTCATCTAAAAATGTACATCATTTTTAAAAAAATCTATTTTATTATGATTTCAATCTTCATTTTGTAGCATTAAATGTGTGTGTTTTTTATGTAAAGACCCACTCCAATGATAATAGTGTTTCTAACATGCTCTCATGTCATTTTTCTGATGATGGAGAGCAAAAATTAGGATTAAAATAACAATTCTGAGCAGGGGCGTTCACGTGATCATAGAGGGTCAGGGGCTCAAAGTTGGAAAAGGGCACCAAGCTGCTTTTTTCGTCTTTTAAACAATATGGAAATTAAAAAAAAATCAAATGAATAACAAACAATTAATTTTATCAACAATTCGATTCTATATTTGTGCCAATTCAATTCACTTTCAATTTTGGTTCATTTTGAACAATCCATTTCACTGACCTAAAATGAATCCAGGACATCTTTAGCCAAAACTTAAACCAGTGTGACTCAGAGATAAATACCTGCAGTGAAGGTGAAACTTTCCAGATTCATTGTATTTCTTGCAAGATAATCAAGTGTAAAGAAATATGTGTACAAACACATAAACAATAATTAATGTCAAATCTATTCACATCTTTGTTTCATAGAGTTCGGTTCACTGTTTTTTTCCATATAAAATTAATATAAATGGAACATTTTTAGAATTTTCAACCACACTGTATGGACACGTCTTTGTAAAATTCAAAGTGTTTCCTCACAGGCAGTAATGATGATTTGATCATTTTTACTGTCATCACATGGATGTTATCTTCTGTGATGCAATGTTGATTTTACAGTAATATAAACCTATTGTGTCTCAACTAAAATGATATTTTTCAAGATTGATTATCAATTTATATAATTTTAGAATTATTTTTGGATGGTATTAGTCAATTCAGTCCAATTCGGCCTCAGACAGATTGATCTGGTTGGATTGTAGGAATAAAAATCGATTACACACATTTCGATTAATCGTTATCTTCCTAATAACTACTCAGTATGTGGTCTGTGTAGGTGAAAGTGATATAGCTGTCTTTTTTTATGTATTGTCAACATGAGTTGAATCACTTTGTCATACACTTGGAAGACATCCAAAGCAATAAAACACTGGAGGCTATTCATTTTGGAATTGTGTTGCAGGCAGAACATGAATCAAGTTTAATGCAGAATGCTGAAATGTATTAATTTTATTCCTTACTCCTCTGGTTACTCCTTAATTGCTCCAACTGTAGGGGCATCTGAAGCTGTAGTGTAGTGAAAGTGTTTTTTGAGGAGCCACAGCGACTTAAGGCTGGCTTTCCCTCTGCCAGTAGAGTGATCTGCATCACGCTTGTGGCGCAGAGGACAAACCCATTTCTTCATATGGGTGTTCGCTGAAGCATATGTTTACATTTAAATTTACGTTTTTTTTGGGTTTTTTTTACGTGACCTTTTTAAAGTTATTAAACCGATGTTTGTTTTCCAAGCACCTACATGCTAACGTAAATGACAGGCGACAGTTGATGACATCATTGAGGATTAGTAACGTCTGGATTTGAAGAGACTATTTCTCTGCATGGAGGGCTAAAAGGTAGAAAAAGAATTTGGATCCAGCCTTACTGCAGTGAGGATTTTGCGGTTTAGTTTGTTGTTGTCTTTGGTCATGTTTGTGTTGTGCTGTAAATTTTAAGCTACTTTTCATACATCCCTTTCGCTGTCCATGTCTCACCTGTGACACAAACTGTTTGTTGATCTCTCCTCGGGCAGGAGACTCTGTTTTGTCCAGACCAGAACCTCGGGCCATAAGCGTTTATGGCAGCTTTTTCCTCTGCCACAGCACACATAAACATATAAGTTCACACGTAAACAATTAAATCAAGTACATTTGTTTTATTGTGTTGTATTTATGTTGTCTGAATATTTTCTGCCTCATCTTAGCACCAATCATAACAAAAAAAAATCTAGTTGGTCCATCCATCCTTTTTCCTAGCATGTTATATCCTTTATGGGGTCGCAGGGTTGCTGAAGCCTGTCTCAGCTACTGTTGCGTGAAGGGGGGTTCACCCTGTACAGATCACCAGCTGTCGTGGTTATTTTAGATGTAAAACAACTTCTGTTGATTGATTTTTGGCTTTTGTTGTGTTTTTTTCTGCAGTGTTTCTCTGTTACCACTAGGGAGCAACATTGTCTAAATAAATTTGTTTCAAGTTGGAAGTTAGTTTCCAAAACCTGTACTATGCAAAACAAGACAAAGGACAAAACTGGCATAAACAAATGTGTGTGGAAGTTTAATGTATTTAATTAATTCAAATATGTCAATAGATTCATAAATAGATCAAAGTAATATAATATCAACAGAAGTAATAAGAGTGAAAAACACATTTTAT
>NC_050515.1:21839394-21844943 GCF_002922805.2 Oryzias melastigma | reverse complement strand
GGGAAGTCTGGGCATCTTTGCTTAGACTGCTGCCCCCGCGACCCGGTCCCGGATGAAGCGGAGGAAGATGGATGGATGGATGGAAATCTATTATTTTGTTCTAATTTTGTGGTTAAAACATCTCTCACAGTTTTTCTAAGACTAAAAAAAAACGATTTGCCGTTTTTATTTAGTCAGGTTTATTTATTTTCTCCCTTTATTTTTTAAACCCTCCTTTTGTGATTAAATCAGAAATAATTAAAATCATTCCCTGGATTACTACTGTAAAAAAACGCCTAATGTGGGGTTGTAACACAATTGAGAAATCAAAGGTGAAATGCAGATAAACTGGGCTTGAAAACTGCTTGATTATTTTTGTGCTCTGTTCTATTTTCTTCCTGTGACGTTTCTGGATGATGGAGGTGAAGGTGTGAAAGATAATATGTTGTTTTTTTTTTTATGAAAATTCCGGTTGGCTGCAGCAGGCAGTCTTCAAATTAAAAGCCAAAACATTTCATTTGTTTATCATGAATTTCTCAAAGATTGTATATAAAGCTGTTGTGTTGTTCTAACTTCACTTGTTTTTTTTTTTGTTTGTTTGTTTGTTTATTAGATGTTAATTGTGGATCAGGCTGCCCTGTTGGAGTAACATGTCATTTTGAAAGTATTTTTCACCAGTTTATGGTTAGAGATGTACCAATAGAGTGAAACTATTTATTTTAAGGCCAACATTAAACTTAGGCTCATAGAGAGGCTGGAGCCTATCCCTACCTCAAAGCAAAGCCAGAGCACAGGGCAGGACACTCACTAAAAACGTTTTTGGACGGTGGGAGAAAAGTGGAGTGCCTAGAGAAAACCCACACATGCACAGGGAGAACATGCATCCCCCACTAGGAAAGGACAGCCAGGATTCAAACCATGTGGCCGAAAGTCAATCAATGAAGAAAAAAGTTCTTAAGTGTAGTTATCTTCTCATGGTTAGTTACTTTGAAGGGTCTTGAGTTGGGTTTTGAAAAATGGGCCATACTTATTGTTAGGCTTTATTAACATGTTGGCATTTTTAATGAGTTTAAACACATAGTTTCACTGAGCCAATACGTCTGTTCGTTATAATTCTAATCTGCTGTGATTTTTGTTTTATTATTATTTTTACATTTTTAAATACATAATATAGTCACTTAATGAAATATATACGTAACAATAGATGAGTTAATCTCTCCATAAAGTTTTGAAAATTAGATAAACTTTTTCCCACCAAAAGTATTTTTGAGATTTCATGAAGGCAGCCATTTTGAAATGAGCAGAAAAGGCCTTTCTACTGCCTCTAGTGGAATGACGATGAACTACAGGGCAGAAAACATGAACTAAGTGACATACATACATATAAAGTTTGGATCATGCAAATAAGATAGAGGTCTTAAAAATATGTGTGCTTTATCATTTTACATTGTCCGAGAAGGAAAAAAAGCTAATACAGTCTTTTACTGTTTTGAATTTACATACAAGCACATTTCATTTGAAAAAGAGAAAATTACGAACATATATTGTCTGGATATTTCATAATTTGATTATTTAAAGCAATTAATCTAACATTACATGGTTGGGTGGTTTGATGTTCCCTTTATATACTCTGCCCATAAACAATATAAATGATTCTCAACACTGACTCCTGTTTCTTTGAACTGTTTGAACTTTTGAAGTTTAGCTTTTCTTTTAGTAATCTTTAGATGAAATTGAAATGTACTATTTCCTTTTGGAGCGACTGAATTTTACACAAGAACCTTTTAGCTAGATTAACTGGCATGATTGATTATTTTGATGTACTTTTCTTGGCAACTAAGAAATGTCTATTGTTTTTTTTTTTTTTTTTCTTGTATTTTATAGGTGCTTCGCCAGGCTTTTATGCTGAAATAAAAAATATATAGTTAAAGAAAAGAATGACAAAGTCTGTCAAAGAGTGTTTTTCATTTGATACTTCCATTAAAATTGAAACGGAGTTGATATGTTCCTTACATGTGTTGTTTATGGCAATGATTATCCCAAGAAATTATGTAATTTTATTCTCAATATTAATTATGAAATGACTAACTTCAAAATTAAGATTGGTAAATATTTAATAAATGCAAAATATCACATTTTTTGTCTTTTTCAAATTAAAGGATATTTCCCTTTTGGTAAAGCTCTTGTTCCGCAAACATGTTTATTAATTATCTAAAACAAGGTGACTTTAAAAACCAAAAGTATATGTTGTATTTGTAAACATCATATTTTATTATTTTCACCTTTTTTAAAAAGTACCAGGGATAAAATCCACCTAGATGGAATAAAAACAAATAGGCTCAGAAAGTGATCCCTGTGGTGCACCAGAATCAAATTGAGCGTAATACTGAATGGTTATTATTGCATTATGCCTGACATAAAGCTTCACTGGCTCATTTATTATTTAAGGTGTTTAATAAATGGATTTGATATATTTTCCCCAGCATGTTTGAACATTACTTTCATTAAAAATATTTTTGATGAAATTGGTTTGTTTGTTATTTTGGTCGTATTCTGGCCATGTCTCGGTATTTAGTTTTCTATTTAAAAATACGTTGTGACATTGATAACCTGTATAGCCTAAGTTTTTTATTTTATTTTATTTTTTATTTACTTACTTATTTACATAAAATGTTACGCTGAACATATTCCAATTTTTGCATACCATGCTCTACTTTCTTGGATCATTTTTAAATATTAGGTTCATTTTTCATAGTTATTAAACACTGCAGAAAGGTAACGCATTGCAATTTCAACCCAGCAATACAAGGTGATGAATTATAATATCTAATCAAGGAGGTGTAACTTTGATGTAATAGAACTTTTATTGTGAAAATCCTACGAGAAAAAAACCCAAGCGGAAGTGTTGTTTTTGCCTGATAGCCGTGGAGGTGATGGAGCACGGAGGAGGAGGAGGAGGAGGAGAAGGAGGAGTAGGAGGAAAAGCGCTGCATTGTGCCGACCAGCAGCAGGTCTGACGGTGATGATGACGATGATGATGGTGTGAGTCAGACAGAGGAGGACTCGAGATGCTCGCAGCCGCGCCGGAATAGACCAAAGCCCGCGCACATTCAGAGGGAGAACCGAGCGGATCCGCGGAGTCGAGGTGAGTCCGCAGACGTCCCACCCACGGCCATGGTGTCCGCGGCGCCGCGACACTCACTCACCGGCAAACCCGCACCGGCAGCCGTACGGGAGCGTTCTCCCCGCAGCTTTCGGCGTGTTCGTGCGCGTTTATGTAATGAGCAGCGATGCGCACGTGCCCAGCTGTGCTCGCGCCCGAGACCCCTCTCACTATTGAGCGCAGTCACACAGATTAACGCGATGTGAGGAGATAATGAGACAGCTGATGGAAACTGAGAACAAAGCAGCCGCTTAGTGCGCGCGTGCGGGCGGGAGCGTGGCCACTGCAGTTTGAAATAGCAACATTACAATACAACGCTGATATTTCTGCTTCTGTTGAATATTCTTGCTGCAGTCATATCTTAAATAGTTAATGCAGTCTGCCAAATGTCCCATCTCTCACTACCATCAGCCAGAGGAGTCCCGCGTTCAAACAAAGACTGGACTCGCTTTTTTCAACTATTCGTATGATACACTCATTACCACGTAACTTACCCAATAGTTCTTTAAAAAGCCATTGGATATAACTTGGTTCATGTTTTCTGCCCTGTAGTTAATTATCATTCCGCCAGAGGCAGTAAAGGGGCTTTTCCTGGTCATTTCAAAATGGCTGACTCAGTGAACGTTTTTGGCGGGAAAAAGTTTTGCTAATTTCCAAAAGTTTATAGTTAGAATAACTCATCTGTTGTTATTCTTTTTATGGAAATACTACTTGATGTATTAAAAGATTGAAAACATTGTTGATAGATAATTTTTAACAGCATTAAAAACGTGTGGATCAAATTTGAGACGGTGGGTAAATAAGGTGTTTTTTTCTTGAACACTCATGTCAGTTTTTTTAAAACGTCATTGTTGTGAGCCAAAACTTACCAAATCACCCAGAGTATCAAAATTGAGACTATTTAGATCACATAAAAATGATCTTGCAGAAATTGTTTTGTGGATTTTATAAAAGTGTTTAATACGCATATTAATTCCCCCAAACGTAATTGTTCTATCATTACATTGATGTTGTTTACAGGAAAGAAGAACATAGTTGTTTTACTCAACATTTAGCTTTATTTTATCTATCTTGAGACAATTATACCGGCATCTAGTTGTCTTGTAATGTACCTGAGTTGACTTGTTTATACTTTTTCAGGATTGCTAGGTATGTTGGAGATAATAGCCCTGAGATAAAAGATGTGGAGTTAGCAAAGCTGAAGTGACGAGGATGGAAAGAATCAATACACAAGTAAACCAGAGAAACAGCTTATGATAAGTGTTTTGGACTTATAGTCAAGTAAGCTATATTTAGTTGGTTCAGACAGTCAAAGGAGGAATGATGAATATTTTTTAAATAAAGGCTGAGGTTAGTGCTGCCATAAAAAAGGTTCATATAGGAAGACCACAAACCCAAATATAGAAGAAAAAGAAAAACAAAATCATGATTTAATGCACAGTTGAGTTTTTAGGTTCAAGCTTCATGGTTAATCACACTGCCCTCAGCAACGCGTAATTAAGCGACCACTTTCGATGAAAAGTCTATGTAAATTTTCTGTCATTCTATTAATTTTATGATATAAAGTTTAGATAAAACAAACAAAAATAGGAAAGGAAGATGTGAAATACCGCAAAGCCCTATTTTTTTTTATTCTTTTTTTTTTTAATAACTGATGATCCTTTGATACTGCGTAAAGGACGTTGCAAACCGCTTAATTAAGGAGATACTGCTCTCAGTGCTGCAACTGCAAAAGGGCTGCTGCATGTTGGTCATGGGCCAGTGAAATCTGGCAGCCAAGTTTAGTTTTTTTTTCCCTGATTGCCAGACTAGGAACAAAATCATTAATCAGCAGTTGAAAATAATACATTCTATGACAGGTTTTCTGCTGACTAAGCTTTTAAGCATCAGTGTCTCACCACTTTCTCCTGTTTGACATAGTCAGGATACCTTTTCAAAGTAAGGATTCAACAAGATTCTGAGCTCCTGCTCCTGCTGTGAGAACTGCACTTCTGATATTGATTTATGGATGAGCCAGTGTTTCCTGAAGCAGGAGATTACACATCCGCAAGGAGGAAAAAAAGGGTGGGAGGGCACTGCAAAACCCTATACTGGTCAATACTGTAACATCTCTGGGAGCTCTCGATTGGCAAAAAAAAGAAAAATAATATTTAAACCCTTAATGACTGTTTCCTGTAATTCTCAGAGATGAGCAAATCAGGATTATCAGGCTTATGCTTTTGCATTGATCGTCAGATTAACAAATAGTGCAGCAGCTGTGGGCAGAGTTAATCAAATACCGGGGTTTGTGCCAGTCTAGTGGAGGCTTTCGACTGAAACAAAAGTGATCCCATCAATAACTAACCGCACTGGAAGTCAAGTAGGGGTGTAACGGATCACAAAACTCACGGTTCGGATCGTGTCACGG
>NC_050515.1:21829012-21839317 GCF_002922805.2 Oryzias melastigma | reverse complement strand
AGTCTGGTTGATCAATGCTGGTTCGACCCATCTGTTACTGTCTATGCTTGCCGGACGTGGATTAACTTCATGGGTTTACTTTGATTTCCATGTTTTATTCTGAAAATACTCTGACTGTGTTTTTTATATGCTACTAACAGATCTAATGAGTTGATGGTGTATTAACTAAGTGAATGATCTATGGATTGATTTTACTTCAAAGCAATTTCTTGCACTTTGAAATACTGGGATTTCAGCACTAATTCATTCATTATTAAGTATAGATGTTGGTGGATTTTGTTTTAAGATGGGAAAACTTTAAAATTGGAATAATTTTTTTGCACATTTTGGTGAACTTTTAAAGTCTCAGTCAGAGAAGGAGGAAGGACCAGACTCTCATTCTCAACTCTGTCCTCGGCTCCCTTCTCTGAATGCAACACTTCCCTGAGCTCTATCATTCACTTACATGAATATCTTACCTCCCTCTATGATAATTATCACTCATCTCTGTCTGTCTCACAGCTATCTTTGCATGGAAGAGAAAAAAAAATCATATTGAACTTAGTCGCCCAAAGACAGAAGTCCTGGCTTTCTGTTACCCTCTCCAGATTCACTATCACTTTGGAATCTTTTGAGGTCAGCCCAGCAAATTCTGTAACAAATCCTGAGGTTATTATTGACAACCTGCTTAAGTTCACTGAAAATATTTTCCTCATTTCAAATGTACGTTTAAACTGCCCTTGGCAATCCACCTTCAATCGGCCACTTGACAAATAAAAAGTCTATGTAACACGCATAAACATGTGTTTTAGGGGTCAGCGTTTAAAACTCTCGTTTTTACTTATCGCTACGGAAGTTTCTATTATTGAAATTTTATTGAAAGTTGCCTTAGGCATGGAGATATGGCTTCTACAACATCAGACCAGGCCATACTTTAATATTCATTTAATCCAACTTCTTGGTAAGACATTTATCATTTCTTGGCTTAAATATCCAGTGATATTCTAACAGTACTACCAGATTGCAGTATCAAACCACAACAGAATGATCCACAATACTGCATTTAGGCCTTATTATTATTTTTTTGTCAAACAGGAAATAGATTTGTGGACTGATTTCTTGTATCTGCTCACATCATATTCTAAGGGTATAGTCACATACACTCGTACAGGGGTTGACCTGTTTGGGTGGTGTCGGTTGTTGGGTTGTCCGGGCCCATGGAGGGTTGTAGACAGGAGCAACCTGCATAATGCACATCTTAAGGGGTGTGCATGTGTATGTCTCATGCACATGCTTTGAATGAAAAGAAGCTTCAAAGAGTTCCCTTGAGTCATTACAAATGGAACACTCAATTGTTGTGTGGGTTGTAAGTGAATTGGGAAGTATTTATAAGGCTAATGTAAGTTGCACGCTCTTATGACGTACAGGTGACGCTGTCGTACTTCTGTCTCACATACTTCACCTTTACATTACCTTTGAGTGTTGTATATGTGTTTGCTACGACCTGTCGCCTGAAGCATGCCTGTGAAAAAGTCCATGAATATTTTTGTTCTGAGGGCTCACTGAGCGGTCTGTGGCATTGCTATTTCCTCACCTGCGTGCCTTGTAGATATTTGCCCATTTTTTCCTATAGATAGTCCATATTTAACTGTTAGAGCAGCTGTGACTAAGGCAAAAATCTTGACACTTCTGGACAGAGACGTCAACTCAACAGCACCTTCTTCCATCACTCCCTCATCTAGATTTACTAACCTGTTGGCTAATTATACATTGCCAACAAACACAATCTCGTGGTTTATACGTATTAACGTGGGGACCCAATTGATTTTTGCGTTTCGCAAATATTACGTCACTTTAAGTGAAAGGGAGGTTTAATAAACTTAATTAAAGAAGACTTAAAACATGTTTCATGACAGTTCAGTCTTGAATTAGCAAGAAAGGTAATAACTTTTTGTAATATTGCTTTAAGTGGAAGCAAAAAAGAGATTTTAGCTGTAAAAATATCTTTGAACACTAAGCCAAATGTGTGTTTGTAGGAACAATAGGTCTTTAAGTTTTTAGATCTGTGGCTCCAGCTCTGTTGTAGACCACTCAATTTCTGGTGTTTTCCCTGATGCCTGCCTCCGCACAGGAAGTGACATCAGAAGACGTGGGCAGGCGGCGTAACCATGGTGACCAGGCTTGTCGGTGATGACATGTTTGCGGTACTCTCTCAGTGCATAAATCTCTGCAGTTCGTCTCTGTCACTGTCGCTTCTCCTCGTATCCGACCCCCACAATTCACACACAGACACACAAAAGACTGCGCATTGTAACACTGCTGCGGTTTTTTAGCAAACACACGAGGAGGTACTGTCAGGAGGCAGGTGTGTGCTCATCGTAGTGAAAGGTTAATGAGAGACTGATTTGTTGACGTTGTGAGTCTGTGGTGAAGATAAGGAGGTGATGACGTCAGGCTGGGGGGCAAGTTACCATGACTGAAAACGCACGCAGCTCCATGACAAACTAGAGAGACTAGTTTTACCTGCAGGGCTGAGTAGACTGACTCACCTTGTGATTTCTGTTGTTTCATTTCTGAAACATTCTGACTAACGTGTCTTAATGTCAGAAAGTGAAGTTTAATTTATAAAAAACTAAAGAAAAATTATTTTAAAAACTTAGTTTTGTGTTTAAAGACCTCCAATGAAGAAAGTGTTTTTAACATTTTCTTTTAGCATTTTTCTTATGATGGAGTTTGGACATACTGTATATAAAGAAAATTGTGTTCAAAATTGCATTTACAAGTATATCCTTATTTAAATCAGGGCGAATCGGGAGCAGATGAAGATAATGCTGTTTGAAAAAGATTATTATTGTGATGTCACAAATACGATGGGTGGGCCACAAACTCCCTGCTCCACTTAATGCTGATACAGCCACTTTTAGACGATACATGTACGTCTTTGTTTTCCATATTTTAGGTGGCATCTGGCTCAAAACTGTACCTCTGGATTTCTCCATCCATTTTTGCTGCACCTGATATTCTATGTTCACAAAGATTTGTGTGGCCCGCTCTGTGTGGAAAATTTGCTGGTTGCGGCGGGTGACCTGTCCAGAGCCTTCACCCAATACCCAACACGGACGAGCACTGACAACCCCACTGCCCTGGCGGGGTAAGGAAATAGATGGATATTCAGGAAAAAAAACGTCACTTTGGATTAAAATTCTACCTACTGATCGAGTCACTGAAAACGTCACATGCCCAAAGCTGAGTTCCTGATTGGTGTATGTGACATGGCGACCTGCCATAATGTAGATATCTGAGCTCTGGCCGTTCCGCCCAATTCTCGCTGTGGGCATCGTGCCCGCCACTCAGTCGCGTTGCAGGACTTCAGATCGCTTCAATTCACGTCTGTGCCATTGACTTAACACTAAAAGTGCCCGCCTCTGCCGTGCAAATCACGTTCGGTGTGAACGTAACATAATGTTAGGTTTGGAATATATGGCGTACAGTATCCCCTCTATCCGTGAGGGTTAGGGACCGGAGACATTTGCAAACACCTTTTTTATTTGGAAAACTGTATTTAAGTCAAAACTTTGGTAATGCAACCACAAAAAAATTCTAGTTGACAAATTTTGGTTTATTATCTGATTTACGTAGGGGAAAAAACTCATGTGATGGCCCAAGTTTCAAACTTCTTGTTCCCATCCAAACTTAGAAAGGTCTATTCTTGTAAACATGGTGCAGATTGTCACATTCTCTTTACTAATGTTTGAACCACCATGTCTGCCCAAAAACCATCACTCTGAAGCAATCCTCCATTTATACTTCGCAAGGACGAAACAATGATTGCCTTGGATACGTCCCACCACCCTGGGTCCTACATCTTGACGATATGATTCTAATTTTTTACATTTTATATTGTCAAATGTACAACTATTGAATGAGTCAAATATTTTGGGAAGGCACGCCGGAAATTTTCATCTTTTCTGGGAGAAAGCAACCAGTGGTTATTTGGACATCCAATTAAAGTCCCACTTGGATCATCTTTTGATCTATTGTAAAAGTGTTTCCAGTGGTCTTGTATTTATAATTATGCAGATTATATATTAAATAAAAGAAAAAACTGTGTCATTTTTAAGGACATCATTTCTGCAGTGCGGCAGGAGTTTTTAGAAATTTACCTCAAAGTTGAGGGCGGGACTTTTGGCGTGGAGAGATCAGAGCAGGTAGCTTGGGACTCGCCTGGTGCATTTTCTACATCACAAATACAATCTTTTTCTTACTGATTTATTTGTCTGCTCCTGATTCACAACTATTTGAATAAAGAAATACTCAGAAATGCAATTGATTAATCAAGTCTGTCTTCTTGTTGCACCATCTCCAGCTTCAAGTCACTGACTCAAGAGGACAGAATGCCTGAGCAGAGCAATGACTACAGGGTGGTGGTGTTTGGAGCCGGTGGGGTGGGGAAGAGCTCCCTGGTTCTCCGGTTTGTTAAAGGCACCTTCAGAGACACCTACATCCCCACGGTGGAAGACACATACACGCAGGTGGGAGTCAGTGAGTTTGCTGTCAGAAGCATGCAGGAGACCAGATTGACACGATTGCCTTCTCTGCAGGTGATAAGCTGTGATAAGAGCGTGTGCACGCTGCAGATCACCGACACAACAGGAAGCCACCAGTTTCCTGCCATGCAGCGTCTGTCCATCTCCAAAGGCCACGCCTTTATCTTGGTGTACTCCATCACCAGTCGACAGTCAATGGAGGAGCTCAAACCCATCTACCAACAGGTCAGTCAGTACCTGCTAGTGGGGTGAGAAAAATCAAAAACATGCTGGGATAAACATTATGGATTCAAGAGAGCATTTGAAAATTGTTAGGTTTTTGAGCCAGTTCAGAAAACACTGATACAATGGTTGGTAACTACGTTGTCATGGTAAGAGAACACTGATAAGACGGATACAGGAAATCCAATTATAATTTATACATGATGCACGGTGGCGCAAGTGGTTAGCGCTCTCGCCTCACAGCGAGAAGGCCCTGGTTCGAATCCCGGCTGGGACCTTTCTGTGTGGAGTTTGCATGTTCTCCCCGTGCATGCGTGGGTTTTCACCGGGGACTCCGGCTTCCTCCCACTGTCCAAAAACATGCTTCATAGGTTAATTGGTGACTCTAAATTGCCCCTAGGTGTGAATGTGAGAGTGGATGTGTGTGTGATTGAGGCCCTGCGACAGACTGGCGACCTGTCCAGGGTGTACCCCGCCTTCGCCCATCAGTGGCCGGGATAGGCTCCGGCACCCCGCGACCCCGAAAGGGATGAAGCGGTCAAGAAAATGAATGAATGATTATTAATCATGTATTTTTTACCACCCCTGCTCATGATTTGATTGGCTGCCACCATTTTGTAAATTGGATAAGGATTGGTTTGGTTTTCTTCACACGTTTTTTGTCTTACACACCAGTTGTCTTGACTCTCAATAATTCCCATTTACAATGAAAAGTCCATCCAGACGCGCCTAGACCAGAATTTCAGGCTTCTGTGTCTAGAACGCTCGTCGCTATGCAAGATTCAAGTCCCATAAAAACTGAAGACCCATCATTGTTCTGGAGACATAGAGTAATGCCAATTCATTAACTTATTTTTGGCTTTCTCTGTAGATTCTGGCCATCAAAGGCAGTGTAGATTCCATTCCCATCATGCTGGTTGGCAACAAGAGTGACGAAACAGCCCAGCGTGAGGTGGAGGCCAAGGAAGGCGAGGCCCAGGCTACAACCTGGAAGTGTGCCTTTATGGAGACCTCGGCTAAGACAAACTTCAACGTAAAGGAACTGTTCCAGGAGCTGCTGGCGCTCGAGAAGAAGAGGGACATGAGCCTGAGCATTGACGGCAAACGCTCGGGGAAGCAGAAACGAACAGACAAGCTGAAGGGGAAGTGCAGCATCATGTAGAGCGAGCTGCACGGGACTGAATGGACCGGAGAGGAGGCAGCACTGATTTAGTGGAGACTTCCACTGTGTCTGAACTTTGGAGCCCAAATGAACAAACTGAACTGGAAACGTTTTCACTTCATTTCCTGAGCTATTTGTGCCCCCCCCCCGGCCAAAAAAAAAAAGTTTATAACTTTTTCAGTTCCATTGTAAATCACTGGTTCATTCTAATTTTTTTTTTCATTCTAAATGTTGAACTAGAAAACACTGAAGCTTGTTCAACTTGTTCTGCAAAAGCTTTTTAAAGAAATTCTGTGGCTTTACCAAAAATCATGTTTGTAATTTTTCCACCTGCCCTGAACATGTCGCTCATAATCTAAGGAACTGGTGTAACCTCATTGGTTTGCTTCTTGGTTGTGGGTTCTTTCATCAACCTGGGAGCTAAAACTCATCAAAGCAACAGATTCCTCTCTTTTTGTTTGGTGTCATGTTCTGTGGGACCACATGGGCGAGAAGGGCTCCAGCAAAGGACTTTAATGGAAACTCGTTGCTTTAAATGCAATGTCACAATCACACTTTTATTTTCTTTAGTCTAGAAATATGTGAAAGAGTCATTGTGTTCACAGAATGGAATGAGCAGTTCATACCTAATCTCCAACTACTACTTCTGGAATTTGAAGGGACAAACTCAACCAGAACCGCTGCTGTTTTAAGAAGTGCTGTCATTTTGAAACCATAACGTTGTAGGAAGCAGGTTCAACAATAGGATAATATTGCTTATATCGGTCTGCTTTAACCTCACTAGTCTTTGCATAAAGCACTATTGGTTAACCATTGAAAGTCAAATATGTGCACAAAAGAACTGGTAAAGCGTGGTCATATTATGCCTTAGTCACAGCACCCGTATGGGAGGTTGAGCCGTAACGGTGCTGCAGGTTTTCTTGGCCCATTGAGGGTCGCAGAGAGGAGTGGTCACATATTAACGGGAGCTCAGGTGTGTCCTGCAAGTCCCTTGAGGGACATCATAGAAATGGAACATGTGTGTGTGGGGTAAGTGTATTGTAAAGCATTCGCAAGGCTAGTGTAAATTGCACACACTTATGACATACAGGTGATGCTGTTGTTTGGTGCCTTTTATGCTGCACTGTAGGTATCATTAAGGGTGCGCGTACTGGCTCCATACTGACCATGCCAAAATGCTGCGAGCAAAGATAAGGTGATACAGAAGTGCATGTAGGACGCCCGTAGAATGCCAACACAAACTACAGTCTGATTGTCTCATTTCTAATGTTTTATGCTCTCACAGCTTGTAGGTTCTTGAATGCACGCACCATACTACTAGGTGTTTATACTGGACAATTTCTACTTGATACAAGCGTATTTACCTTGTCAGAGGAGGGTTGGTTCGAAATGTCAAAGCATGTGTTTTGAGTGTGAGAGTTTTGAACGTAAGGAGTCAAAACGCCTAAATATACAGAGTTTTCATTGGAAGTGGTTATTTGACCTGGTGAATGTAGCTCAACAGTCAGGCTGCAAGCCCAGAGTGGACGAGAAGCATACAGTTATCACTAAAGGGCCCCTTGGGCAGTGAGCAGGATTTGTGGGGTTTAAAAAAAAAACTAAAAATCTGTACGACACACCTGTGCTTCACCTACTTCACCCTCATGTGTTTGCTATGACCACAGCATGCACCTAGTAAAAAATGTGCATGAACCTTTTCTCTCTACGGGCTCACCGAGCCGTCTACCATCTTACATTTTTGTGCGGAGAAACCTGCATACAGGGTTTTTTTTTGCCCGCAGACAGCCCGTTTTCACCGTAAGGGTAGTTGTTGTGACTGAGGCATAAATAACCAATAGATTACATCAAAGAGTTAGTGACATTCCAGTATTAAACAATCAGGTTACCGGAGACAAAACTCTGAATAGACTAACAGGAAGAAACTTCAAGAAGAGCAAGCCCATCTGAGAAGAACATCCACGATTGATTGATTAGTCAGAGAGAACAAGATGGAAACTGAGACAAAATAACTGGCATATTTGTTAAAAGACAAAACATTTGTAACTGCAAAACTGATCGACAACACTGAAACCTCTGCTAGCACGACAGAAGTGGATCAAGCTAATTGGCTAATGCTAGTACAAGAGAAAGACAAGTAAATATCCTTTTGCCAAAAAAAAAAAAAAAAAAGACAATTTTAAGTTGCTGTAATCCCAAATTAATAAATTCCAAAAATTTACAGCTGTAACTTTGGGGCATTACTAGTCCCTCTGTGCACACGCTAGACTATCACTGATTAGCTTGTGAGGCTTTGCATCATTAGCAAATGATTCAGTCAGAAATATAAGGCATTGATTTCATGTTAACAACAAGGTTTTCTGTACGACATCACACATATGGACCTTAACAGCATGTCAAAAACTTATATAAATTACTAGCTAGCCACTAGCAGACTTTAGCCTAGCCATATGCGGTTCCAATGTCCCTATCTTTCGGAATAAGGAAGCTTTGGTTATTTTGTTTGATGCTCTGATTGACTGCCTGCACTTTGTCAACAAAAGAGTATAAAACCAGTCTTTAAAGGGAAACAGTTTTTGCTTCTTGTTTTGTTTTGTTTGTGCTGTTTAGCCTGGTTTTGCTAAATCTGTCAAATCTAAAATGTCTGCTCATTGTCATTTCATTTTTATTTTTTAACGTGTTTTATTTGGACAGGAAAAGAGCTAAACAACAAAATAAAATGTCTTACATTAGGTAAGCAGAGTTTGAGAAAAGAGAGGTACACAGCTTCCTTAACTGGTACAAATCAGAAGTGTAAGTTTATGTTTGATAAACTGTGCAGCTGCTAATTTCAGAGTTGACTAATAGCAACTTTTGTAAAATAAATAACCAGACTGAATTCCTTCATTAAAAAAACCTTTTAATAAAACCAGAAGAGTTCATTCTTAAAATTTGTTTTCAAAGTATAAAGCGGCAACATCTTTACTGGTTAATTTTAGCTATATTTTTTATCAAATGTAAAACAAATAAATAAATAAGACTAAAGACTAAAGTTGCAATGAAATGACATAAAACAAATAAAAAAAAAATCTTGAAATCAGATCAATCATTTTTGTTCTTATTCAAATCCTTAATAAACCATGTATAATTTTTACCTTTCGTTGGAACAATAAACTTATTTTTTAACGATTGAATTGTAAATTTAATTCATACATCCTGAAGGTTTGGTTGTGTAGATTCCACAGTAATTACATATAATTATTGTTCGCATTGTTAGGATTTCTTTATGACTTTTACAAATATAACGTACCCTTCTATCACTTTGATTTTGTTTGCTTTTACTATATAAACTATATAAACCATATAAAAATCCCATCTACTGTACCTGGTTTTTGCTACAGAAGACCTGAAAAAGCTTCTGATTAAAGGTATTTTTCTGCGTCATGAGTACGTTGTAGAGTGAAGTCTAGGGTTTTCATTTTGAGCTCATTCTGCATCTCTGCTCTAATGTTGCTGTCCTGACAAATATTTATATAAATAGCAGGAAAGTAAAAGTTTTTATTTTTTGTAACTTTTTAATCTTTATATAAGTATAAAGATTAAAAAAGAGCAGGTAAGCAAAGCCTTGGTTGCACTTCAAGTATACAGAGCCTTGGACGTCACATTAAAAAGACAAATAAAAATAATTATTTCTTCTCAACAAAAATTTGAGACCAAAATCTACGCTTTGTGTGCACTAATGAGTGTTTTATGGCCACAAATTAGCATTACATCAATGTTTTGTGTGCCAAAACCAGTATTTTAGTGTCTCCAATTTTAACTACTAATTTGTGGCCATAAAATGCTAAATTATCAGCACAAATTGTAAATAAAAGGCTAATTTGTAAGCACAAAATGATCATTTGTGTTCACAAAATACTAACCTGACAACACAATACCCTACATTGTGCATAAAAGCTAATTGTGAGCACGAGTTATGCTTATTTGTGCCCAAAAAATACTAATTTGTGTGCACAAAATAACAAGGCTTTTCTCCTATCATCTTTTTCTCACAGGTCCACAGATCTACACACATTCAAAACTAAACAATTTGGAATCCCATTGTAATCTGAACTCTGCTAAAATGAGACACTTCTGCCGCCATCTGCTGGATGAAAGCTGACATTACTGCCAGAAAACTGCAGCTACTCAGCAGAAAAAAACAACAAAGTGACTGAAATAAACATTCTAGGGACAATTTAGTTGACTAATGACAACACTTCTCTAATTTAGTCAATAAAAATTAAGCATTTTCATCTATTATATGTCTGTCTATCAACTATCTACTATGTCTGATTGTGTATTAAGCTGCTTTCAAAGAAAAACTATTATAAAAAGAAAATATTGCAACTTTTTTAGGGGAAACTTTTGTTCAGGGGA
>NC_050515.1:21806186-21828983 GCF_002922805.2 Oryzias melastigma | reverse complement strand
AAGTGACTGAAATAAACATTCTAGGGACAATTTAGTTGACTAATGACAACACTTCTCTAATTTAGTCAATAAAATTTAAGCATTTTCATCTATTATATGTCTGTCTATCAACTATCTACTATGTCTGATTGTGTATTCAGCTGCTTTCAAAGAAAAACTATTATAAAAAGAAAATATTGCAACTTTTTTAGGGGAAACTTTTGTTCAGGGGAGGCGCTGTCGTGTTGAAGGTGGCTGCAGAAATGGAACTGCCAGCTTTGATTTGTGTTTGTCGTCACCGAGCACCAAACTCAAACATATCCAGAAAAAAAACTACGCTTGTTTTCAGAGTCAGCGCAGTGAGTCATCGCAGAGCACAGGATGTCTGAGTTCAAACCTGAGCGATCCACACGGCCAGAGGTCACAGGAAGCCCCAAATATGGGAGAAAGATTTGACACAATCAGCTCTTGAGAACAAGTTGCAGGATTTTCAAATATTAGTCTGAACATTTGCACTGAACACCATGTATAAAATGTAACAAACATAAATGAAGAGAGAGAGAAAAAAACAAAGTTTTAGCTAAAAAGTGAATCAACCACTAAAACCCTGCCTTCCATTTATGAAGTGCCAAATGTTGTGGTTTGATTATTTTTTTTTATCGCTTAAGTTCTACTTTATTTTATTATTCATGACCCAAACTCAAGATATGGACACACCGGACGTTCGTTCTTCAAACCATGCTGTTCACACTGGATAAGCAAGGAGGGGCTTCCTATTTTTCTATTGTTTACTAGCACGTGTCCACTACCTACAGCTGGAAGAGATGTGGTGTGGGATGTCAAAGTGATGCAAATCTCATAAATCCTGCTCCTTGCAGGCTTTTTTTCCACAGCTATAAGACTGGACAAGAGCACAAACTGCACTTATTAATTTCCCCTCCAGGATCAATATTTAACGGATGCCGTCCATTCATCACTACCAAATCCATGTTGATATCCAGTGTTGATAAAGTAGGCAGAGGAAACTTCAGTCCACCTTCCCATCTCAGGCTTCAGAAAGACCATATCAAAATCTAATGTTACATATCATTGATCCAGTATATATCTATGGAACAAAACATTAAAAAATAACCAAAGAAGACTCAACTATAGGAGGATTTTCTTAACTTCACCAGAGTTTGATCCAAATTTCAAGATCACATCAGATTTCAGAAGAAATCCGGCAAGAAGGAAACGTAAAACTGTTGCAAAGTGTTGTGAAGAGACATGTGGAGCTCAGATCTGAACCTTATTTATTAGAAATAGATAACATAATAAAGAGACAACAAATTTAAACAGCAAACATGTTTTGATGATTTCATTTAAAATGCAAAGTAAGATTGATGACTGGAAAAATAAATTCAAATGGTTTGATTTTTTTCATGAATTTTTGTATTTTGAGTATCTCAAATACTTTTAAAAAATCAGTAATTTCAGACTTTTCTGTAGAAGAGGAAAATATGAAGAACCTGTTTCAAATATACAAAAAAGGTTTGTAAATCAGTATATTGACAAAATCTTTAAAAAAAAAACATCTTAAAGAGATGGGTGACGGGAAATGGGGGCGGGCTTACACAGTTTCAAAAGTTCAGACAAAACTAAGAGTCGAATTTCGAATGAACTTCTGTCGATCTGCAGAAAAATTCCTAAAAAAATGACAGATTTTTGTGATTTGGGCAAAAAACAGGATAACCTTACTTTAAAACTCACTGGGAACACTGAAAAAAATATCAAAACATGATCAGAGTGGGACCTTAATGTGACTTTGCTGCGTCAAATGTGGAAATTATCTCTAAACAAGCATGGATTCAGGTTGTAACGCACAGTTTTGCAGTGAGCACTTTGTGACTAAATAATGCTGATATTGCACAATGACACATGGACCAGATTCACAGCGGGTGCAAACACTGGAGTATGACTCAAAGCTACGTCCTGCCTGACCGTTTGATCTGCATAATACAAATTATTCCTAGATGTCAAATCTGGAGAACTCTGGAAATCAGCATAATAAGTTTTTTATGGAAGCTTCAAAAGCTAGCAAAGCAGAACCGGTGTTGTGCCAAGGTACGTTCCCCCTGCCAGAATGTGTTTCCCCAGTCTAAGGCATCATTGATTTGTTGTAACACTCATTTTGTCCCAGAAAAAGTAAAAAGAAGGTGGATGATTACGATAGACTACTTTATTCTGTGGCTTTTGGGAGTTTTTTTTTTTTTAAAGAAAAAAAAGAATGTAAAAAAAAATGTTAAAAAGAAGAAAAAAATAGCCTTTGTTTGACTAATATAAGAAACACAAATTCTCAAAGTGACTGTTATGAAAGCATATAGCAATGGACCATTATTAAATAGTTGTTGTTTTTACTGTAAATTCTTGGGGGGCATAGATTCTGGCAGGTTACATCAGTAGTGGCCTGACAAAATCCGTTCCCCCTCTTGATGTTTCACGTAGAATATGTGGTAAAAAAATATTCAAACATGACAATAAACTCACAAAAGCACCAGAATATATATAATCATCCACCTTTTTGGGACAAATATGAGTATTACAACACAAATCAACAAAGCCTGAGACCAGGGAAACACATTCTGGCAGGGGGAACGTACTTTGGCACAACGCCGGATTGATCCAGACCTGGGATAAACCATGCTTTCGTCACATCACTTCATCTATTCATGTTCCTATGTCTTCTAAGTTTTGTGATGAATGCTCTTCCTGATTCTACCCTCTGCAGGACACAGATTTGTGCTCTGTTGAAGCTTTTTTTCTTTGGCTTGTGAGAGAATGTGTAAACAAAGAGCTCTCATCAATGGGGAGGATTTTTAAATTTTCTGTTTTTTCTTTTTTGTTTGTCTGTTTTTTTAAATTTTGTGTTTTATTATTATTTTTATTTTTTTTATTTTTGAGGAAGTGGCTAAAAGTCTGGGCATCTTTGCTGTCCCGCCATCTGCTCCAGGATGAATGGAAGAAGATAAATAGTTGTTTTTTTGAGGATTTTTTGTTTGTTTTTCCTTGTTTGTAATTCTCATTTCTTTAGTTAATTGTGAGGTTTCTGCTGGACACCACATTTGGGGGGGTATTAAAGGGGGCACTGCCCCCCTTGCCCATGACTACTGTATGTCCGGGCCTGTATCAAAGCTGCACTACTAGCTGCAGGAGTTGAAAAGTAAGTTATTATTCCCACAAGAGGAGGATATTGTTAGAACTTTCTTCCTAAAAACCAACAGTTGCACAAACATGCAGATCAATGACACTCAGCACAAACTGTTATCATCATCCTCACTCAAACCCAAACAGAATCTAGAAACACTCTGTCTTCCTGTCATCCTCTCTGACATCCTTTACAAGAATCCTTCCTCCTCTGCATCTCTGTTTTCTTACCGCACACCTCAGAGCTGCGTTCGGATTGGACCCTGATATGGGCTCTGCCACAGCCAATCAGCTCGCTCCACTGCAGTGGTGTGCTGCATCTCGTGAGGGGTCTGACTACCGGGAAGAGCCGGGTGGAGACGAGCATCTCCTCCTCCTCCTCCCTGTTTCCGGGAAGTGATGGAGAGAGAGTTTCCCTGCAGGATCACGACTCATTTGTTTTTCCTCCCTTCTGCTGAATCGTTCGTACTTCCCATCAGAAACCACTTCTGCAGAGAAGACCAGCAATGACAAAAAAAAGAAAAAAATTAGAGATGGACAGAAAATATACAATAAAAATATAAAATGAAGAAATATATATTACAAAACTAGATTTTGAACCATAAACAGGCATTTTAGGTCCTGAGAGCGACCTAAAACACACCACACATCATCGGTTTAAAGCAGAAATTCTACAAGTTTAGGCCAAAGCAGAAGATTTTTTTGGTTTTGCTTTGTTTAAATACAGCAGTCTCTTGCTTTTTTCTTTATTTTTTAATGTATTTATATTTTAGGAAAATTCTTCAGAATTTGAACAATTGTAATGAAACCTAAAACAGATCTGATATATTACACTGAGATTCGGGGAAATGCTAACAAGAAATGTATAAACTCCATATCTATATAACAGAAACAAGCAACAAAAATCATCACCGGGAGTAACTATTGGGACCCATCACTATTTAAAAAAATAAAATATTAAAATTTAAAGACTCAGTAGATCATTCCATCCTAAAACTCATGTAAAGAGGATATCACAAAAGTCTGCTACATAACATGCAAAAAAAGTTTAAAAAAATAAATATCAATCGCAATCTAAAAGGACAGGAAACTTTCAAAATCAACAAATTCAGGACAAAATTAAGGAAAAAAGTGTTTTGGAACAGAGTATCAGATTATGAAATAATCTTGAAAAATCAATAAAAGAGTCAAGTTCAATGGTTACATGAAAATGAAATAAATAAACAAAAAAAAGTAACCTTTTCAAAATTAACATTTAAAAAGTTTTCCGAATTGTAACAATTATTAAGGCTTAAAAAAGTGAATAAGCTGTAACTGTTACAGTTGCCTGCACTAAATAAAGTTTTAGCAAGATAAGCTTAAAATGTTGTAATACTGGTAGTTGTTTTATTCCCCACAGGTTTCTTCAAAATCGAGGATCAATAGATTGGTAAATGGACCAAATTGTATTGCATTTGAATTATTTTTTTCTTGCAAAAAAATTCATTTCTAATTCATATTTTAGAAACCTTCCCAGTTTTTATAAGTGGATATGTAAATAATCTTTGTAAAATGTTCATATTCTTCAGGTTTTTGCTTCACAAATTGGTGACATCATATTTTTTGTTTAAAAAAAAGTATTAAAAATAGTGTCCAATTGCTTAATTGACTCAGATAAATAAATAAATAAAATATGATGTATTTGTATGAAATGTATTTATAAGGGGTAAATTTGTATAAAATGTGTTATTTGGGAGAGATGACCAGCAGGTGGCAGCAGAAGATCAACTAAGTCCTACATTGGGAAACAGCAGGGGGTGCTGTTTCCCTCAAACTGAACTGCTGTCACAGAGGCAAGCTGTTGTGCAAAATAGTGATGAGTCACACAGACCGTCCTGACTCATGCTGTCTGCTTTACTGACCAGCTCACTGTCTGCAAACCTGAGACTCGGTCCCTTTCGTCTCATCAACCCGGCGTGAAGATCACTGCTCCCAAAACGACATGAACACACGTCTGGTCGCCTGGACTGTGACTCAACATTTAGTCACAGGATGTATATTTAGAACTTCTGCAGATACTACTCAGAGAAATCACTGAACACATGTCAAGATTGATCTGAAATTTAGCCCAAAGAGTAGACAGAAAATGTGAATTGTTTAAAATATAGATGTTTTTTAAACCCTTTGATGAAATCCAAAAACATTTTTTTTTTGCTTTATCATATAATATTATTGCATAATCAATATATAGTATCAATCATGGTACATTGGTCGATTTGGTAAAATTCTAAGCTAGCAAGATTTTCTATGCTAGCAGCAAATGTTAGCTTACAATGCAAAGTGTTCAGGAAAATGCAAATTTGATCATTTTAACATTCTATAAAGATATTTAGCTTAAAATTAAAAAATGAACAATAATAGATGTTATTCTCACCTCAAAATTTATATTCGGCCAAAAGTGTTATTGAGATTTTATGGAAGCAGCCATTTTGAAATGACCAGGAAAGTCCGTTTGCTGCCCCTGGTGGAAAGATGATGAACTACAGGGAAAAAAATCTTGCACCAAGTTACATACAATGGGTTTTTAAGGAAAGTTTGATCATGCTAATGAGATAGGAATCTCAGAAATGTGTCTCAAATATGAAACTAATGGTTATCTAGGGTTAGCAGTGTATAACACATATTTTTAAAAATGTTTATGCACCAAAATGATTTATTTTGAGTAGCACATGCAGTAGTAGCAAGTTGTTGTTCATTTTGGTGTTGTTTGTGCTTGATGTATCTAGTTCATTGGGATTGTTTTTCTCTAGCTAGTCTCTCTGCTTGTATCTGTGTGTGTGTGTGTCTGTCTGCGGTGCAGCTGACTTTGCTGAGTCATGTTGTTGTCCTGCTTCTCTTCTTACGGGAATCACTTCCTGGCCTTCATCGCAGTCTCTACTCACTCTCAAACTTCTCTATGTTACTGTTTTACATTTTTTAAGGTATCTCAGCATCTTTTTTTTGTGCAGCTCTGCTGTATTTTTGAGGATTATCATCCGACCATCTGTGCATTTCATGCCCTGTTAGCAGCAAACAGGATGGTGACTGCAGCCTGGTTCGTCTGATTAGTTCTTTTTAACAGAGGTGACTCATGAGAGTAATTTAAAAATCATCTCATGGTGCCCAGGAAGATTAAACAGTTTTGATGTCCTTTCTGCAGGTGGTAGAGATGGATCTATTTAAATGCAAGAAAAAAAAATTCTGGCAAAACAGAAAACTTCTGCAAAGTAAAGTAATTTTGCATTCAAAATAGGCATGTGAACAATGGCAATCAATGCAAAGATGTGATGTTTTACCCAATTTTGGATAGATGTCTAAGAGTGAACCGCTTTGTATCAGCAAGAATTTGACAGATTTGATGTCTTTTCTTGTCTTTTCCGGATATAACTGCTGCAATGTCTATTATTTCCTTGTGTCCTTCGCCTCTGCTCTGCTAAGATTTCCCGTAAAGCAGATCTTTCTTCACCAGCTGATAAACAATGTTGCTGCCCTATTTTCCTCAGGAGGTGTAACTGTCAGCTGCATGAGCATGTCATTTACAGGTGCCAGAAGCAGAACTGCTATTTGCTCCTGTTAAACAGATTTTTTTCCCTTTTTTTTTTTTTTTAAACTAGATATCACCTTGAGACTGCCACGCATTCCTGAGGGAGGAGGGAGGAACGAAGGGAAGAGGCCAGAGGTGAAATGAAAAGGAAAGTGCAGAAATCACAAACATAAAATGGGGCAAATTATTAACCTGAATGAGTTCAATGAGTCTCAGCTGACTGACTGAGATTCAAATGCTGCTGCAGGAGTAAGAGAAGGGTCAGGGTTTCCTTCAGAGATGTAAAAAAAATAGTAGGAAAAAAAACCACTTCTGGGAACTGTAGACATAGAGATAAATGATCCAGCTTTAGTGACTTTAGCAGAAACTAGCAGTCATGCTGCAGTAATGTTTCAATAAAAGGTCAAAGTCTTAATTACCGTTCCACTCTACTGGTGTACTTTCATTTTCTCCTAAATTAAATGATTTTTCCTTGACTGTTTGTGTCTGGGGGAGGTGCTCTGTAAAGGTTTTATGTTGTGCAATTCTTAAGCTCGGCAATAATTAGAAAAGCATAGAAGTTGTGCATTCATAAAACTGTGTGAATATAAAAATATTTTTTTGCAGCCAGTCTTGTGCATTGACTGTATGTGAGACCTGGACTGAGTGACTTTTCACGTGATGTCACACATCGCCGGTGAAGTGCAGAGTTTCTTCCGGTGTCTATTGTTTATTAATAAAAGGCAACCTAACTAATTGTACCCGAAATTTGTACAATATTTATTTTATAAATTTCCTACCTGGTTGTATTCGTTTTCCCCTATTAGATTGTTCACAAATCAAAGTACAAATATCACTAGTTTGCAGTCAGAACGCTGCAGCATGCTGCTTCCCCAAATTCCTATGGATTTTAATAAACAAGTCCTGGATTATTTCTCTCTGACAATCCGGTTAAAGTTAGACAAATGCTGTTCACTGAATGCTGCTTGTTTGATTATGAAGGTAAACATGATTTTATCCTTTAAATCTGTGCTAATGCTAACGCTAGCAATAGCTTTGGCTCTGAGACGTGGAGCTGCAGAAGATCTTGTCTGACCAGTTAAAAGTTGTTTAAATTTCCATGCTCACATAATCATTGTAAACAGAGCAAAAGTCAGACAATTCCAGCGTGTCTGACATTAAAGTTAAACTTATCACTGTTGTAATGTTTTCTACTGCAGTCAGTGAGCTGCTGTTAGCTCAGCCCTGGTTCTAACATCACTCCCCTCTGTTTATGTTCATAACTGTGTCCGATCTCCGGGAAAATAAAGGTTAAAAAATGATCAAATTAATTGAAAAAAACGGTAGCCAAAAATATGAAAGTGACTATTTCCACGTAATATCGTAAAATATGTTTGCCCAGAGATTTTTTTTTACTTGGCTGCTCTTATTTTGAAATCTGAAAATACGTGGCTTGATAGTTGCTCTTAACATTTTCACTGAACCAAACTATTCCTGTTTTTACAATTGTCCCCTAAAATATCCTGTGGAACA
Organism: Oryzias melastigma; assembly: GCF_002922805.2. Taxonomy (NCBI): domain Eukaryota; kingdom Metazoa; phylum Chordata; class Actinopteri; order Beloniformes; family Adrianichthyidae; genus Oryzias; species Oryzias melastigma. Next base: position 21,820,747 of record NC_050515.1, on the reverse strand, counting down.
CTAAGTAAATTAATCCCAGGAACAATTAAAAATTGTGCAGGCGATGCAGCGATGTTCGTATTGGGTATTAAATGTGGCCAACATGAATTTCTATCGACTTTTGTGCTGATCGCACTTAAAATACGTGCAAATAACATCAGTCACAATAGAAATCGTTGGAATAATATCTGCTCAAATGAAAGGTCAATATTATGAATAAAACCTCAAATATTGGAAGATTATTCAAATTTGTATATGATCTAAGGCACGAAATAAAAACTCAGTTCGGCAGGACTTTCATAAAATAAACATTGTACATTTTTTTGTCGAAATTGATAAGATTACCTTTTATTATTTATGTAAAACTGTGTTAAACAGCATTCAATTCTTTGGTTTCCCGGTCTAAATCTATGAACTGGAAGTTGTGTATGACGCTCACGACCCTGTCGCCATTTTATCTGACGTCACCTTGAAAAGGGTCTATTGCATCTCTTGGTCCAAACAGGAAGTACTTGCTGGTTTTAAGAAGACTTCTACAGAGAAATAAACAGCTTTTATTCAGTCACTATATTTGTCAGAATAACAATTTCTGCTAACATGATTGTCATGGCTACAGAACACCTTAGCGACCCAGACGCTGGAACCCAGAAGAAACACAGCGAGAGACGAGCGTGGCAGGTAAAGGATTTAATAGCGAGGTAAGGTAGGTAGAGCGTGAGCAGAGCTGGAGGTAGATTCCAGGTGAGAGGCTGGTGGGGTCACTGGTAGGTTCCTCCACAGGAAGGGATGGCCATCTTGAGTGAAGGTCCGAGGAACAGAGGCTCGTGGTGTGACCGCTGGAGAGAAGACCAAACTGGGGATCTGGGTTGAGGCTGATATTAGCAACCATTCGTGGTAACAGATTCCTGAGGGTGAGCAGAAAAGGCATTAGACAGAGTCTTGGCATTTACATGGCAAGACTATGACAAGGCGAGGTGACCAACTATGCACCAATCAGGGGCAATGGACTGATGAGGAATGAAGATCCAGGAGCTCCTTAAAAAGGCAGACGAGGTGATGAGGTGAGTGGTCGCAGCTGGGGATAATCAGCAGCCCGGTGGAGAGGAGAGTGGGGAGGAGACTGACAGAGGCACCATGACAATGATCTTGCATTAGCAATTTCTGTAGTGCAAGTTATTCAAGTTATAAACTGACCAATCAAATGCTTCAATAAAAATATATGGTCTAATATCGAACATTTGAAATGTTTGATCGACAGATTCTTCTTGGTGTGGACTTACAACAGTCTCACTAACTGAAGTTGTTTGGTTCCAACATGGCGGCATTCCAACATTTATAAGACATTTAAAACATGAATAAATTAAACAAACAGATTTGTGTTGTCCCTTATTTATATTTCATTAACCTTCTTTTATAATTAAAAACTTCAATAAAACACTTCTGTGAAGTAGCTTTAATAAGCAAGTAAAACTACAGCAAATATAAACTAGGAAATAAATACAATTTTCTTGTTATATAAGTGATAATTAGTCATGTGATAAAGTTTAGTGACTTTAGCTTTAACATCTTTGGACCTTTTGAACATTTTTTAAAAGAGTTATTGGTCCCGGAAATTAGCTTTCTAGCTAGCTTTGTTTACAAGTTAGCCTTCTGCTTGAGCTGCTGCCGTTTTCTGCTGCGTTTTCTGGTAATGACATTTTGTGATCTTTTCATGACATGCAGACTTCTAGTGGGGCATTTATCCGGAATGATAAGATGGAATATAAAGCTCTGATCATAATGACAATAAATGAAATATCCGATCCTGATTGGATAATGGATTCCGATTTCCGATCGAGTCCCAAACCACGTGATCTGCCCCGATTTCCGATCACGTGATCGGATCGGGACATCCCTAGTACAAAGGGCGTAGAATGTGCATTATAAATTGAACCAGGTAAACCAAGCAGGCACTCGGATTTGGTAGTGATGAATGGACGTCTACCCGTCTACTAATTTCTTGTGTCCCATTCCTGGTGTAAACATAGCTAGTAAAGTCATGGTCTTGTGGCTGCCCTCTCCTATTGAAAAAAGCTCCTTTAGCCCTTTAAAACTGGAGTCCTAGTGTTTATTTTTTTTTTTAATTTACTGTAACTTTTCAACCGTTAACACAATCAACATGATTCCAGCAGATTCCGAAGGAGAAAAGTGGCACGAGTCACAGTATGTTAAAGATTTGTATTTAAGCGTCACCGGGGAGGCCTCAGGAGTTAAAGGGTTATAATGTGCAAAAGTTTGTAAGAAAAAAAAATATCTTTTAAATAAAGCAGTGACTGCAGCTCATCCACACCAAAACAATCAGCTACTTTGTCAAGAACAAAAAGAAAAACTCCATGAAAAATGTTGCCTCTTTAGCCGATGGGAGTCAGAAGGTGAGAACTACAGAATCCATGTTTGACTCTATTGAAGATGTGAGCTGTGGTTGCAGCATGAAAACCACAAACACCTCAGCAGATGCAGAGGGATCACACAATGCAGTCGAGGGGAAGCCCCACCCAGCTCTACAGTGAATGTTCACCACCCAGCCCAATGTCGCCGTGGGAAAAAAAAAAAAACGTCATGTGATTCAAAATAGGTCTAGTAATGACAGGAGTCATGTGCCACATGTGCTCTGAACTTAGAGTAGCTCTTTGTCTTTACAGGAAATTGCATTACGTGACCTAGTCTTGCATTCTTTCAATTTGAAAATAGGTTGTCTTTTTGCATTAAAAACATTTTGAAATGTTTGTTTGACTTGAACCAAATCCTTTTTTACATCATCACTGCTTTGAAATATACTTTAAGAGCATCAAACTAATAAATTGTAATTATGATATTAGAAAAGTCACCCACGTTACTGTTAAAACACTCTTTAATGCTACAATTCCAGCAGGGGTGAACACAAAGTTGTGCAGTTGAGACGCAGAGTTGTAGTTCAGACGTGTACTGATCATCATCACTGTTCATGAACAGATCTCTCATTACGCAACACAGCAATCCAATCAAGGTTTCACTCAGCTGTATGTTGTTTAAGTGGAGGGAGGTAAATCATTTTTAGGAATGCGTGTTAGAAAGAGAACTGGTGCTAATTGTTTCATTTGCAAAATGACTATATTGTCATCTGCAAGTAGGGCTCGTTGTATTTTTTTCCAATGGCATAAGAAATGTCTTTCATGCATTAAGAGAAAATAATTCTCTTTGTTTTGGGGCTAAATTCTAGCCCCCGTCGTCTGTTCCCAAATGTACCTAGTGTTGGAGTTCCACTGGTTGCAAAAGGGAGTTCCAAATCAAAACAGTAACGCTTGTACTGTGTGCTATTTTTGTGGCAGTTGTTGGTTTGTTGGTTGTCTAAAATGTCTCATATTGACTTTTTTAGAGTTCAAATATGTCATGAAAGCCATACATGAAACACATGGCATCAGTAAGGATTCATGATTGGATCTTTTCAGGCAATAGGAAAATCAATCAGGCCGACAGCGCTCTCTAAGGTTATCTGAGCTAGCAAAATGAAGAGAGAGTGAGAGATTCTGATTTATTTCCGATCGGGATTTCAAAACAGAAGTCTCAAGAAGAAGAGTCCTGTTGGGTACAAGGCCAAGACTCTATGGGATCCACAACTGTAGCTGTGTTATAACAGGACGAAAGGGCTGAGTTCACAATACCAAGGTAATCGGATATGGTCAGCACTATGAGGCAATCTCCTGCAATATAAACAGTTGATAAAGCCTACCTGAGTCTCAAGGTCTTTGGCCTGACTTAGTCACACACAAAAAATTCTGCACTATGGCTCAGACTCAGAGATGGTAGCTCCAGGCCTCGAAGGCCACTGTGTCTGCATGATTTCCAGATATCCAAGCCCTACTCATGACTGAGTACCTGGTTCAGGTGTATCCAGCCAATTAGAACATGCCAGAGCAGGGTATGTTGAAAACATGCAGGAATAAAGCCCTCTAGACGTGGAGTTGCCTACCCCTGGGCAAGAGCAATACCTCCATCATGTTGGGTTCTCGACCGGTCAATCCTGAAGGAAATGTGGATAGATCACGGACCATCTGACAATCATCATCCTCGCCTTAAAGTAGGTCACTTGATTGACCTACAGCTTGCCTGCCCGCCACATGGTTGAAATCCACGAATCCTTTTTCTTTTCTACAGGGAGGCTGCAATTAACACATAAATGCTAATGCAGCACACAATGGTTAAAATATGGGAAAAGTAGGTGTAGACGCATTTTACTTTTTTGACCCATCCCCAAAATCCTATGGACTGAGCAAGTAGCCCGTGAGTGCTGTTCATGTGATAAGTGCGTTCTTCTTGTGTCCCTTGTCTAGGTTTGTCAATTTTTTGCCTACAGAGCATCTGAATCTAGCTGTTAAAGCCAGTCATGACTAATGCTTTAAAAACCACTAGAGCAGGAATGGGTAACTTCAAAGGGCCATTGTATCTGCATGATTTCCAGATATCCAAGCCCGAGGAGACTGATTACCTGGTTCAGGTGTGTCCAGCCAATTAGAACATGCTAGAACAGGGTATGTTGGAAAACATGCAGGAATGCAAACCCCATAACCTGGAGCTCCCCATCCCTGCACTAGAGTGTGAGTTAAGGGTGTTTGTATGACGTCATTTCTATCAACCTTACAAATACTTCACGGTACATTTACGGCACACATGACAATGGTACGTTCCCTTGAGGCGGCTGGACGAGCCTCAGGGGGACAGCAAGACAATGTTGTGCTTCCCACAAGAAGGGGCTGCACCATGGCTATGACCCTCCATGGGCCTGGACAACCCAAAAACCCACAACAACCATATGGGTCAACGTGTACATTAAGAAGCTGGTTTTCTAATCAAATTCATTCAATTTTGCACAACAATCGTAAATGTCATTTTCAAGGGAACTCCACCTGTGTTCCCCGTTAGAACTGGCTACTCATTTCTACGACCCTCCATGGCAGAGTTCTCAAACTCAATTGACCTTGGGGCCACTGAAGGCAGAGTCTGAGCCGTATGGGGTTCCATTTGAGCCAAAAACATGTTTTCGTGTCCACTGTCTATGTCTTTGGTCCCTTGACTATGTCAGGGGTCTGAAACCTGCGGCTCCATGGTCTTTTATCTCTCCATGGTGGTCAAACATAGAATAAGTCAGGGAGACTGCTGACTCAGCCATGACAACCGTCTGAGTCAGAAGTTCCCTGTCAATGGCTGCCTAACCAAAACTATATAAAGAACAAATAAACAAAGCCTGCAAACTAAGACTACCAAGGTCCAACCCCAAACTAAAATAACAAAACCCAGCAGATATTGCTTAGTAGACATTGAACTTTCATATTAAGGTGGGGGCCGCAAAATATCAACTTGTGGGCCGCAAATGGCGCGTAGGCCGCTAGTTTGAGACCCCTGCTCCATCGGCTTGAGGTTCCCAAAACCCACAGCACCTGTGTGGGTCAAACCTCATAACAGTGTATGTGGCTTTACTTTAAACTCACACCAGACTGCGTACTGAAAACTAAGACTATTCAGTCTTGCCTCTTTGTACAATAGCTGCGTTACTGCTCAGTTTAGTTTCTCAAAGTCACTATTAAATGAAAATTAACTTTGTGATGCAGTTGGAAATGTTTTATCCTAAAGGTAATTATGCCCCACTATATCAAGGACATGTCTACTTGCTGTCAGTCCTGAGTGTCCAAACAGAGAAAGAAAGATAAGTTTTCAATTTTAAGCACCTACGGACTGGAACTATCTCCAAAAAACTATTAAACTCCCAATTCACATTGCTAGGCCTCAGTTTGATGCCATTATGAAGGACCTGGACTTGTACCTATTTTTAACGTTTTTATATTTTTAAATGTGTATGAAATGTCTAGGGTCTCCTTGGAAACAAGATCAATTGATCTCACTGGGTCCTTTCTGGTTACATAATGGTAAACAACATGATAGAATTAACACATTCAGTTCCAAATGTTGAGGTACATCACTGTACAGAATGTACCTGCAGGTATTTTTTGCAACACCAAGCAGCAGCTAAAGATACAAGCAGCCAGGATGACCAGAATAAACACGGTTTCGTGTCTGATTCGATCCATATGTATCAGCAGGAGGAGAAAACATCAACCCACTTGTGGGTCGTGCTTGGATCCTCCTCCTCCTCCTGTTGTAGCGCTGCGACTCCCACACATTCCTCCTCCTGAGTATGTATTAACGTTCAGTGTTTAAACCGTACCACAAACACCCTCACACACACGCTTTCACAGAGCGCAGCTGTGACCTTTCCAGGGTGACAGCAGACTGAGTCATCAACATTAGATAACGGATCAGCTGAGAAATCAGGCATGAATATATCAGTGATGCAGCAAGTTGGTAAATAAGAGGCTGGGAATATTAAAGACTCTTTTCCCATTCAGATACTGTTTGATCCTGTAACAATCCAACAGTAGTGTGTTTGGAAGTCGTGTCTTAAACCATTCAGCTGGAAAATTTCAGTCTTTAAAGAAATAATCAGCATCTTCCAGCTAACGCGACAACCCTTTCCGTGGTGTACCAAAACTGCCTTACCTTCAATGGATCTGGGTGATTATCTAACATCCACAACACTGTCAGAAGACACTGATTGGTCCTTCACCTCTTCTTCCAGCCTTTGTGTATCAGTCAGGTGAGGCAGCACTGAATAGAACCAAGGCTCCAGGTCCAGATGGTGTTCGTCCCACAGTCCTTAAAGCTTGTCCTGATTAGCAATGTGGGATTTTGACCCAGAAAAGAGGTTCTGGTGCCACTGGATGAAATCCTGCATTGTTTTGTTTCCAAAAAAATCTCAAAAAGATATTTGAGCATTTTGCACATCTATTGTTTTCACGTCACACTTTAATATTTTCGAGAGACTCTTTCTAGGATCCACTAGTTTGTTTATTGCATAAAGATTGAAGCTGAAGACGCCATCATAAACCTGCTTCAGTGTACTCACTGTCACTAAACAGATAACACTGTGGACTTTGATGTTTCTAGAGCAGTGGTCTCATTTGTAACTTTTTTAGCATTCAGCTTACCTGTTGGAATCCAAGACACTTTTTACAGTTTAGACAATCTGCTTCTACACACGCCGTTTGCTCGCTGGACTGTAGGCTCACTTCGACTTTAATATCATAAATTCACAAGATTTAAAGTCATACATTTATGGGGAAAAAAAGTGAAATTTTCAAGAAAAAAATAAAACTTGTAAAATTACCTTGTATTTATTTATTAATTTTTTTGATGGCCCCAAGTTTTATTTTATAGGACGTTTTTGATTGTCCCTGCCATAACGGATTAATTCTTGATACATGTCAAGTCGCTTGTTCACGTGTCAAAAGTCCATCTGCTACTTTTTAAGCAGATGCACGGACCGCTAACTTGTAACCCACAAGCTAGCAAAGTTAGCAAGACACAAACATAGCCTATTTGGAACATCAGTTTATGCAGAAAAGTGACAATGAGGAAACAGAAGAAGAGCCTTTGACTTAAAGTTCAAAGAAATCTGCATTAATTATGCAAAAACCAGGATTCTGCCACACATGCCTGGTGTCTATGCAGCTTAAAAGCTTGTTTTGTACTTACTGCTAAAGATTTAAGCTTTAAGTTTCCATGCAACAAAATTAAATTAAAAATGTCTTTTAGTGAAATCTTGTAGTTTGTGAAGAATAAACTGTTTGCTCTGAATAGAATCTATGATAGAAAGAATATCTGTAGTGGGTGAAGGGCAATTTAGCTCTTTATTAGAAAAATGAAGTTAATAGTTGCATGAATCTATTGTGTGACGTTGCAGATTCAGCACGAGGTCACAAAATCACCATCATCTTGAGTTTGCTATGAGACCACAAAAACTGAACCCTGGTCTCAAATAAGGTTAAGAGCATTAGTGATCATTACATTTTTAACTGATTTCTGCAGCCAATTTTATGCACGATGTTGTAAATTGATTAAAAACCACCTAATGGTAGCTGATGGAGTTTGAGGTTGATTTTATTGAGAATCTAATTTTGTTCAGGAGCACTTATCAGCTCAGATTACTGCAGAGTTTCTTTCGACACGCTGGTGTGTGCACGAGATGAGATCAGAGCTGCTCATCAGCACAGCCTGGATGTAAAAAGAAAACCCAATACCAAGAGTTTAGTCATCTGCATAATCTTTAAATCACTCTCCTTAATCACGGGCATTAGTGGTCTTTGTTATTGAGCCGCTTCGAATTTCTGCAGATGATTTTGTCTGTGCGACAGGCTTCATGTGTTGACCTCTCCTGGAGAAGTCATCAGGGGAGCAGGTTCTGTGCAAACAGACATCAGATGGTTCGACATCGGGGAGCGTGAAGTAAACAGGAATGTAAGGAATGAAGGCCATGCCCACAACAAACTGTCACTGTTTCCAACTCGCTGCTTCCTGTCTGCCAAACTGAACTGGACCGACCTGCATGGAGTCAACGTTTTCAGGTCACTTACAGTCAGGATGGCTCTATGGCTTCATGGAGATTAAAGAAAATATACATCCATGACAACTGGTTAGTTAATAATGAAAATGAACAATGAAAACTGTTTTGTATCTGTTCTATTCAACTGTGGTTGAGCCAGCATGTGTCAGTTATGACTCATCCAACGTGACTTTTCATTCCTTTCAAATTGTTACTGCATTCTTCTGTTTAATAAATGAAGTCCTTTTGTTGTCAGGGTTAGGATTTTTTGCAAATACAATGAAACTGCTCTTTTATTGAGAGGAAATAAAGGAAAATGCATGAAGAGTTAATGTGTTTTTTTACATTTATAGTTAGAATGGTTAGAAATAAATTAAATTAATGTCCCAACTGTGTAAATTGTGATGAATCCCTTGGATTTGGGAAATGTGCAAAGCTGTATGCTTTCATGAAAATTGATACTTTTGTTTTCAGTGTGAACCATAGACTGTATATGAGAACTGGACTGAGTAATTGCTTCCCCTTAGGTGACTTAAGCAGAAAGTAGCAGTCATGCTGCAATAATGTTTCAATGAAAGGTCAAAGTCTCTATTACCGTTCCACTCTACTAGTGTACTTTCATTTTCTTCTAAATGAAATGATTCTTCTTTTGCACATTTCATGACCAAAATTGGCTGTGTGTGCTTGAGGGAGGGGCTCAGTAAAGGTTTTTATTGCTATGTTGCCTAATTCTTAAGCTCAGCAATGCTTAAAAAAAAGCATAGAATTATAAATTCATAAAAAAAAAAAATTTGCAGCCAGTTTTGTGCATTGACTGTATATGAGACTTGGACCGAGTGACCAATCCCATCTCACGTTCAAAAGAGGAAATACCTGCTGGTTCCAAGAAGCCAAATAGACTACTATAGAGACATTAACAGCTGTTGCTCTGTCATCATATTTGCCAAAATAACCATTCTTGCTCTGTTACCCCTTTTTTAACGCGTTCTTGCTAATCCTATTTTTTTTTTCATATTTTCTTTTTTTTTCAAATTATTTAAGTTATGAACTGAATTATTCAAGTTATAAACTGACCAATCAGATGCCTCAATGGAAGCCGGTGTTGAACATTTAAAACATTTGATTGACAGAGTCTACCAAGCCTGGGCTGCACGGTGGCGCAAGTGGTTAGCGCTCTCGCCTCACAGCGAGAAGGCCCCGGTTCGAATCCCGGCTGGGACCTTTCTGTGTGGAGTTTGCATGTTCTCCCCGTGCATGCGTGGGTTTTCACCGGGGACTCCGGCTTCCTCCCACCGTCCAAAAACATGCTTCATAGGTTAATTGGTGCCTCTAAATTGCCCCTAGGTGTGGATGTGAGAGTGGATGTGTGTGATTGAGGCCCTGAGATAGACTGGCGACCTGTCCAGGGTGTACCCCGCCTTCGCCCATCAGTGGCCGGGATAGGCTCCGGCACCCCGCGACCCCGAAAGGGATGAAGCGGTCAAGAAAATGGATGGATGGATGGAGTCTACCAAGCCTGCTTTCAAATGGTAGAGGCGTGGCCTTACAACAAGCTCACTCCTGATTGGTCAGAGTGGTTGGCATAAAAAATGTAGACTCAGACCGACTCTGAACAATCACTGCTTACAGACGTCACCTGGCTCCAAAATGGCGAGATCTGTTTCATGAAAAAATTGGCAATTGAGTGTACCTTATTTTGTTGGAGCTGCAAATAAGCAATTTTCTAAAGTAGACCTCAAACTCAATTGGTCCAGCCCCTATATACATCCAAGTTGTGTGGCCTTAGCCTCTGATGTATGAGAAGGGCGCCACCTACACATGAGTTCTTCACTCAGCCCACTACGCCAAAAATAGATGAAAAAGTAAAATATTTTGGGGAGAGTTTAAAATGCATTATCCATATTTCATTAGTATGACCCTGTGTTAATAAGACATATTGGAGTAATGCTGTTGATGTGTCCATATCAGCCGTATCCATTGGTTGGCTGGTAAAAGTACAAGATTTCCAGTAACATGAAGATGCATTTTAATGCAGAAACATATTTATTTGTGGCAAAACAAAACCTACTGTCAAGGTGTTTAAAAAATATTAAAGGGAAAAAATGCACGAAGGAGCAGCAACTTTATTTACTCATCATGAATGAACTTTTTGAAGGTTTGGACACTGAAAGGTATGAGTTTCTAGGCCTCTTTTAACCTGCTTTTCTCTAGGTCACCTCCTTTCTTGCATAAAGATGATTCACAAATAGCTTGTGACAAGTCGGTATCACAGGGATTCAGCAAACAGTGGCAGACTGTAACAAAATCCTGTCGGCATAGTTTCTGTTGGAAGGAATATCTAGTCCATGTTGCAATTATCTCTTGTTTGAAAAAAAGTAGACTGCATTTTAACATATCTTAACGTAGTTTTTTAAAAATATGACAAATCATCTTTTAATCCAGAGTTCTCATATGGATTCATGTCAAAGTGATTTTGAGAGGGGACTGTCAATATGAGTTTTGTTTTTTACAAATTGCAAACAAGATTGTGGGTTATTGTAAATATGCTAATGCGGCTAACATGTAGCGCATCAGACTGTTTTCTTTACGTGATACTAAAAAGGTTGGTAGCTAGAATAGTCACAGCAATGCTAGCTTTAGCTTATTGTAAATATGCAAATGCAGATAGCATGTAGGGGAGAGTGGTGTAAGTTGTGCCAAAGTAGTGCTACCATTTCTTTTTTTTAAAAAGAAGACAGAAGAAGAATGTGATTTGACCACACAATTTTGAGAGGGTTCCATTTCACTCATCCACCAAAGAAGAGAGACAGGTGGTTTGAGAGGTAAGCACATTTGGTTTAAAAACATTTTTTTTTTTTTGCATTAGAAAGCAAACATTCTATGATTACATCTTTTTCATTGCAGTGTTTGAATAATCATAGATAATTTTGAAAACAGTTCACACACCTTTTAGTGCATTAGTAATCTACACGAGAAGGTTATGCAGTTAGCAGGATGCTAGCTTAAAACAGCAGGGGATTTTTTTTTTCTTCAAAACAGTAGGTCTGGGGTAAGTTGTGACACAAAAAAACTTCTCAAAAAGTTTATTTGAGATCCAAAGTGATTGTCTCCAGAGATGCACAATATCCTAAACTATATATACATCATTTACATGGGGGCATTACAGTAGTTCCATTGATTTAGAAGCACTTTGAGTAAAAATTGGCACTACTTACCCTGCTCTCCCCTAGCTATGTTGAACTAGCGTAGACATGCCAATGTTTTCAGCAGTGTCAGTCTGTGTTTTTTGTGTATGTTGCAAACAAGGTTAGGAGTTACAACTATTGTGAATATGCTAACATGGCTTTAAATTAGCTAGCATATAGCAAGTTCCAGAGGTACTATGAACGTAGTCAGTAAAGTCTGACTGTTAGATCTGTAAAATGGATAATTTTGATTCATGACTCAAATTGTATCGCCAGCTAAGTCACGATCTACAGCTCTAAAAGATATTGTAACCAACAAGAACAGCGCTAATTGTAAGAGGAACCCGGTTGAAATGGCATCAAACAATGGCAGACAAGATGGCAACTGAAAATCATTAGCTGGAAATTCCACAAGATTTCAGAGTGGTAGCCACTTTTATTAAACATTTTAAATGTGAAAACATTTCTTTTTGTGAGAAAAGCAGTTTTGCACTGGAATATAAAATAGATTACTGGTTATAATAGTTGTTTTCAACCAAAAGCAAGAGTTTGTTTTTTTTTTTAATTGAAATGTGCAGGGTGGGGGGTTTATGTTCTGGTTCTGGACTTCCTTCCGCTAATGATTTTCAGCAACACCCCACCCAGGTCCCCCTCAAAATTCTGAAACTTGCCCGCTTTAGATGTTGCATTTTGCAGTGTTTCAGTCTTGGTGTCATATCATTAATGACTCAACACACATTTTTCTTGTCCATCTTGTAACTTAAGCAGGATACACCTTTTTTGCCGCTCCCTGAAAGGGAATGGTGTCATTGGGAGGGAGAAACCCCAAAATAAATTCAGTGACTTCCGAGCTGAACCTGTGGCGAGGGAAAAATTCCTCGCCATAAGCAAATGGAAACTGTCCAGACTGGACTGTGGGGATCACATGAGCGCATTGTTAAGTTTAAGCACTCAACAAAGGGGCTGGACAAGAATGCTGGTGGCTTCCTTTTTGGAGGTTGCTCTTGTCAGATGATCCAGATGGGAAGTCGTGTCCCCATGTAAGGACACAAAGCTGCTGAGAGCCGTGTGACTCATAACGGATGTGTTCGGTATTGTTTGAATCCTGTGGTGGGAGGGCATGCCGTTCTGTGCATGCATGCTTGTCATTCCAGCAGTGAACATTGTGATCGCCACTAACTGCACACTGACATGCTTTTAGTACTTGCTGACAGGAAGTCCGGGGATGATTTCACAGGCATGTATGGAGGAGACAGAACGTGCAAACCTAATAAATCCCAGGTACATTGAACTGCATTTAGAGTTTGTGCAAGTTGGATTATCCTCATTTTGCACAGAGTTGCAGATTCTGGGATGATCAGAGTTGACTAACAGCCACAAAAATATAAATTATTTTCAAATCCATCAAATTGGAAAACAATAATTCATGTAGGGAAATTAATTAGAATCACTTCCTCTTGCATAAAAGGTAAAATATGCACTAAAGGAATGTATTTGCATTTTTGCCAAATTTCTAGGCATGCAGGATGTGTTTACCTCAGTAGCAGCATGTTTTTTTCCCAGCTGTCTGTGTGTACGTGCAGTTTTGTTGAGACGGATTTGCTGCAGGCAACAGGAATGACTTAAAAGTATCTCTGGCATTTGGTTGCTTTAAAGTTCAGCACCTAATTCCCACTATGACTTCTACAACTTGAAACAGAAAGTTCAGTAGCTTATTTCACTTACGGGAAACAGGCTTAAACAAAGAAACGGACCTGCTGATCATGCAGCCCGATGCAGGAAGATCCAAAAGCAGGAAGAGTCGCAAGATGTGTAAAAAAATATTTTGCAGAAATTCAAAGAATCTGCAAATATTTGTATTTGTTCACATGCATGTAAATTATTTGCCAAACTTTTTACCAAAATGATGTGCTTTAAAATAAAGCATTAATGCAGAAAGAAATTAAAATTGATTTTAGCAGTTTAAGAAAACAAACATCAAACATTATTGCTGTCACGTGACTAAATTTGCTGAGATTGCATTAAACTCCGCCCCCTCCTCTGATGACTCAGCAGCTTCTGTGTGAAAGTTGGAGAGTCTTTTGACATGCAATTGGCAGAAATCCATTTATAATTGTTTTTTTTTTTTTTTTGGAAAGAATAAAAAAATATCCGTTCAACCTAAGCCAAAAGTTTATGAAAGTTTTCCAAATTCGTACTGTTTTTATAAAGGATTGTATTTTTGAGTCTGTTTTTTTATTATTTGTTCAGTTTGAAGTATTTATTTGATGATTAATTTAGTATTCAGTTTTTTATTTCTAAAAGGCAAAGTCGTTTGTTTTTATTTTGTCAAATTTACAATGTTGAATTTTTAGTCCATAAAAAAGAATGCTGGTTTTCTAAAAAACAAACAAAAAAACAAAATATTTTTTACTATTATCTAAAATTAACAAAAGACATGCACAGATATCCTCTGTTTTTTAACCGCTCACCTTATGGGGCGCCTCGGCCAATCATCCACCTCCGTCAAATCCTCTCCTCTGCATCTTCCTCGTTCACACCAGCCACCCTCATGTCCTCCTTCACTACAACACAAACACTTTCCTTTCTATCACTGCATCCAAACCATCACAATCTGCTTCCCTGTATTTATTTCCAATCTGTCTTTCCCCAAACACGGCTAATGTTAACTGGGGCCATCGCTGATCCGGTATTACAGTTATGTTCCTGATTTTAATGATTGATTTGGTTTTGGTTTGTAGCTAGATCTTCCCCTCGACATCACCTTCTGCATTTACTCTGGATTTTTAACCCTTAGACACAAGATTTTCTTTGATAAACAGTAACTGACCGTGTTTTTACATCGTCTTTGCACCGATTTGCATCACATTGCTCACATAACTTGTTCCATAAAGTTATTTTTTTCTGTGATATAACCAGCTGATTTATGTTGTTTTTTTTTTAAT
>NC_050515.1:21780898-21806123 GCF_002922805.2 Oryzias melastigma | reverse complement strand
GTGATATAACCAGCTGATTTATGTTGTTTTTTTTTTTTTTAATTACTTTACTACTGTGGCATATTACTGTAAATTTTAAAATCCACTGGACTTATATTAATTGTGTAAACGGTTGTTGAGTCACAGGAGTAGTTGAAAGAATGTCAACACTGCAGCTAAGAATCGGGTTTTAAACAACAATCAGCACCAAAGAACACTGGATTGTGTCCCTGTTTGGTAGCATGTAAAGGTATCAGAGCGGTTAATGCATTTACAGCCCTTAGGATGAAGCTGAAGGTTGTGATAGTCTCAAAAGGCACCAATTATTCATTTGTTTTGCATAAACTAAAATAAAAATATACATTTTCTGGTACATTGAACGATCTTCATTAACTTAAAGTGTGAAGTCTGAATAGTCAGACAAAGTTTACACATGCAACAAATCCATCATGGTGGAGCGCCTTTACTGCAATGAAAAATCAGTATTTTTTTTTTTTTTTAAAAACAGCAGAAACCATTCAATTCTAAAGCTGAGACATAACCATGTGTGTGGATGCTGCAGTAACCTGGCATTTGTGAAAATCTGGTTACTAAAGGAAACAGTCTAAAGCTGAGGTAGGGATCCCTGGTCCCCGAGAGCCACCTTCTTGCATGTTTTCCAATATACCCTGCTCTGGCATATTCTTATTGACTAGACACACCTGAACCAGGTAATCAGTCATGAGTAGGGATTCATGGAAGGTGGCTCTCGAGGACCAGGGTTCCCCACCCCTGGTCTACAAGATTACCATGCAAACCAGTAACCTCATCTCACAGGGACATCATAATTGAAAGTCCTCTTCAAGCCAAACAGGCTGTTTCAATTCCCCGCATGCAGACGGACAAACCAGCAGACTGGCACGTAGAAATAGACTAAGGAGAATGACTGACGTAGGTGCTGTGGATTTGAGTTAAATTACATCCACTTAAATAATAATTTCTCCCTTGATTAAGAAACAAATTACTGTACATTCACACACTTATGGTGCTGCAGCTTCCATGCACCAACCTGACCACCAGAAATAACCTCTCACCCAGTGGCAGGAACCTGTGACCTTCTGACTAGAGGTCAAGTGCTTCACCTCTACACCACGCCCAAAAACACACAACTCAATTCCAAACAAAGCAATCAAGGAGGCGCAAATACTCCTCTACCCATAACGGGGTGTATAAATGACCTGTAGGCAGCAGTTGAGTAGTTAGGATAAGTAGACTCTTAATGACATAATCATGAAATCATGGCATCATTAACCCTCTAACACCAGAGCTTTAGCTCCAGAGTTTACATTCTTTAGACGACCGTAACACTTAAACTGTTAACGTAGTTAACGTCATTACAGTAGATACTTAAGGGAAGAAAAGTAGCATGATTTACAACACAGTATAGTCATACAGTGATGGTAATGGACGGGAAAGCGCTTTAAAGCGGCGTGGAGATCACTACGTTGATCTGTGTGTGTGTCTGCCTGTCTGATATTTTGTGTTGTTTTGTATGACTCCATTTGTCAATCGATGTGTTTTATTGTGAAACATGTTTATATTCTGAATATAAACTGGATTTTCTCAAGTATCTTGATGTAACTTTCTGCCAGAAATGATGTGGATCGGTCGCGGCTAGTGCACAACATAGACCAGATGCCGAAACGATCCGCTGCACCATAGGTTGACAAAGGCGCAGAATGAAAGTTGCCTCCGTTCCGTGCCGCAGTGTGAACCAGGTGTTAGGATGCAAAGTCAGTATGAAAAGCCAACACATTCTCACTCCCAAATCGTCACATATTGACGTTTGGTTAAGGAGCCCTCCGCATCACTTTTTGATGCTTTGGGTTTCCCCAACTTGTTTTTTTTTGATGCACTGGTTGTTCCCATTAAAACACGGGTCCCCAACCTCCGGGCCGCAAACCAGAACTGGTCCAGTACAGTGATGTGGAGCGCAGTGGTACCCAAACCCAATACTGGTACCCTAACCCGGCACCGGACGCAGTACCAAATGCAGTACGAGACGTGGTACCGGTCGACAACCAGTACCAGATGCAGTACCGGGCACAAACCAGACGCAAACCGGTACTGGGTTAGGGTACCGGTCCTGGACACATCCCGAGAACCAGTCCGGTACTGGATGCAGTACCAGTCCTCGTCTGGTACTGCATCCAGTATCATATCCAGTACCCCATCCCGAGGGTTGCAGACCCTTGGTTTTTTGAACAGCCAGCACATCAAAAAAATGACAAGTTGGGGACACCCAAAACGTCAAGAAGTGACACGAAGCGGGCCTTAACCAAATCTCAAAATGTGACAAGTTGGGGATGAGCATGTGTTGGAAAAGCTGCTGGTCTTCACTGTGACTGCATAATTGCTCAAAGATTTACAGTATGTCAAAGAGCCTGTCCTTTTAGGTGTAGCCAACAACATCTCCAGTTTTGAAGTGACGCTCACATTATCCTTAGCAACGCACGGTCAAGTGACCACCAAATAAATGTCACAAGGCAGAGTGGACAAAAACAACGATTTCTAAATCTCCCAGGCCACATGGCCTCATGTAATAAAGTACATAGTTCTTAAACCTGGTAAGGTACATTCACACCTACCTCAGCGGCACATGTTCAAGTGACCACTTCCCCAACCCCTTCAATTGTAGGGTTGTCCGAATTTGTTTAACGCGTAGGGACTTTTGACCGTCTATTCCTGCGGCGAGGGTGTTTCATGTTGCACTGTGCCTGTGAGGAAGGTTAAACAGAAGGAGGGCTAAATATATGGGTAGGGAGAAGTAGGAGTGGGGGAAGAATTCAGATTTGTCCTATAAATGCTCGTTGTGCTCCCACATTCATGCGTCGCCATGCAAGTTTCTACAACCATTTTCAGGCTCTAAATACAAAACCAATCAGGGACTCAGATGTATGACATGTGGATGTCAACTGAAGAAGGGCCAACCGTTTGAAAGTTGATCATGGAGGAGGAATTGATAACTGGGCTTTCTGCGTGGCTGGAATTCTATGACACCAAGTCTTTCATGTATCAGAATTGTGCTATGAAAGAAAAAGTCTGGAGGAAGAGTCTCACGATTTACACCACTTCAATATTTGGCACCAAGCCTCTTCCAACTGTATGAGGTGGACATGTGGTAGTGAACAGTAGAAAAAGAAGAAGAAGCCCCTCCCTGCTTGGCCAGTGTAAACACTATGGGCTAAACGGGCATTAAACACATGTTCAATGCATAACTAACATTGAGAAAGGGACTCGATTATAAAGTGTTACCGGTTA
This sequence comes from Oryzias melastigma, assembly GCF_002922805.2. Taxonomy (NCBI): domain Eukaryota; kingdom Metazoa; phylum Chordata; class Actinopteri; order Beloniformes; family Adrianichthyidae; genus Oryzias; species Oryzias melastigma. The sequence continues at coordinate 21,802,844 of NC_050515.1, read as the reverse complement.
GGGAAAATGTTTAAAATATTTACAGATTGTGTTTATAATATAATTTTTGGCAGTGATCTAAAAGGTTTTTTCTTTTTTGCTTAAACTCAAAGTTTAGAATATGTGCCTTTACATCTAAAACAATCAAAAGAAGTATGATACAAAAAAGAAAAAAAAAAAGTCAAAATATCTTCAAAAAACACCTTTGTTTTAGTCCCAACAGTCTACAGGAATCTGGTGAATCAACCTTAGAAATATTTTATTTTGGAGATATTTACTGACTTTGTTGTCTCTGGAGAAAAACAATCCCAACAATGGAAAACTGAAAGACGCACAAACCGTTGAAATATTTCTGTTGAAATTCTGTGGAAAGGAAAAACTGCAAAGCAAAATTCCCCAAAGAGGTTTTGGAGCTGAAATCATTTCCTAGCAGTTGGGCAGCTTTCCGCCCCCTTATAGACCCTAGAGCAAACACTCCACCCTGCTTGATGTCCCCCATCCTTCATGCGGTCCCCCTCCTCTCTGCCTGTTCATTCCACCCACGTCAGTAGCAGCAGGACGAGGTCATCACGATGTTTGTACAAAACTGGGAGGACAGAAAAGTGAGGACAGTTAATAACAAGGGGAAAATTTGATGAAATAGGAGAAATACATCAACGTTTTATCCTCATCACATCTACTGAGATGCTCTCAGTCTTATCTCAGTTCAACAAGGAAACAAAATCTAGACATAAAATATATTACTATTCGTCCAAGGGAGCATTACTTGCCAATATCACAGTAGTAAATGTGAGTATTTGCTCTAGTTTTTCGGCAGTTTGCGACTTTATAGACACGTAGAACACGCCAAGTTGGGATGCTAACATAGGAGAAGGATGTGTCAGCACGTTTTCCACACTCACTTGCTTGTTTGCATGCTCACCTTGGACTGAGTTATCTTATATGCTCAGATGGAGCCGCTCAAATATCTACATCAATGTCAAACACAGCTGTCAAAGTATGCTTCTTGGTTTTCCCTGTGAAACTACGACTTGTTTCCTGTTGCTTTTGTTGAGTTTTATTCTTTCAAATCCATAAACTTGTTGATTTAATGCTAAGAATTTGAAAAAAATATATGTTTTGTAAGCCTAAGTTATTGCCACATTTCCCAACTTGATGAAGATGGATGACGTTACACATTGGGCCAACCTACTTTTAATCCTTTTTTCTGTATGGTTCTGTTTTTATTAATGCAATAATAATAATAATAATGTATTATAAATACCCACCCTGCTCTTCTTTTGATCTATTTTCAAAGCATTCCCAGTGGTCTTTCAATTATGGTTATGCCGTTTTTCGTAGGGGTGTGTATTTGCAAGAGTTGTCGATACGGTACATATTGGGACAAAGGATTCACGATACATATCACAATGTATCCCAACACTGTACCAGAACCATTTTTCACTATTTTCTTCAAAGAGTAAGACTTAGGAAAAACTCTACCTGAATATTAATGCACCTTTCATGCTAATAAAATAGTAAAAATGTATTTTATTTCATGATCACAGCATTAAGAACTGCAGCTGTATCTCATAAACAAGTTGCTTTTAACCCAGTGAATTCATGGTGCTTTTCTTTTTTTTGGGTAAATTAAGAAATATTTGTTCTTAAAAGGAACAGTGAATATTGTCTGATGTCACTACAAAATATTTGTCAGCATAAAAACGAAACAGCATAAATGTACCTTAATTAATAAGGTTCTAATAGTGTGATTGAGGAAATAATCTGCTGTAAAGTGCTGCGGTCAGAGATTTAAGTAGAAACAAAAGTAAGAGGCTGAACAACTTTTGGCCATAAATAATGAATCATCTTGTCAACATTTTAAATCGATACAGGTATTGCCAAATGAAATATCATGATATATCGCCAGATTGATGTTTCCCTACACCCCTACTTCTTAGCCAAAAAAATAATGGTATCATTTTCTAGGACATAACTTCTGAGTGGCAGGAGTTGATTAGAAACTCCTCCCCCATTTCCCATTCTCCATCTGAAACACTCTCTCCTCCTAGCTTACAGCCCCTCACATCCCCAACCTAACATCACCAGTGCAACATAAACGGCAAGCAACACTGGATCTATCCAGTCGTACTGTTTTTAGCCAGATGTCAGCTCAGACTAGGAAGACAAAGACGTAGATGTCTGCCAGTGGATGCATTTACTCTTCTTTATAAATGTCCTCCATCAATAGAAAAATGCTAAAAACACTAAAAACACAATGTGCACGAGTGTAAAGTAATATAAAACTTTACAAAAGGGAGAAAGAGACTTTGCGCTGTCACAGGTTGCAGACCCCTGATTTAGGGCGTGCCCTGCCTTCACTCTGAAGTAGCAGGAAAAGGAATCAAAGTGAGTCCATGTGACTGTCCCACTGAGAAAGCAAGATTGTTGTAAAGAGGCAGAGGAAACCAAGCTAATGAGTGATGATTGGAAAACAGGACCCAAAGAGTGTGGGGCTAACCGAGGTGAGAAGACTGCTTTTTGGTCTTGGGGTGTGCAGGTGCTGATTGCAGCTGTTGGATTCGACACCTTTTTGTTTTTATGTGTGAGAGCGTTCCTTCAGCCGCGGCTCCCGCTGCTTCACGCCGCTCCTGCAGGACCTCACTGCTGCTACTGTTCCATGATCCTCCACCGTTCCCCCTCCCAAAGGCCGCTCTCTTGTGTCACCTTTTCTGAATGACTGTGCTCTCAGCTCAATTTGACATGATGTCAAGATCCACTTGAAGTTCAGCTCTGATGAAGCTGTAATGAGCTGAGAGGAGGGGCTGTGGGGGCCCAGGAGGCTGATGAAGCTGACGTGTTCGCCCTCACTGGTCCAGGAGAGAGGAAACGCATGCTGACTTGACCTCAGCACAAAGTGGCTGTACAGGTGTGTCTGTACATGCGGGACTTGACTTCAAGTTTCAACTTTTTCTATGAAGGACTTTGGCTTAAATTATTGGTTCATTTGTCATTAAAATGCGCCAGTAGTTTGTGGTCTGACGGCCAACTTACATCTGATTGGTGGATAGAAATACTTAAAAAAATGAAATAAAATCAAACCATCCCAAACACAAGTATGTGAGTCATTAGACTGATTTCCTTCTTTTGTTTTAAATGTGATTCAATCCACTTAGGTGAAGTTAGAGAAAAAATAAAAAGAACAAATTAATCATCAATGCAATTGTATAATAAACATCTATCAGAATTTTACTCTGAGCTGCAGATATATCTTTTTTACTCCTTATTTACAGTAAAATCTGTTATTTCTTTGCATAATATAATATATCTTAAAATGTAATGTTATGTATTGCAATATAATGTAGCAAAATGTAATGTAATTTAATGTTATAAAATGTAATGAAGCCTAATAATATGTAATGCAATTATAATGTTATGTAATATAATTTAATATAATAATTCAGTTTTATTTGACTATTTTTAATATGTTCTCTTTGTAATCAACGTTTTTTTTCATCACATATCCCCCCCCCAAAAAACCTTTTTCATTCATTTTATAGTGAAATTAACTTTTTTTTTTTTTTTTGCTGATCTGTTTTAGAGCGCTGGGAAGATTAGATTGCCTCATGGTTGTTGGCATCTTCCCCAATAGACTTTATTTATGGGGAACAATCATGTATGAAGGTTGATGGAGCCTAAACAGAGCACAAGTTAAATCAAAAATATAAAGTGAGAACACATAGGTTGAAAAAACAAAATCATAAAATGAGTTAAACTTAAATCTAAACATATAGACTAACCCAAAACCTGCAGATCTGTTGTGAATACAAGATGCATTTATTCTGTTTTGTTTAGAACCTGATTCTGAAGGAAGTTTTATTTTGAAAAACTACTGGATTCTCCCCACCAGATCCGACTCATTTTCGACGCATGTCAAGTTGCTTGGTCACTTATTTATCCTTCTTTCTTAAAGGAGCTGCGCTAACAGCTAAATCGAAACTTCAAGGCTAGCAAAGTTAACAAAAGGTGTTTGGAAAGAGCCAGTGAGGAACAGAAGTAAAATAAAAGAAATCTACATTTAAACTCAAAAACCAGGAATCCAAATTTGGATTTATTGAGACAATAATGTTTAGCAGCATAATGTTAGCAGCATGTTGCTAATAAAGTTGTTCAAATGGTGGATTCAGTTTACTAATAAGATTAGTTGCATCTTAAAAGTCAAAATACGGCTGGTTCACACTGAACATGGAAGCACCGCGAAGGCCGCTTCTATTCGGCTCCCTCATTAACCTTTGGTGTGGTTCATACGAGGCGCGGAGCACTGCAGTCCTCCGCGGAAGGCTCACATCGTGCAGCGGATCGTTTTGGCATCTGGTGTACTTTGTGAACGAGCCACGAGTGATCAACGTCAATTCTGCCAGAAAGTTGCATTAAGATACATGAGAAAATCTGTTTTGTTTTTCAAAATATGACCGATTTTCACGTGCAGTGTGCACCTAGCGTTAGGCTTTCACTTTGGTAGTTCTGGGTTAAGGGAAAATCTACATTTTAATGTTTCCAGTGTGATGTTTAAATAAAAAGTTTAAAGCAGCTGCAGATATTTTATTGAGGATGAACATAAATTTTAACCTCAAAAGTTAAGGAAACTGGAAGCCAAAAAAAATTTTGACTCCTGGTTCAGCCTCGCATAGGTCCGCGAAAATCTTGTCTGACATTAAACTGAAAACAATTGAGGACAACTTAGTGGTTATCTGGTGAACTACAACCAACTACCTTAATTTTTAACCATCCTTTAATGGGATGCAGGATCATCGAACTTCCAAAGGTTTTCCCTTTCTGGGTCTGGGGGTTTAAAGGTGTGAACCCCCAGAAGGACGGTGTGAGAACTTTGCACCCATCCCGTTCCTCATCAGCAGGGAGGTCAGAAGTCACGCCGCCTCGTTTTCATTCCTCGCCTGTCTAATCACACAAACACACGCTGGCCTGTTTTGAACCGCTTCAGTCACACCTCAGGTGTTTGAATAAACACACGCCGAATGTCTTCTCACGCCGCTCGGCCTCTCACAATAAAAAAATTCCTCTTCTCTTTGTCCACACTCCAAACTTTTCCTCTGCAGCAGACGGATGAATGGAAAGTTTGTGGAATGAAAGGTCAGCTCGGTCAGAAGCTGCGGCACAAGAACCAGAACCTTGCTGGTTCTGTCAGTGACTTCATGAACACAAGCAGCAATTTCACTAATTAAAAAATATATATATAGCAAAATAATTAGACAATTTGTTCTCAAACTGTGCAGCAAAAACAAACAAAAGTTCACCTTTGAAAAAGAAACAAAAAAAACTTAGAAGTCAACATGTTTTAATCGGTTCCTTAGTCGCACTCTCAGCTGGTCAAGTGTGAAAATGTGTCACCCACCAATCAGAGAGGAGATGACCTAACCTCTGAGGAGCAAACAAAAACAAAGATTTGACGTCTGCAAGCGGAAGCACTAAACATAGAAACTGATCTAATACATTGTGTTCAAAATTAATCCTTTTTTTATTATCTATTCAAAAACATTAAATGTGTTTATTTGTGCAGAACAATATGTTTAACAGTGATATGGTTAACATATAGACACAGATTATTAAAAAGTAAAATTTTTTAACTCCCACTATGAAATAGATCTAATCAAACAAAGGAATACATTTCTACACCCATATATTTAAAATTGGTTTATTTCAGTAAATCAACAATAAAATACTGAAGAAGAAAAACAAAAGAAATGTGTATTTATACAAAACCTAAAGGATGATTATTCATGCATACACTACAGGACACATTGAATTGATTACATGTGAACAAAATAACCAACAGAAAAAGATTTCCATTTTTCATTCACTTTTTTTGTAGAGCAACTTAATTTCTCCTTCATGATTAATTCTCAAACGCAAATCCAAGATCCTGATTGGTCAACCTGGCTTAACTATTAATGTCACCATTCAAAAAGATCTTAAAAATGGGCCTAACTACTTGTGAATGTGAGAGTTTTGTACACAGAAGCCCAAAACGTGCGTTTACAGCCTTTTCATTGAAAGTGGTCGCTTGAATGCCGTTTGCAGACATCAGTGTGAACGAGCTCTGGAGGGTTTGTGAAGACTGAAGAGATCAGATTTTTTTTTCTTTTCATCAAAATAGTTGTAAAACAAATAAAAAGGCAAACATTTTGCAATTCGTTTATTTGCTTTTTAAATTTTGGCAAAATTGTTTGCTCTTTATGAAAAAAAAATACATTAAAAACCATTAAACAATATTTAAAAGAAATTAACAAATATAATTATTTACTCTTTTGAACTTTGAGAGGAGTTTCTCAGGAGTTTTCTTTTTATCAGACTGGAGCGGCAGAGTTTGTGGTAATTTTACTCACTTATGAGTCAAAGCTTAACTTAACTTAATTAGGTAAAGATGTTTCGTTAACTCCCTAATCAGCGCTTTCTTGTTAATGAGCTGCAAACTCTGAACACCTGAAGGTCTTTAGCAGACCTTCTGCATGTAAAATGGAATCCACAATTCAGCCTTTGTGGATCGTCTGATCCATTCAGACATCTGAGGTTATAAGAAACTGATTTAGTCTCTTGTAAATATTTATTGAACTCTAAGCAAAATGTCCCTGCAGGAGTAAACAAAATAAATAAATAAAAAAAACAGCTTTTTCTTCACTCTGACCGACACTGAAATCCGTTGACGTCTGACATGATGTCAGCACTGCAAAAATACTGTAGGTCATTTCTAGGAGCCAAACAGACCTCCTCGTTTTACAGGAACATTCATCCCAAACAGTCTGACCTGTGCAGCATTTACAGGCAGAGGTTCCGTTTTTGCGGTCAGCTCTGCGCTCGCTGCAGTTCTCTCCTGTCCTGCAGCTTTTGGTTTTTCTAAACTTCAGAGCTGCTTTAATTACTGACAGAAGGAGCCCTCTGCTCAGTTTTCCCGCTCCTGATCCCTGATCCTGAGTGGAGCGGGCAGCTCTTCTGGGAAGCCTCCCCCAGCGCTCCTATTCTGCCACCGGCTCACCGCTAATGTGTGCGGCCAGAAGAGGAAAAGAAGTGATGAAAAGACTCATCTGACATTCGCTTTTCCCGTCTCCAACGACACCTAAACAGTCAGATGACAACGTTTCCCAGACTTATTTTAAACTGTGCATTCCTGGCACTCCTATTTTTAAAATATATTTCTATTTAAATAATAAAATATATATAAAAAAATTTCAGATATAGAAAATTAGTACAGTATAAGTTTTTGCATAGGTATTTCAGGATGCAACGACATGTATGAGGGCCAGCTTACAAAAAAGGTTTTTTTTTTGTAAATTATTCTTTTAAATCTCGTAAATTTATGAGAAAAAATTATGACATTAGAAGTCATAATTTGAATTTATGACTTTTTTTCTTGTAAATTTACTAGATGAAAAGTTTTAAATTTACAAGTTTTAAAGTCATAAATTTACAAGAAAAAAAAACCTCGGAATTCTAATTTTTTTTTTTTGTGGCCCTAATACCCCGTCATACAACTTATATGCAATTAAAAATTTAAAAAAGAGCAACAACCACTAGAGGTTACTGCGTGTATCAGTATTTGTTGTTAACGCAGAAGCAGCCAGTTTCTTGCCATTTTGGGTTTCCATGAACAAAATATTTTGCGTTCAAATGTCTCTACGTAATTTTTTACAACAATTTTTGGACTGTGCACAAAACGTACAGCCATTGAACGCACGTTAAAAGTTAAAAACAGGTCAAATTTTGGCCTACCGGGGACCCCGATTTTGAAGTGATGACGGAGGAATTCCCATTTAATTGTGTGAACCGTTTTAAAACATTGATCATAGAAGAGAAATTCATAATTATAGTTTGTCCCCGGCTGGAATTTTATGACACCAACTCTTTCATTTATCTAAACAGAACTGTGACGGAAAAAGCCTGGAGCGAGATTCATGAGATTTGCACCACTTTGACATTTCACATCAAACGTCCTCCAACTGTAGATGCCGGACACGCGCCAATAAACAATAGAAAAAGAAACAAAGGAAGCCCCACCCTGCTTATCTAGTGTGAATGTAGCCTTGGCGACACAGAGGATGAATGATTTAACTGATTTAGTGATTTAATCAGTCAACAGAGTTTGGTTAAGTTGTTAGCATGTTCTTTATGCTTCGGTTATCTGAATATTTGTTTATATGTTGCTCTAATATACTAGATTCCTTCTTTGTTTCATAAAGCTGAATATGCATCAATGTATTCCGATAGTGAAGCGTGCATATATTCAGTCTATTATTGTCATAGATTCCATTATTTTGGTTTGACTTTCAAGAGAAATGTCCTAACCTTTTAACTATATGGAGCTCCTGTGTTTACGTTCTTTGATTCACTTTAACGTTTCAACCATTAAAGATTTAGTGTTTAAGCGTCACAGACGACGCCTCAGATGTTAAAGGGTTAAAAACATTTCTCTCAAAAGTTTGACTTATACACCAGTGCAATTTATTTATGATTTTGTTCCTCTTTATTATGGGTTTTGTTACTTTTAATAAAAATAAAAACTACCTTCTGGTTCAAAAAGGACCAAATTGTTTCCTATTTGGGACCTTCTGCAACAGATTCAAACAGAAAACTTTTCCACAGTTATAACAGGTGCATGTTCCAAACAGCCACTCTTTTTTTCCCCAACATCTTGGATTATTTTTTTAACTGTTGGGTTTCCGTCCCGCAGCCAGTCAGGAGACAGTCGGCTGAACTGGATCCCAGAGAAACTGAACAGATCTGAAATCAGAGTTCAGCTCGAGCAGCTCAGGAATGTGGATAATAAAAACACGGCTGAGGTTGGTTGGAGCACTTGAACTCCATGTTCAGTTGCGTCCCCCGCTGACGGACAGCTGACGTCTCTCTGAGTCTCAAAGTTTGCTTTGCAGGTAGTTAAAACTGACCTCTGAACTTAGGGTGTCAGCCCGGAGAGGAGAGAAGTTCTCACAGTTTAAGGTGTCGTATCGTTGCACCTGGTGCCCTTAATCTCTGACTCAGCAGTTTGATCAATGATTGTCTAAATGTATAGACAGATGATGATGTTTGTGTTGGGTTGACTCATGGTCAATTTTTCAGCATTGTAGTATTAGCCTTATAGTTTGGTGCATCTTATATATGACATAAATTCAAAAATAGACCATTCCTTGACAGTGCTCCCTATAATCTTACAATGTATAAATACAGTATATCTCAATAATTGAGTTACCTAAACAAAAGCACAAAAAAAGAACTTTTCACCTGCACATTTGATCTCTGGACTGCTGTAACACCCCAATCTTAGTACAAACAGCACTACCAGCAGCGCCAAAACTGCTCCTGCAGTTCAATGAAAACATGAATGATGAGTAACGCTGATCTAAAATGAATATTTTTTTTTCCCTCATTCATGCTGTTCAGCAATATCCCACACAGTCACCATGACAACAAGTGTTTCTCACCCTGCTGTGTGAATCACTGAGTCTGCACTCAGGCCTGATGATTGTACAGTATAATGAGAGCTTTTCTGCAGGTTTGGAGTTCATTAAGCATTAATGGGACAACCATGCAGAAACATGAATAAATGCATCTCCCCACTTTTGCGGATGCAGGCGGAAGGCATTCGTAGTTGGCGCCCCGCCTACAGGAAAACCATGACAGCGAAGACACGGAGTTTGAGGCGTGAGATAAAGCTGAGGCGAAATCTGTTGGGTTCGGAATTTAGCTGACACTTTCTGTTTCAGTCTGCCAACGGGGAAAGAAGAAATGAGAATGCAAACCGCAAACAAAACAGGAAGAACAAATCTGAGGACTTGTTAAACTGATTTTTAGTTTATCTGTGAACAAAAACAAATGTTGAAAAGAAAATAAGGAATAACTGAGTAATCAAAAGATAACTCAGTCTTGTGATTATTGTTAAAAAACGTAAAAAAAATAAATGGAGTAAATGTTTGTGTTTTAATATTAATAATGTTAAGAACATAAAGTAAAGTGTCATCTGCGTAGATGATAATGTCATATTTTTAAACCTGGAAACTCACTTCATGGTGTAATTTTTTTCTTACGAATTCAAAATATTCTGTTTGACCGTAAGGTGGCGCTGCAGCTGACAGATTGCTTAAATGTAAACTGCATAACGTCACGTCTGTGCTGCTAAAACTCTCGTTTCCTCTAGCGGTCGGAGAGCTTGGGTGACGATGCAGAAGCAGAGAAGTGGAAAGAGAAAGTGTCTGAAGTGACGTTTCAGGAGGGATCCCCCCCGTCTCGGTCCGGCTTACAGTGTGGGAGACCCGAGGCTGGGTTTTCCTCTACCCATGCTGTCATACAAACAGACCTTATCTGAAGAAGAATCAAAGATTTGGGTATTCCAATTCAACTTTGAGTTAAATTTAAAATGGTATTCCTCTCAAAAGTCTTCCCAATAAGACTGAATAAACTTCAACTGGTCCAGAATTCAGCTGCCCGCATCATCACCAGAACTCCCTCCTTCCATTACATCACTCCCGTTCTACAAAAGATGCACTGACTCCCGCTTATTTTCAGGATTAAATTCAAACTTCTTCTTTACACTTTCAAAGCCCTTCAAGATCCTTCTTATCTGTCTAATCTCCGTATAAAGACTCCCTCCGGTCTTCCTCTTCCCTTCAGTTTCCCGTTCCTCCAGCTTGTCTGGTCACCATGGAGAGCCGAGCCTTCAGCCACTCGCCTCCCCAGCTCTGGAACTCTCTGCCCCCTGACCTCTGGAATGTTGACTCCTTTTTAGTTTTTAAATCCAGACTCAAAACCTATTTGTTTACATCTGCTTCCCCTAATTCATAGCTTTCCTTCATCTGATTGTATTTAGATGTCAATTTGTTAATTGTGTTTTTAACATTTTCTGAAAGTGATTTTATTCTGTTTTACTTCTTACTTTGCACAGTGTCCTTGAGTCTTTTGAAAGGTGCTTTTAAATGAAATGCATTATTATTAAAGCACTCCAAAGGCCAAAAAAAAGTAAAATCAGTTAAAGACTCACTCCGATGAACTTTTAATCTATTTTCAAATAGTTTCCAGTGATCTTTTAATTCTGATTACGCCAAAATAAAAAAAAAAAATAAAATAAAAAACTGTATTGTTTTGTAGGATATATTTCCTCCAAAGCAGCAGTAGTGCTTTAAAAAGTTTGTCTCTGAGTTGTAGTCAAGTTAGGAGTGACCTCACTCCACCTTTTCCTCCCTGTTGCTGAGAGCTCTCTGTTAACACTTGTTCCCACTAGCTTACAGCCACTCACACCTCTAACACATCTCGTACAGTTTTGAACACGATGCCAGCTTGGATGAGGAAGACGAAGACATTCTACTTATCTGCAAGTCGATGCATTGAAATGCAGCAGAGAGCTCCTGGCCTGCTGACTGTGGCTATATGTCACAACTACAAGCCTTTTCAAATGACGTTTTTTTCGTCTGCTACTGATGCTCAAGAATTTGAATAAAGAAATACTCAAAAATGCTATTTTAATCCTGATTTTCTTAATATATATATCCTCTATCAACAGAAAAATGCCTCAAGAACATGTCGAAAACACAATTTTCATCTGAGTAGGCCTTTAAGATTTTTATGCAATAAAGACATTCATAAAATGTGCATTAAAATTTGCAAAAAAGTCAAGGATTTTTAAAAAGTGCAATAAAGGTGTTGATCTCTTATTTGCCTGGAGGAGACAGTGCCTCAAAAATTACAATGTCTAAATATGTTGTACTCCCCAAAGCTTGCAGTGGAATAATCAAAAAAGAAAAAGCAATAGAAAAAATAAATAGATTCCACCTTATAGAGAAGTACTTCAAAAGCATCACAGCTAGTGAGGTAATCAACTTTGATGTGCAGAGATATGATGCAGGAAGCTGAAAAACTGAGGTGGGGAACTCAAACGTAGAGTAAAGATCATGTGTTGTTCACAGTGTGTGTGTTGGCGTGTGTTTGTGCATGTGTGTGTGTGTGTGAGTGAGAGCATTGCTCTAACTGGAAGTCACATGACAGAGGAAGCCCTTGCTTCCTCCCGCTCTGTCCTTATATGGTTTGCAGCTCATCTGAACGGGGAAGTAGCACCTCCCGCGTGTGAAACGGCATCGTGACCGCCCCCTCCTCCTGCCTTCCTCCTTCTTATCTCAGCCCTCATTCCGCTCTTGCAGTCTCTGCCTTATACAGCGTGTGGCTGCGGTCACATGATGCGCGAACAAAGTCTCTGTTGTTGTGATGATGTGGAAAGGTTCAGCGTTGGTCACATGGTAGAAATGTCAAAGCTTTATCTGCACATGAATTGTTTTAAAGTAGAGTCATGATGATCGAGGGGATCTCCAGCATTGCACATGAAATAAAAAACACGTTAGAATTATGCATTAATAAATATGACAATTTTTGAAATATAATAAATTAGCAAGCAATAGTTCTCAGGTAAGACTGTTGGATTATAAGAGTTCATAATGGCAAATTAAAGTGATCTTTTTAAAATTAGTAATAGTTAATCCTCCAAAATTCACATTTACAAACACAATTTTGACAGAAATGTTCTAAAGTATGTCTCAGATTTTCATTCAGAAACTGACAAAGCCAACCAATTTAAAGTTTATTATGATAAATGTCAGTTTATTATACATATATAGCAAACTTTCCGGACTACAAGTCGCTCCAGAGTATAAGTTTCAGGAGCCAAAAAAATGCATAATGAAAAAAACATATATATGTCAGTCTTTTAAGATAAAAGTCCAACATTTATGATCAAATTCACCAAGCCCGACGTAACGTTGCATTTGACGCAGAACTCGATTCATGAGTTGCTGCCTCTTTTGACATGCGTCAAATTTAATGCTCAATGCTTGTCCAAAAATGTGTTCATAAACTAGACGCTCCCATAAGAAAAACTTTATAACGTTAATGAGGGTAACTATCAGATTCTCAGCCATGTTTGTTTTGGATGGCACTTCTGCATTTCTGTCAGCAGCAAATACTGATACACAAACCTACACAAAGTGGTTGTTAGTGGGAAACAACCGCTAAAAGGCAACCAGTTGAATTTTTTTTTTTCATATATATTCTTCAATGCTATGTTGAGACTCGGGAGGAAATATGGGTATAAGGGAATTAAAAGTCTATGTTAGCTTGTGTACATGTGCGTTTTGGGCTTTCACATTGAAAACTCTTGTGTTCCTGCGTCGCTATACAAATTTTTAAGTCTGTTTCCCCCTGCGACCATTCCCCCTCTTGTGGCTATCGTGGGTATAGATTAATGTTGTATGGTAAAAATGTTTGATTTTCTATCATTTTTTATTATTGCCATCTGCTATATGTGCCACATCGCATGCATCTTACTATTAATAATTAATTGCTAGTAGGCTGCTAAAAGTTTGAAGCTGGGGAAGTATGGTGCACTGGGGATCTGTCCTCTATTTTCATATACTTCTCCTCGCCTCTATTCTTCATTATTTATTTAACTTAGTTCTCTATGCTTCTGTTTGGTACAGTGCCATTCATGTGTTGTTCCACTTTCCCATTCCCCTCCGGGGGAGCGGGAGAGATTTCAAATTCCAGGTGGATCATCTGTGCTCGTGTTCTTGGCTGTGGACTGCGCCTCTGGCTTGTCTTGGCTGTGGACCTCACCCCCAGCTGTCCCACAATTCTATCTGGATGAACACTATTCAAACATGTAGTTGTAGAGTTAGATAAGCTAATTCTTCTTTAACAGTCCTGGTACGTTTTCTCCTGGGACTCCTCCCACCGTCCAAAAACATGCTTCATAGGTTAATTGGTTACTCTAAATAGTCTTTAAGTCTGAATGTGAGTGGGATTGAGGCCCTGCGACAGACTGGCGAGTCCAGGGTATACCCTGCCTTTGACCAGAAGTTGCCGGGTTAGGCTCCGGCAGCCCGACGACCCCGAAGAGGACACTAAGGCGTTGTGTGTTGTTTGACAAGACACACACCACCTTAATGTCTTCAGTTGCAACAAACATGTGTATTTCCTATAACAAACATGGCTGAAGCACTCAAAAAAGTTATGACTACCGTCTGTTTTAAAAATGGAGTTGCAAAGATTTTTATTACATTTTTTAGATGTTGTGTCTAGATGACAATATTCTATGGAGGAATTGCAAAAACTAGAGCATACTGAAAGAAACCACAAAAGGGCAAGCACTGATCTCTGGGGAACTCCTGTACACACATCATGGCATTATACTTGCAAGTCAGTAGCAATGCATATAGAGCTCACTATGACTAAGCTCTATAGATCATGGTCCCTTATCGCTTGATGCTGGGTACACCCCTGACATTTTCCTCTGACTGCAGGTGCAGACCTGCAGACTTAGCTGGCTAAACTCACCAAGCTTCACTTCCTGCAGTGGTCGTAGAGTCAGGTCAGCCAACCAGAATGAGGGTGAGGAGTACAGCAAGAAAGTGAAATTTAATCAGACTCCTCTCTGTTGCACGCAAGGTGGGAGGTTGGGTTTTCCTGCTCCGGTGTCACCACTGGCTTAAGAAAACATGCATGCACGCTTCTGTAAGATGGAATTTACTGTAAAAAATATGAGAGTTATTATTTATATTATGCTCCTTCCTAATTTAACACGTTTTTTCCATCAATCTGCAGGAGATCCTGCTGATACCGTCGCCTGGGTGGTCATGTGGCAATTGTTGGCGGTGCAGCCTGTCTTGTGGTCTAAAAGGAATCCAAAACCTTAAAGTAGAACAGAGTGTCTTTTCTAAAAACAGAAATGCCAAGAATACATACAGCTATTTGCCCCATGGCTATGTCTGACCAGTTGTGTGTATTAAACAAACATTAGTTAATGTGAACCTCTAATTCTCAGCATGTTCCTGGAAAGAGTTTCCTCCCACCATGCCAACGGCTTCGCTTCTATTAATCCAGCCGTAACACACAAACCCTGGAAGCAGCTCAGTTTTTCTTAGAGCTGTGTCAGCTGGGAGTTGTTGGCACAGTGCATTCTCTAAACAGTTATGCATCGTTTCTGTGGGCTGTGTGGATTACAAATTAAAGTTCTCTTGAAATGCCAAGGTACTTTGAGGAAAAAAGGGAGTAGGTTAGGAAGGTATGCAATTAATTTCCGGATTTGGTAGGGTGTTTTAAAACCGAAGGATCTCGTAGAACAATCTCATTTAAAGTTACACTCTTGTTTTTATTAAACACATATTTGTAGCAGATTACTACGTGTTCTTTTTGATGGATTTATTGGTTTAGGTTAACATGTGTCATGCAATATAAAGAGCAACAAAGAGCGCACAAGTCATAGTCATAAATAAGCTCACATAGTGTCCAGGTTAATGCAGTCTTGTCCATCCATCCATGACGAGCTGCAGACGTAAAACAGATCCATCATTTCTGTCGATATATCTTTGCTTTGATAAAACCCTTCACCCAACCCAGCAATCACACTTCATCTCACTGGATACACGAAAACAAAAGGAGTTAACTACTGCAACAAATTGATATATATGTTGGCCCGCCCCTACATTTGATTGGCGTCCACAGTTGTGTGGCTACAATCTGATTAATGTGATTGGATGTTGCTGTTGCTGACATCTGAAAAGTAGGAATTTGGTCAACATCAGCGACACAGAGGACATTAGTGGGAAAAAAAAACTGAGAAATAGATTTTAAAATTGAATAAGTAAATACCATATCTTCTAGTGTTGGCCCATCGCATATTGATGCCCTTTTCCTGTAAGCGTTGGGTTTGAAAAGATGCTTTGACATAATTCGTTTGTTGTCTACTGTACGTGTTTTCAATTCTTACGGTAATATTGTGTACTACTTTTATACTGATGCTGTAATCATTTATTTAAATCTTAAGTGTTTGTCGTAGGTTGTTTCCCCAATTTTTTAGCAATAAATCTGATACCATATTTAACTATCAAACAAAGCCTGTTTACACATTGGTATTCCAGTCTCATAGTCGGTCTCCAATAACTGCCAGGCTCTGTTAAACGCTGTGATGTTCAAAGTATTTTTGGAATAAACGCTACTACAACTGTGTGTTTGGACACCTAGTGTGCAGGCCATTAAAAAAACACTCAAGAAAATGTAGATTCTTAGAAGAATTTAGACTAAATTATCTATTAGTTGACAGAGGTTGTTACTGTTGTAGGTAAGTAATGAAGTGAAATCACCCTAATGACAAACTGAAGCTATAAATCTTTAAATTTCATTTAGTTTCTCCACCTGTGGGTTGTATTGCAGTAGGAAGTTGCAGCAATCTGAAGTGCGCGTACAGGATGTTGTGTTGCTTTAGGAGGGGCCTGTGGTGCAAAACCCTTACCAAATCACTGATTGAATGAAGTTAGAGACCAGCAGAAAGATCCAACGTGTAAAGGTATATTAGAGCTTTGTGCTAAGATTCCTCACTGCAAAGACAAGAAATTCAGTTGCATGTTGGACTGCTTCAGCCAAACTATAGTTCTGTGAATTCTGTTTGAACCACAGAAAATCCAGATAACTTTACGTTTTTTTATTTATTTATTTTTGATATAGTTTGATTTTAATCACTCTCAAGGGAGAACCAAATATTGCAGCTGATGAAATTGCACTGTTCCAAAATCTGGATATTTGGAGCAGTATTTTCCAAAAGAGGCTCTGACTAAAAGAAAAGAATAGTCACGACAAAGAAACTAAGTCTGAACTCAGTCCTTTTTGCCCTTTATTATTCATGTTAAAATATTCATATGTTAACAAGTGCCTTGATGTGGCACTTTATTGTTTTGACGCATAAGACATTTTTCACCTATTTTAGTATTCATGCCCTTTTTTTCAACTTCAGATGCTCAATTCTCATGAATTTATTCATTTTGGTCCACTTTCACCCTTTGGTCTGTAGAAAGTCTGTGTTCCTACACACCAAAATGGATTTTCTTAAAGACCCACTCCAATGAAAATTGTCTTTTTGTGGTTTTAGCATTTTTTGTTGCATTTTTCTCATAGTCCTGGGCCTATAGAAAAGAATTTACGATTAAAACTGTTTCTGAGTGTTTCTTACTTCAAATCACATTGGATCAGAAAACTGGATGCTAGAAAAAGCTGAGACTAAAAGTGTCCTCTCCACTTGCACGTACCTTAGCACTCGTGCTGAAGGCGAATTGAGATTATGGCTTGAAACTGTACGACTGGATTGATCCAATATTGCTCATCATTATTTTTGTGCTGCTTATGCTAGCTTGAGGCTATAAGCTCACGTGTGAGGATGCAACAGAGTCTTTCAGAGATAGGGAGGGGGGCGGGGTGCTCTTTGTCAACAGTCCCGCCCACAACTCAGAATTGTATTAAAAATGAGCTACTGCCACTATGTATAAAATACGTCTTAAAAGTGAAAAAGGCTTTTTTATTTTGGCGAAAAAACTGCACAATCTTAATCAAAAGATCACTGGGTTGTGGGGGGGATTGTGGGCTCAGAGTAAGCCTCACTCCACTTCCCATCATCCCTTTGTTTACACTCTCTCCCGCTAGCTCGCAACCCCTCACACCCTCAACCTTATTTAATCAGTGCAACAAAAATGGAGAGCAATACTGGAGCTATCCAGTCGTACAGTTTTGAGCCAGATTCCAGCTAAGACGAGGAAAACAAAAACGCACATGGATCAATCGTCTACTCCTGATTCACAGCAATTTAATTGAAGAAATACTCAGAAATACATTTTAAGCTTCATTTTCTTTACACCAGTCCTCCATAATCAGAAAAATGGTACAAGACAATGTTAAAAACACAAAAACATGATTTTGATCAGAGTGGGTCTTTAAAAAACGACACTGTGACTTTTACAACCTGCTTTTTTTAACATCTTTTTTATTTGAAATATAAAGGACTGTGATCTCACAGACTGGTAACCCTCTCCAAAGCCAGGACACCGTCTGCATCTCTGCCCTCAAGCCTTCACTCTGACACAATAATTAAACATTCCGCATAATTTACACAACACCTCCTCCTCCCCTTGTTCTCCTCCACCCTCCCTCATGTTCTTTGTGCCCTCCTCCTCCTCCTGCATCATCACCTCCACATCCATTCATGTTCTCTCCTCTCCACTCTGTGTAGGTGACTGATACTAATCCTTCACGGGGGCTTCCAGTTGTTTCGCTGCTGTTCAAATGAAAATGTTCTTTGTGTGTGTTTGTGTGCTTGCAGGTGTGCTAACCCTCCCACACACCTCCTTGACATTTTCATCCCCTCTTCAGACGTTCATTCATCCCATTTCACTGCCCTCTTCTCCTTAATGCCCTACGAGTGCTTTTCTGCCACGCCATTATGACCGACTGAGAGTTTTTGTGCTTGATAACAATAATCCGTCTTTGTTCAAATTGTAAGACATAAGCAGATGTCATGGTTGCCGTAGTTACAGGCTTCCAGTTGTAAACAACATTCACACCAGAGTACATGTGGTAATTACAAGTGTGAGTAAAAAGTCACCCTTAAAAATCATTGATGCCTTTGAAAAATGCCCGGAAGGAGCAATCTAAAGGCAGGAATCTTGCAGTCATGTTATTAAAAGGAATAAAAAAATTATAATAACGAAGTTGATGAACCCCTTTCTTCCTCGTTTCATTTTCATGGAGATGCTCTTGATCCAAATTGAGTATTTTCTTGATGTTGGTCGTGCAGAGTTGAACCAAGTTGTACAATCATCACGGGGCCTTTTTATTTCATACAATCTGAATATGTCACTTCTTTTTTGAGGAATGCCACATTAGGATGAAAACTTTTAGATTTTAGCACTAATGTCGCTCAAGTGATAAATGATTTTGCACCCGTTCCAGTCGGACTGTTAGAAAGTTAGACAATCAGAGTACAGTACGTGTTGGCATCCTACGTGCACCTTACTACTGCTAAGTAGTAAGTGGTACGTGAAAGCTCTGTTAATATAAACACACATTTCAGGCTTCCGTGGTCAAAATTCTGATGTTCACGCACCGCTATGCACATTTTAAAGATCCTTTTTTAAGTCTACATACAAAACACGTGGCCACTGAACAAGCGTTGAAAGTTAAACCAGGTTTAACTTCGACCATTCAAGGACTTGGATTTGGTAGTGACGCATGGATGGGGTCCCTTTAGATTCAGACAAGTCCCAACTGTTGATCATGGAGGAGAGGTTTAAAAATTATGGTTTGTTTCCAGCCAGAATAGTCTTTAATTTATCGGAACAGAGCTGTGAAAGAAAAAGCCTGAAGCAAGATTCTCAAGATTGGATCAAGCTTCTTCCAACTGTGTGTGGTGGACAAGCACTAGTAAACAGTAGACAAAGGAGAAGATGAAGAAACCCAGAAGTAAACATCGCAAAACGACTAAAATGCAGCGTTAAGCGACCGTACAGCAGCATCAACTGAACATCAAAACTGCGCATAACCCACATTAGCTCTACAAATACTTCAAAATACAATTACCACATCCTGACAATGGTACGTTCTATTTTTATGATCGAGCCGGACAACCCAAACCCGACAGTGCCTCAGGAGGTTGAGCAGGTCGGCCAATGATTGAAGGATTGGTGGTTTGATCCCCGCTCCCTCCAGCCAACCGTCATTGTGTCCTTGTGCAAGATACATGACCCTCCTTGCCTCCAGTGTGGCTCCATTGCCACAACCAGCTGCAACATCAAGTCACAGTTACTCGTTGGTCTAAAGCCATCTTTTCAGATAATGGTTAATTTATCATATCTTTGGAAGATAAGGTTCAAAGGAAACTCAAGTCGAAGTCACTTTTAGGTCCAGTGTGAAGTTTTTAGGAACAATTTCCTCTGCAGGTGTTGGTCCACTGCATTTTATCGGGTCAAATCTAAGTCCAGACGCCGAGCAGGAAGTTTTTGAGCAATTCACTGTTGACCAGATTTGTGGAAATGATAGCTCCATTTTCCAGCAGATCTTGGCAACTGCCCTCACCGTCAAAGAAACCAGTTCTTGGTTTCCTGTCTATGGCATTACTGTAACGGTTTGGCTGGGAAACTCATTTGACCTGAATTCCGCAGAGGATTGTGAAGAGGACGATGAGAAACCAGAGACGACAACACAAAGGAGCTGAAAAACCACCATCAGAGCAACCTGAGCTTATAGGACTGGCTGATCTTTTCATAACACTCTGCATGAACCACTGATGTGGTTTATGTAAACGTTTTCTTTTAAGCAGATTTGGATTTAGATCTACAGTCAAAACAACTGATACGAATTAATCTGAGTATATAATAAGACATTTTTATTATGCATTTGTATTTTTTTTGTTTTATTTACCCTAATCTAAACCAGTAAGTGTCCAAAAAATATTTTGCACATCCAAGAGGACAACAGGTAACATAAAGCATAAACTGTTTAACGTAAAAACTGTATTTTAGTTTGAAGTCTGAAGCTAAGGTTCTGTTGTTGTTTTGGGAAATGACCGGTTTAAATAAACTGAACTCATCCAAGATAATCCTGCAGGTTGATGTCAGTGCTTAAGATGGATAATGTTGGTGTAAACTTACCTGTTTGCAAGTTAGAACTAGGCAATAAAAGGACGATAAAGGCGGCAGTAAAGGCGTAAAAGCAGTCCCTGAAAAAACACAAAGCCGACAGAGTGAAGCCAACGTTTGTGTTCACTCATCATACTTTAGAGTCCCGGTAAGAGATGAAATGATGCATGAAATGACATCAAGAGATACAGGTTCTTTGCAGCTTTGCAGAAAACAAATATGTGTTTTTTTTCATACTGAATTTATTTTGCACTATAAGATGCACCGGATCATAAGGCGCACCGTCAATAAATGTTCTATGTTTGAACTAATGTCATATAGAAGGCGCACCGAACTATGAGACACATTAAGCAAGACAATAGAGGCGATGTCCAGTACGTCTGTGCGTCAAAAACCTTTGCCGACTTTTTGTGTTCACAGTAAGTCTGGCACTTGTTGGTAACACGCTACACGTTAACCCCATTAGAAGCTTTAGCCAATTTCCAATACCTGTAACTCCCAAGCGTGTTTGTGACATGTAAAAAAAACAAAACACCAAAACAAATGTTACTGTGACTATGCTAACTTCCAATCTTGTTAGTAACGACAAAGAAAAGGTGTGATATCGCTACATATTAGCCATGTTAGCATATTCACAATACCTATAACTAGTTTGAAAGACAAAAACAAAAAAACAGACTCATACTGCTAAAAAAATAATGTTTCTGAGATTATGCTAACATGCTAACATCCAACCTTGTTAGTAACACATAAAAAATGCAGTTTGACACAGCTGCACATTAGCATTGTTAGCATTTTTATAATACCTTTAAATCTTAAACTTGTTTGGAATCTACAAAAAAGAGAGAAGAAAAATAAAATATAATTAAAAAACGGATCGATACTGCTAAAACAGACATTACAGCCACTATGCTAACTTCCAACCATAATAATAGTAACACGTAAAACACCCGGTTCGACAATTTGTTAGTGCATTCACAACCCCTGTAACTCCCAATGTGAATAGTAACAAGTAAAAAAAAACAGACTATACTGTTAAAGCAAACGTTACTGTGACTATGCTAACTCCTGACCTTATTAGTAACATGTATAAAACACACAGTCCGACACAGCTAAACATTAGCCGTGCTAGCATATTTGCAAAACTTGTAACTCCCAACCTTGTGGATAAAAAAAAGGTTTATGAAAAAAAAAAATGGCTTATACCAGAAACCAGTCTTATCAGGAACACATAAAAAACACAGTCTGACACCACTACACAGTAGCCAAGTTAGCGGACTTATGAAACCTGTAACTATCAACCTTGCTCGTGACATGTAAGAGACAAACAAGCATTGCCGTGACTATGCTAACTTCAAATCTTGTCAGTAACACAGAAAGTGTCTAGCACGCTACACGTTAGCTGCAATAGTGTATTGACAATAACACCCAAACATGCTTAGAGCTTTTTAAAAAAAAAAAAAAAAAACAATATGTATTTTGAC
>NC_050515.1:21773471-21780885 GCF_002922805.2 Oryzias melastigma | reverse complement strand
GGCTTCAACACCAGTTAGCACAACCAGATATAGTCCAAGATTCTCCTGAATATAAAGCGCACTGTCTTTCTTTCTTTTTTTATTTTTTATTTTTTTTTTTAATGAAAGCTTTTAAATGCTCCTTAGAGTGTTGAAAGTATGGTAATGGGAAACAAAAACAATCAAAATCAGTTTTATTTGAGAGGGTATCTCACAGCTGTCAGCTGCGAACTCTGTGATTAACTGAGTCCCGCACCACAGAGCTCCCTCTCAGTCTGTCACTTTCTCTGCTGGGCCTCCGGATCCATGGGAACTCTGTTTGCGAGTGCGTTTCCCAAGCTTCCCAGTTCTCCCAGTGTGTGTTTGGCAGAGCTGGACTGGAGGTCATGCTGCGGTGAACTGGGTTGATGGTTAACCAGATTCCTGTGAAATCTCATGCGTTGCTTCAAGAGGAAAAGATTTTAGCAGAATCTCTAAGGAAGTTCCTGCAGTTTTTCACTCCATTAATTAAGTTCAGATACTTTACATCAGCCTCACATCAGATGTGGTCCCATGTGATCAGAGGGAAAGCTCTATTTCCTTTGCAGAAAAAGTCCGTTTTGATCAAATCTTCACATGGCCTGCAACCTCAGAATGAGAGGAGGAATGTTATGCTGCAGGTGCAAATTCCATTCTAAAG
Source organism: Oryzias melastigma (assembly GCF_002922805.2). NCBI lineage: Eukaryota > Metazoa > Chordata > Actinopteri > Beloniformes > Adrianichthyidae > Oryzias > Oryzias melastigma. Next base: position 21,780,227 of record NC_050515.1, on the reverse strand, counting down.
TAGGATTATCATAAAATGTTACAAAATCACAAACCAGTAAAAGTTTATCACCTATGACATGGAAAAAATTTACATAGTCATGAAAATCTGTGCTCATCAAGATCCTTTAACACCAGAAGCTCCAGTGTTGACATACTTTGGACAGCCATAACTCTTCAACCACGTATGAAATGAACCCAAGTCCAGCGTATTCTGAACCAGAGAAAAGCTGCCTTGCACTGATAATCAGCTGATGCTGTCGAGTCAAATGTTCCGTATTGGCATGTAGGTAAACCACTCTTCTTCACATCAGAATCAACTGATTGATCACTATGTAGGTGTCACTGGTGACATCTGATAAATTGTGTTAAAGGGGTAAGAAAGACTGTAACTGACGTGACCTCTGAACTTTGTGGTTACAAGTGCCTTACTCTCCCACTACGTCTCTGCACCCATCCTTTTTTTTTATTTTTTTGATGGCCTCACCTGGTGTGATGTGTCAATTTTTGGGGGGTATCATTCACTATTGCCAAAATTAATTTTCATTGGATATTAGGTGTGTGGAAAATTTTGTGAGTTTTTGGGGCACAAATTGTTGCCCAAAGGTGCAGTAAGAAAGAATCCCAAAAACAATCTGATCCTCGTATTCCAGGACACAAAAAAAGAACTTAAGGATGACAACTTATGATAAATAGGGGAGGAAAAGAAATAGATTTGACATTGAAACAACATGAGACATGCTTAAGTAACTTAAAACTTGCAGCTGAGTGAAGAACAAACTGAGCCTAAATACAAATGTGTACCTTAAAAAAACATGGGAAGAATGATAGCCCTGATCCTCACAATCCCATGGTAAAGTAAAGCTGCGCCCCACCCTGAGTACATCAACTTTTCACGCTCTGCTGAACGACAGCAGCAAGTTGGAGCTAAACTCCTCCAGCTATCGTTTCCTTATCATCCCGTCCCATCGCTTTAGGAGTCAGAGCTGGAACCTCAGCCGGAAGGGGCTCTGTCCTTCCTTCCATCCGTCTCTGGCTAGTCTCGGTCTAACTTGTCTCTCTAGTTTGCCCTGATCTTCAACTCGTCCCGCAGGTTTTTCCTCCTGAAAAGGTTGATCCCAAAGGACAAAATACGGGAAAATCTCAGACTTATTTATATCCATGCTATTTACTGAGACCCTGATCTCAGCCTCCCTAAGTATAGATATGTTTAAATCCGAAATAGATCGTACATGTTTTACAACTGCTAATGAGGAAGATTTGAGGTTCTCAGGTATCAAAACACAAACTCACCTTGATGTGTGCAGCACAAAGGCATTCATCAACTGCTTTACTGCTTCATTGTCCCTTTGTCTGCTAGTTCTCTGTGCAGCTGCAGTGTATAATACAGAACTGACAGGACAGAGATGTTTGACGTACCATAAATACACAATCATTATGAATTAGCAGAGAAAAGAGGCTTTTTGTAACACATCATGTAAAGGGTTACATAATAGCACAAGGCTTCATTTCTCTGCTTCAGAATCTGCAGGTATTGCATTGATTATGTAAACATGACTGACAATTAATAATTTCTCGGATCAACTTCAGTGAATTGAAAGGGACGCCATCCTCATGTCACTGTCAAAGCCGAGTCCTAGACTTGTCAAAAATTGACCTGCTTTAACTTTCAACACATGTTCAATGTTTTGTCAGTAGAGCCCCAAGATGGTCGTAGAAACTTGCAGAGCAATGCAAAGAGCTTTGAACACAAAAGCCTACATGCATTTACATTGACCATGTCACCAGTCTGTCACAGGGCCACACACTCACACGCACACTTAGGGGCAATCTAGAGACGCCAGTTGATCTATCAAGGATGTTTTTGGACTGTGAGAGAATACCTGGAGACAACCCACACATGCACCGGAGGAACACAACCTCACAGAGAGGAGTCTGAACCAGGGTCTTCTCACTGTGAGGCAAAGACACTATGACACCATGGAGCCCAGAACTGGATTTATAATGGGAAAAATGAATGATGTAACAATAAACATTCTTGTTCTGCAGTTTCTTTGGGTGCCAACAGGAAGGTTTTAACAATGTGGTCATCCTTTCACCAACCTTAGCTGTTAGATCAGGAGTCTGAATTATTGTTTCTGATGGGATTTTTATTGGGGACTTCCCATCCTCCCATTCATAACTCCTTTAGGACTCTTATTATAACAAAACAATGCATTTTTGTCCTTATTGTCCAGACTTTAGTTAACTTTTTTTGCTGCTTCAGGACTCTGACTCTCACCTTTTTTTTATTTCATGGGGCTGCACTTAATTCATGACCCATTTTTCCACATTTAACATTTCATCTTGACAAAATCACAATAGTCACCTCAGTTTTTTTGGAACCAATAGTTGATAATCATCATAAAGTAAATACGTGACTCTAAAAAGGAGCTTCCATCCAGCAGAAAAAGTCCCCAGTGAAAAGTGGATGCAGTCCTGTGTGATTAAGTTGATTTACTGCGTTTTTCTGCTTAGCAGAACTGCAGATGATCGTGCAGCTTACTGAGCTGTCACCAGTTTCCCAGCAGCACAGAGTGGATTTTTGTACAACAAACTGCTGCAGAAACTGAACACCGCAAAGCGTGCGTGTGGGAGTCGGCATGGTGCCCGTATCACATGACCGGACAAGAAGAGAGACGAGGAGGAGGGAGTGTGAGAACGATGGAAGGGTGGGCGAGAGACACAGGCGGAGACAGTGGGAAACTGCAGAGAGGGAGAGAGGCCTGGGAACAGACAGCGGGAGTGTCCCTCCACCATAAATTTTGCAGAATGTTCACAATGCAAGCTTCATCTCTGCAAATGTTTTACATTTCCTGTCACATGACTCCTAGTTTACCTTTTTTCAGCAGGGTGGCTCTCAGGGTTAAGGCCAGGTCTATAGCAAGAGAAAAAAGCAGATAAATCACCAGATGTGGGAGAAAAAACTTATACTTTTTTCCCCCATGAAAATTTTAAATATTGAAAATATTTTAGATGTGGAGTTCTTCAAAAGGTTATATTTCAAGGTACATTTCTCCTTAAGCAGTGTTAACATTAAACTAAAATAAACTTTGTGAGTACAGCTTGAAGCTAGTACCAGCTAGTACCACTTTTTGGTACTATTTTTGGGCTCTACATTTAAAGTGTGTGTTTTTGACTTCTGTGTTAAAGAAGTTCACTTAACTATGCACGTTTTTAAGATAGTTTTTGGGCTCTAAATATAAAATGTTTGGGGCTTCTTGGTTAAAACTCGTTCATAGGTCGCCACGCGAGTTTTTAAGACCATTTGTGGGTTCTACATTGTGTTTTTGACTTCTGCGTTAAAAAGGCTTGCATTCCCACTAACTGTGCACGTTTTTAAGACTATACATGCAAAACACAAGTTTTGGTCTATTGCGTTAAAACTCTCGTGTTCACAGGTTTTGAGACTGCTTTTGGGTTCTATGTACAAAGGGTGTGCTTTTGGTATCTGTGTTACAAACTCTTGCATTCACACTTCACTACACAAGTTTTTGAGACCGTCTTTGGGCTACATACCGATACAAAACCTGTGTTTTAAGCTTGTCCATTAACAACTTGTTTACATGCTGCTACCTAAGTTATTAAAACAGTTGTCGAGCTTTTCGTACAAAGGTTGGAAGTCAAACCAGTTGAGCTTTGACAAATCAGAGACTCGTATTTGGCGGTGACATGTGGATGGCGTCCCTTTTAATTCACAAAAGTGCTAGACATTTGAGAATTGATCATGGAGGAGAAACTATGACACTAAGTCTTCCTTATATCAGTGCAGAGCTGTGAGAAAAACAGCCTGGAACAAGATTTGTACCATTTCAACATTTCACACCAAACCTCTTCCACCTGTAGGTGGCAGACATGTGCTAGTAAACAGTAGCAAAAGAAAAGAAGATGAAGCCCCTTCCTGCTTGTCTAGTGTGAACACCATGGACTTACTGCATACTTGAACGTGCGTCAAATGCCCAGTGTGCACGTAGCATTAGGCGAGAGTTCTAACCACTGCATCACAATGCAGCCCACAATTTCACAATCAGTGATTTTGTTCATATCTATCCAGTTTTTTACAAAACTATACATTCCAAGAATTAGGTACATTTTCTGTAGATACCTACCTTGCATGCAAGGTAGTAAGGTGAGTGGTAGTAGATGCAAATCCATCATATACAGTATATCCAACTTCATTTGTTAACCTAGAATCCAAACAGCACTTCATATTTTTTAGCAATCTTCCAAATCAGAACCTAATTCAAGACAACTTAAACTTTTAAATTCTCATCTTTTAAATAGTCAAAATTAGCAATCAAAATGGTGATGAGCAATAAACTTCTATGAATTAATCTCTTTTGTGCACATAATGCAAATCTACAGCAGAAAACATTGAAATAACTATAACTTAGATATCTAATACATGTTTCCATATCCAGTGGGATTTCATCCTTTTTATACTATGAGATAGAAAACTTTCCAACTTTAGATTCTGTTCTATCTACATGCTTTATCTTTGTTTTTCTTTTGGAGTAATCAGACTAACCAGACTGCCACCTCTTAGAGCTGCTGGGATAATAGACCCTAACAGAAGCATCGCCCTCGTCTCCAGGATGCAATCGATGTTCTACATCATCGTTTACCTGATCACATTGTCAGCTTTGACTTTCACTTTGTTTCAATTTGTTGCACTTCATCGTTTTCCAAAATAGAACAAAAAAACAGCTTTGAGGAAGAAGGAAGAATTTCTCTTTAAAGGAAAACTTCTTCCTACTAACTGTTCATGCCATGAAAATACTTCCTCCTTCGGGTGTATGCAAACTATCCTTTTGTATTCAACCTTTGTTTACTTTATTGTGATCATAAATGACACAGCAAAATAACAGGCCGTTACCTCATTAAAAGAAATGCATATATTATGTAATTTTTCATTTTTTAAAAGTTAACAGTGAACACAATTGCTAATTTTTCACTTTTGTCTGGTGTGTTTGAGCAGATGACCCGCCCCTGTTAGATAACATGCCTCTGTGTTGTTGAACCTTCCCAAAAGGGACCATAATTGTGCATAAGTGTGGTTTCAATGAAAAAGATCCCGGAATATGTAACCAATTCTTTCCCTTTTACTTTAAATGCTTTTGTTGCATTTTGGTAAATAGTCATAATATTTGTGACGTGTTCCTGCTTGAATCTTCATCTTTTACAAACTTAAACTTTATTTTAATGTATTGCACACCTCTTGATTTGTCTGACCTGTGTCCCAAATGCTCAAGAAAACTTTGTAAAGAATGAAATCAGAGCACAAAGTTTGTGTCTGCAGGCAGCATGAGCTCATTCTGTGTGCACTGCTTTGTTAAGCAGCTGACAGCGGTGTCATGTGATCCCCCCTCCCTCCTCTTTGATCAGCTGCGCTCTCACTCCATCCTCACCTCCCACCTCTGATTGGTCTGCTGATCCCGGCTCAGTTTGACTCCTCCAATCCCGCGGCGGACTGCAGAGGGGGAGGTGATGTCATCTGGTGCTGCTGACTCACAGATCACATGAGATCAGCCTCCAGCAGACCCCATCACTTCCCGAAATCCCATCATGGGACTCTGTATGTATGTATGTGTGTGTCTGTGGTGATATCATAGGTAATCTCAGCTGATGTCAGACTACATTTCTGAGGGATGACTTCATGCTGCAGAAGCAAAGGAATCCTGGAAAGTGTAAATTCCTGCATGCATGTACATACTCTTGTTTGTGCATCTTGTGTTTTCGGGGAAAAGATTATTTATCTACCAAATTACATTTATAAACTTGGTGTTGCAGCTTAAATCAGGTTTAAATTGATTAAACTGCTAATCTTAGTTGTGTCTTTGAAACTAGCTTGAGTCGATTCCAGCTAAGATTAGAAAGCAAACCAAAATAAAAGTTTAGATGAAGTGAAGGTTAAGTGGGTTTTGAGATTTTGCTTTGTTTGGGTGGCTGATGAAAAAGGATTATTTTCCAGCAATGATACTGTTACTTAAAGAAAACCATAACCAAATCAAATCAAACTTTATTCATAAAACATTTGTCATACTTATGTAACAAAAAGTGCTGTGCTGAAAAAAAACCTTTTATAACACAAAAGAAAAAAGAAAAGAAAGACCTTCGCACACACAATTGCAAATCACAAAATGCGAATAAAAAAAAATAAAAAATAAATAAGCAATCAGAAATTATATTTTTGTACTTCCAAAATTAAACTTGTTGTCCATGTCAAAAAGGGACGCCGGCGTTTTCTTCTGTGGTTTTAACGTGTGTTATCGCGTGGGTACGTCATTTTAAATATAAAATAACATTTTACATTATGTTTTATTTTGAAAGTAAGTTTCTGTGACCCTGAAGCTGTTCTAATGGCGAGGACCTGAATAATTGAATGACGCTTCATGGAAAGTTTTGGTTTCATCCATTGACTTTATATAGCCTCGCTTCCACTATGGTACGGCACGGTTTAGAATGGTCCAGGCGATTTAGGTGCGTGTTTCCACTCAAAGTTGCATTGTCACCGGGCATGTGGGCGTTGCTCGAATTAGACACAACAGTCAAAAAGGTTGCTTTAATTGGTGAAACCAGAGAGATATTGTTTTGTCCCAAAGTTTAATACATGCAATCTCTTCTATTTTTGGAAATTCATTACTGGAACTCTCCTTTTAGAATCTCTTTGTCCCTACATGGCCTGCTTTCCTTGACAAACACAGAGAGCAGTCACAAGGCTGATTATGTGCTTGCTTTT
>NC_050515.1:21716216-21773403 GCF_002922805.2 Oryzias melastigma | reverse complement strand
GCTTTTGCTTTGTGCCAAAACTCCTTTGTGCAGACTGGGAACGTCAGCAGTGAGTCACGGAAAAGTGGGATAAAAGTAGTCATAAACGGAAAACCAGAGAGAGATTCCCGTTAAGTGGGCCGGGTGGGTTCTGAGAGTGACCTGCAGAGTGACCTCAGAAGGCTGCAAGCTGACATCAACACCAAGGAGGAAATCAAACTGAGCTCAGAGCTTTAAGGGAAACGGATTAACCCTTATGTGTTCCAATCTAAAATGACCCATTTGCACACTTGGAAACGGGTCAATTTTGTCCTGAACAGAATATAGGTGTTATGTGTTTGAGACTGTAACAAACAAATATTTAAAGACAATTTTCCCAAAGATGGAACGCATGCTGAACAGTTAGACTGTAGTTCCAACCACACCCTGAAGGGGCAGTATTGAGAACTCAAGCGTACTTTTATTTTGTTTTCCAAAGTCAGAGTTACAATATGCTGTGTATAAAAAAAGAAGAAACTTCACATAGTTCCTCTCCGTTCAACTACTCACATGTTTCCTGTTTTTGTGAGGGGTCAGCTGGGAAGCATGCACACGTTTACAGTCTGCTGACTCACTGGCGGCCAAAACTGAAAGTCCCTCTTTCGGGCAAATGTCATGCTGATCATATAATTGTTTGCCTTAGAGACTGCACATGTGTTGTACTGGTGACTTTTTTTGTCTTTTAAATGCAGTAAAGCAGTGTTTATATGATGTTGTGTGTCACACAAGAAAATAGAAAAAAAAAATCCATAAATTCTTATCTTTAAAATAAAGACAAATTGCAGTGAAGCCATGTTTACTTGACCTCTCATAAACTTTGGTATGATCCAAACTTTCTTTAAAACCCATTGTACATCATATTGATTATTTTTGTGTGCTGTAGTTCATCATCATTCCACTAGGGGCAGTAGAAGAGCTTTTCCTGCTCATTTCAAAATGGCTGCTTCCGTGAACCCACAAAAATACTTCTGCTGGGAGAAGTTCTGCAATTGTTTTTTTTAACTTTATAATGAGAGTGACTCATCTTTATTGGGTTTTTTATGACTATTTGCTGTGGTGAAAGAATGCTAAATTTGTTGACAATTAATTATTCATTATACAGTCACACCATGTTAAAATGTGCTGAGTCTTATTTTCTTTTTTTGCATCTAAAAACAATCATTGTTATGAGCAAAATCTTACCAAATCACCCAATGTATCATAATTGATACTATCTGTATTGCATTAAAACATGATATTGCAATTTTTTATGCGTATATCCTCAAAGAGTTTAAAAAATATCTTAATTCCAAAAAAACAATCATAATTTCCTGTTGATTCTTTAATGTAGTGGGTTTTTCAGGGTTAACTGTTTTGTGAAATTCCCTATTTTAAAGTTTTTCTCATTTCAATTTCAGACTATGAGGACTCAAAATTTATAAAAGTAAACCTCAACCCTTCAAGCTTTTCTTGTTTTTTTTCCTAGAAACTGAGTCTACTTCTGTAATGCAGGTGAGTTTCCCACTTTAGCCGAACAGTGCTGCTTCCTGACTGTAAATGTTTGGTCGGAGCATAAATATCCTGCTTTCTTCCTGGAAGCTGGAGCTGCTTCTGCTCAAAAACACTAAGGTCATTTTTTTTTCCTTTTCTGGCACAAAGATGGTGGACCTTTTCCTTCTCGGTTACATACTTACGCCTAATACGGTCAGTAGGTGTGTCTGGTTCTTTTGTCACCTGGAAGATTAAATAATCCTTTGTCATTGTGAAGATTACAAAGTGAAGCGGGAATGCATGCACAGCTTCATTGTGTCCCATACAGGAAATTTGTAGGATTCCTGAAGAGACGAGGAAAGAGGCAGTGACATATACATACGTAAGGTAAAAAAAAAAGAAAAGATGAGTGAACTGAAACCGAGACTCAAAGATAAAATGAAACTAACAGGCACAGATGAAACACTGGAGCATTAGAAAGTACCATCAAAAATAATAAACTAAAGATACAAATTATCAAATTTTTAGGCAAGTCTAACTTATTCTATCTGATAAAATGCACTAATAGAAGCCTTAAGACACTACTGAATATGAATGAGAAAACTCTTGTTGCATGAAGGCCTCCACTGACCAAGAATGAGGTTACAGTGAAAAAAAAAAACGTCCCCGTTCCCTCCGGCCAAATCAAAATACCTGGAAAAACCCCTTGAACTTAGAAGTTTATAAACAGAAATACAAAAAAAAAGAATCCCAGCTGAGAAACCTGCACTAAGAAGGAAATAGAAACACGTTGGAAATTCCAATAAACACAAACTGAAAAAGAGTAAACTGAACTGAGTGAAACTGTGTGTTCTGACAGTAGAAATTCCACACCAAAACTTTATTATAGTATTTCCCCTGGTTGGACGTTTTCTCCACAGATAAATATGTATCTTAGATAGGTTAATCTCTCATGTCACCTGCGGGATTATAAGTGACAAAAATGCATCCTAAAGCCTCAGTCACAAGCACATGTACGGGTTTTGGGGTTTTCTATATTACTGGGTCCAGATGACCCCACTTTTAATGTGAACATGCCTGGAAAGCACAGGGTTACTTATGATTATGAAGTTTTTATCCAAAACCTTTGTCGTTGTTTTGAGAGATATTTTATGCATGGCGGCAATAGTTCATTAAAAATACAATTCTTGTTTGTGAGCAGGACTGTTGGCACAGAGCAACCCTGTGCGTCTCCTCATGGCAACACAGGTCAAAATTTGTAACTGGCATTTATTTTTTCTTCTGCGATTCATCACACTTGGATTACAATTTGTGCCTTTGCTTTCATTACGAAACATTAAAAAAAATTCTGGAAATAAAAACTAGATTAAACACTACAAAGTTATACAAAACAACAACAAAAAAACACATACAGAAAAGAGTCTCTTTGAATCCAAAGCATTGTGCCTGCAGCTCTTTCTTCCAACGTGAACTACTTAATTGCTGCAACCTCATGAACATAAACTGTGGGCTAGAAAAAAGGCTCAAATTCTCATGAGAATAATCATATCATTCTGAACATGCTTCAACCAAAATTCACTGTACACTCCCAGGAACTAAAAGTCAAATGTTTCACAAATTTCACAACCCATGAACAATATTAAAATATATTATTTTAAACCCGCCCCCTCCTTCTTGCTGAGAGCTCTGTGGTCTCATGCCCATGCCTCATGCTAACATTAGGGGCGCAAAAATAAACAACGAGCAATACTGGATCAATCCAGTCGTACAATTTTGAGCCAGAATTTGCTACAGCAGGAGTGTTGAACGCTCATCATGTCTACCACACCTAAGCGTGAGCGGGCCAGCGTGCGTGCAGGGGGAGAGGAAATTTTGACCCGCCTGTTTCAGTATCTGCGTTATTAGGCCGAGCATTTTCAAGCATCCGGTTTTCATCTGCTCCTGATCCAATGCAATTTGAATTAAAAAATACTCAGAAACACAGTTTTAGTTGTCAATTATTTCATATTGGTCCTCTACTATGAATGCTACAAATACAACTATTTTAATTGGAGTGGGTCTTTAAGGGACATCATGAAAATGGAACGTGTGATGTGTGGTACTTGTATCATCAAGGATTTGTGAGGTCAATGTAAGTTGTACACACTTTAGATGTACAGGTGATACTGTCGTGTCCATACGCCACACTCTAGTCATTGATAATGTGCCAGTACTGGCTCCAAGAATGCTGCATGCATGGGGTTTGCAGGTGATGCATGACTGTCTGTAAGATGGCCACATAAACATAATCGCTTGAACAGTACTAACAAGTTCTCGGTGCTGTATGCAGGATTTGGAGGGTTAAAAATGAAAACAATGTATGACACACCGGCATTCCAACGACTTCACCTTTGCTTGTGCTAAATTTTGGATACAACCTGTTATCTGCAGTAATTCCATGTAAAAACTTTGCATGAATATTTTCATTGCCCACCAAGCACTCTTCTACACTACTACTTCCTATAGGCGACTTTTGTGCTTCATTCAAGTTTGTCCATTTTTGAGCCCATATCTACCCAGAGGGTCCAATGTGACTAATACCTAAAGCGAATGTCATCTCTGTGCTGAAAACCCCAGTTTGACTGATGCAAACTAAGAGGAAGGTTTTGTTGATTCCAGTCTAATAATTAACCTTTCATTTTCTCTGTTCTTGCATTGTAAGCTAATATTATTTTATTACTTTACTGATTTGAAGTCTGAGTAAAAGTTTCACTGGATTTATCTAATGTTAAAAAAATTGTAGGTAAACACCTTGCTGCTCCCGCCTTATGAGCACTCCTTATATGGGCATCTGCCTGTCTTGTCTGTGAGTGATGGAGCAGATGATTCATCCAGGAGAAAGCCGGTAGACAATGAGATCATCAGCAACATCTGGAAGCGTGAGAGAAAGTGCAGACGCGTGTAATGCACTGGTTGAATTCATGAAGTTGCCTTCTGGCTGTTTTTTGATAGTCAAAACAATCAGATTCTCCTCCAATCAAAGGCTGTCGCGCATAAACAGCTCTAAATACTACACCCGTTTGATCCAAATTACAGACAACTTTTTAGATTTGAACTTGCATGTTTGTGCATTTAGGGATGAAAGAAGTTCTGAACTGGAAAGTCAGGAGCATATTGAGCTTTTTTATACTAGTAAAGAAACATTTAACCAACTGTCCTCTTCAAAAAATGTTTATGGCAGAAGTGATCCATCCCAAATAATGTTGAATTCTTCTTTCAGTTTTGCTACTTGTAAGCCAATCATTGAACAGTTTTTCTTCCACCCACTGCATTGTTGGGGATTTGATTGTCATGCTTAAAGCTTTCACATTCATCAGGTTTTGCAGGATACGTGACTTTTGTAAGCCTTTAAACAGCCCTTTAGTTTTTTTTCTGTTGTGCCATCCCCACATTCCAACGGGCACTGAAAAAGAGGAATGTCTTGAACAAAAAAATGTCATATTATTTTGCTTAAACAAAAAAATGGTCTCTACGTATATCTTGTGATACAAGGCTAAAATACAACCTCAGCTGTGAGATCCAATCATAAAACCAAGACTTATAATGAAGCTAAATATGAAAAAAATATTGAAGAACGTGATGCAGGAAGTGCTAATGGGCTTCAAGTGACAGGAACCACTAAACAGGATGCTCTGGGAAGACAGGAGAAGCAGGTTAGCAGCAGACAGGTTCAGGGAGAACGTGCACACTAGACGATGGGCTTACTGTACAAGAGGTGTAAGGTAGTGCAACAAAGACAGGTGCAGGGGTGGTGAAATAAAAAACCTTATTGGTAGTCCAAGCCAAGTCCAGAAACCAAAAGGGCAGAATCCAAAGTGGAGAAGACGTAGGAGAAACGGAGTCAACATGGCCAAAGCAGACAGGTAGAATCCAAAGGGGTGAGATCGCATTGGGAATATGCAGGACAAACAGAAAATGTGGCCATGTAACAGATAGATAGGGCAGTTAGAATAGAAGAAGGAACACACAGGTGTTAGCAATGATTATATAGTAGAGGAAGAACTAAGCATGTTGAGATGGGACAGGAAGTTGTTCTAAACCGTAACAGATTAAATTAATTGGCTGTAACAATGTTGCCAGATTGAAAGCTCTTTGCACATTGAAGCAGCTCTAACTAACAAGATGGGGTCCAAAGGTGAACTATTGCCAATTAAAACCATAGCACTGGTTGGTTGGGTGACTGGCATTCTGGGAATTTAATGGTTGGGCATTTTATTTCAATCATTAATTTACTGATTGGAAAAAAAATGTTTTTCAGTATTAAAAAACATTGTGCAGGGGTGCTTTTGAGTTCAAATCTTATTTACATATAATGATCTGTTAATCCATGATTGCAAAAGGCAGAAAAGGAAGTCTGAACTTGCATACTGACTAGTTATCTCATTTGTTTGTGTTTAGCTTAAAAAATATTTTTAACATAAAAGTCAATGGGAAATTTCTATCTTTCTAAAACCAGCCTCTATGGCCTTTTGAGAAACTACAACATTTCTTGGTTTGCATTAAAGTTTGTGAACAAAAGGTGAAGGTCCACTTTAAATCCACCTGCAATACAATCTGAAAGACCATCAGGCAGAAAGATACTTCAAGAGTTAGTCTGATCCTTTATGGCCTTCCGTCATGAAGCCAGTGCCTTCAACACAATTGCCAAGCATGGCTCCTGTTTGCTAAGCCAGCAGTCAGACAAATGTGACCCAAACCTGTGTGTTATGCAGGGATGTCCTATAGTGTAGATCAGAGATGGCAACTCCAGGCCTCGACTGCCACTGTATCTGCATGATTTCCAGATATCCACGCCCTACTCATGACTGATTACCTGGTTCAGGTGTGTCCAGCCAATTAGAACATGCCAGAGCAAGGTATGTTGGAAAACATGCCCAGAAGATGCGGCCCATACTTTAGACATGCTTCACTTTCTGATTCACTGTGGAGGACTTTGACCTGAAGCCCAAACAAGAACATGCCTTTCCCTCACAGCCACATGACCTCTACCCTATTAAACATTTACGACACATGGAGATACGAAAATCATGTGCTTTGTCCTTGGCACAGCCGAGCCTAAAAAAGTCATTTGTGTCTCGGTTCGGTTCTGTAAACCGTAAACTTATGCAAACCGAATGGTTTACTTTCAAGTACTGCAGCTTCTCTCATTAGGTTTTCCTAGAAGTCCCTCAGCTGCACCCCAAGGCGCCCACACACACACAACACACACATCGGCTTTTTCCAGCCCTGCACACAGCTGAAAGCCTGGACTTTGTCATTCCCATGAGCCTCCACTCTTCGTGCACATTTCTAGGAATCAACACAGAGCTCCGACTCCTGAGTGCGCAGGGCAGAAATAGAACCGCTCCCTTTTGCCGTCAGACTAACTCGCTTCTATCTGCAACTGCAGGATCCACATTGTGTGAGATTAGCCTTCATGCAGGGAAAACCCTTTAGAGCTTTGTGTGTTTCAGGGAATATTACAAGATATCTTTTACAGCTAATTCCTCCGTTGCTCATTCGAGGACAGACTGACTTCTTTCATTTGTTATCTACATCCTGAAATATACCAGGACAGTGGAGCAGTTTGTACCCTGAGAGGGAGTGCATGACCCCCTGAAAGAGGCCTATACATGCACTGTACAAGGTTAGGACCCTGTTCTTTGAGTGCAGTTGCACACATTGTTTTTGAAGGGTCATTGCTTAGGCCTTAGTCTCATTCACTTGTACAGGGGGTTGCAGGATTATGGGGTTGTACAGACCTGTGGAGGTGCTGTTGATGATGAGCGGACACGTTTTAAGAGGAGCAGAGGAATGTCTTGCCTACACATTCTCATTGCCATGTCGTTACGTATCGAAGCATCGCTAAGAACCCCTCTGCATCACTTTTTGGCATTTTGGGTGTCCCCATCTTGTCATTTTTTGACATGCTGGCTGTTCCAATTAAATCAGGGGTCAAGTTATTGTGTTGCACTTGAATCGAACCTCAGGATGAGGCCGGTTCCGGTACCCTAAAACAGTACCCTGTCCGCGTCCCGAACCAGTACCGATTCCCATCCGGTAACGGTACCAATTCACATCCGGTACCAGGTTAAGGTTAGGGTTAGTGTACTGGTGCGGTCCATGTCCCGGTACTGGTTGTGGCCCTGAGGTAGGGGAGCCTTGATTTATTTGGAACAGCCATCATGTCAAATAAGACGAGTCGGGGACACCCAAAATGTCAGTCTTTGACGCGGAAGTGTCCTAAATTATCCTTCAAAATAATGACTTAGGAATGAAAATGTGTTGGTCTTCCTTTGAGTTTTGTAGGATCACCTCAAGGGAACATCATGAAAATGGAAGATGCGATTGTTGTGCATGTGCTAAGTGTGTTGGGAAGTGTCTGTAAGGCTAATGTAAGTTACACACACTTATAACGTACATCCAGAGAATATCAAAAGTTGATCGCATTAAAATTTAAGCTCATATAATCTGTATTTCTTCAAAGGAAAATAACAAACTCATTTTTACAATCAATTTTACTAACTGTAGTTAATAAATAAGTTAGCAGCCCTCACACAGCACTTGGAAGCATCAACTTGACAAGTCTACTTGTTATGGACACACAAAAACCAGATCCACGGCCTCATGGTAGAGTGTCCGCCCTGAGACTGGGGGTTTGTGGGCTCAGATTCATGATCAGGTCACACCAAAGGCTCTATTTATGGGACCCTGATGCCTCTATTTGTGACACTTTGAATTAAGGGGTTAAACCACCAAATGATTCCCAAGCGTGGCTGTGACAGCAGCTCACAGCTCCCCCAGGGATGGGTCGAATGAAATTAAAAGAAAAAAATGTGCAGCCACAAATTGCACTAACTAAACTTTAAAAAACCCCAAAATCTTAAAGCCAGACTTAAATAAGGTTTATTTCTTCCATGAAATTCTGTCATTTTTCCATTGGAATGAATTGGAACTGCCCTGACTCTGTCAAAAAAAGCCACTTGATGACTTGTTACCAAATATTTATAACCATGAATAGAAGATATAAAAAAAGCTGAAAGAAGGAGTCATGACAACTCTTTTTTTTTAACATATTTAAACATTTTCTCTCCAAAGCTACCTTTAAATAAAATACTAATCTCTAATAGAACTTTCTCAAAGTTTGCAAAGTTTTCTGAATTCTAATAATTTGGAAATTTTATTGTTGAGCTTGCAGCTTCACCAGGAACAAGGTAATAGAGTAAATAATTTTTACTCTGTCAGTTTTTTTACATGTTACGGAGACGGAATAAAATCTTGAAGATGGCAATTGTATTTCTGACTGTAGACCTAATGTTCCTTGTACTACATACACAGCAGCCTTGTGATGCCCATTCAAGAACTTGCTGAACACGGGTTCTTAAAAGTGCTTTTAGCATATGGTGTTTACACCAGACTGCTGCTATCCCACACTACCTCATGTACTCACAGTTTGAAGAAGCTTGGTGTGAAATGTCAAAGTGGTGCAAATTTCATGAATCTTGCTCCAAACTTTTTCTTTTACAGCTCTATTCTAATTTATAGCTCATTTAAAAGTGAAGGCTGACTCACAGGAAATCAGAGTTTTATTCCCAGTCTGTGAAATGGGCTTCATCCAGTGTTAGTCGTTGGGCAAGACCCTTTGCCCTTCTGCCTAACAATGTGCAGGTGTCCAGTCTGGATGAAATGCAGGGTTGTGTCAGGAAAACATTGAGCATGAAACTCTCTGTCAAACCAGCTGTGGAAAGCAGTAAACAGTACTTCGCTGTGGGGACCTCTGAAAGGATGAGACTCTGGCCCGGCCCAAATTGAAATTATGAATCTTTCCTCCCTGATCAGTTTTCAGCTGGCTGGCACTTCTGTGAATTATAAGGGTCGCCATCCACACGCCACTACCAAATCTGAGTCCCTGATTGGTCAAAATTGATCTCGTTTAATTTTTGATATGTGTTCGATGGTATTTTGCATGAAAATCCCAAAAATGGCTCTTGTGACACATAAATGCCAGCGTTTTGATTGTGGAAGCCCAAAACAGACTTGCAAACATTTTTATATGAATTTTTCATATCAAGTGGCCGGTGTGAACCTAGCATAGTAGTAGTTCGGTGTTCCTAAGACAGTATCTGCACGAACCCGAGTGTGCTCTCAATCAGTCACAAATATCTTAAAAGTACAATGATCACGCTTAAGTTTGAATATAAAATAATAAGAACTATCTAAGGTTTTTATGCCTTCTCCAAGGCATTCAACTATTTCATGCTTTTCAGCAGCAGAATTGGTTTTGCTTGAAAATGTTGGCCTACTTAAATTTTGCGGAACGCCCTTCATTTTTTAGTAGTTTTTCCTTTAATTGATATGAGAAAACTAGTGATAACAGAAGTCTGAGATTGATTTCAGGCATCCAAAGAACGCTGAGACACAATATCATTCATGAGTTTAAATGAAAAATTGACACTGAAACACAATAATAGTTTGGAACATATTGTATGCAGACGTTTGCATTTCAGTGCAAATGTCTGCATATAAATTCATTTATTTGTCTAAACTACGACAGCTTTATGTTTGTTTTGCATAAATAGGTTAAAATGTCAATAAAACGTAATTAAGAAAAAAAATAGAAATATTAAAATGGCATAGAGAATTCCAACAGAATGTGAGGCTGCAACCTTTAAAAACATAAAGGAATATTGTGCAACTTTCAGACCTGGTGATAAGTTTCTGTTTCATAACTTTTCTGTTAGGATTGCACCCAACTCCAGCATGTTGCCATGGTAACAGCTGCAGCTTTAATAGTTTCAGTGTTTTTTTTGTTGGACGTGCTGGGTGTGAGCCACGTTTTCCATGCAAACCACGAGACGGAGGGTTTTGTGTGTGTGTGTCACAGCTGGTTATTGTTGCTCTAAAACTGCTGAGAACACGGTCGCCTAGCAACGGGGACTCCCTCCACCTCCTCCTGCTAGTGGTTGGGCAGCGTGTTTACCTTGGAAGTACTAAAATCCCGGCCAAGGTAGCATTACAGCTGACCTGAGAGCAGATCGGAGGAGCGGGACCTCAGGCTGGTGCCGCTCTGCGGGGCGTCGCTTTGCTGAACCGCCTCATTGAGCGGCAAAACAGAGAGCAACTGTTGCTGGCAACAACACCAGGGAGGCGTCATGTGATCCGACAACATGCATGTAAACCTCGTGGCTGCGCGAACACAGAGCTGTGTGTCGCAGCGATGAAGGCTCGTGAGTCACATGGTCTCATGACTCCGACAGACAGTGAGGACTCTGTTCACAGCGCTGAGATCTGTCATGTTGCATGTTTTTCTCTTCTTGGCCTCACTTTTTCTCTGAAGGGTCGAAAGGTGACGAAGGCCACAAACACACGAGACACTCTGATTGCTCACGCTGTTTATTTTAGATTGAGGTCAGACCGAACTAAACTTAGAACATTCTGTCTCCTCAGATCTTCAGTCTCACAGGCTTCCATTTTACTTTAATGTGTTTTCACAGCCAGCGTTTTATCCTCTTCCTTGGGCTCCACCTTCTTCAGGGCATGTGCAGAAATCAGGCTACATCAAACACAAAAAGGGAGAAAAGGCCTCTCAAACTCTAGTTTTCTAGTGGAGGTTTCTGTAAACAACAGAAATTAAATTAACAAAGAACGTGATCAGCTGGTAAACGAGCAAAATCAGGTTCAAATTATTTGGATTGATTTTCACAGAAGATCAAGACAACAAACTAAGCACAAAAGGCGAAAAAAGGTACAAATTAATGAACCCCACCACATGCAAATACATCCCACCCCCACATGTCCTCCATGACCCTTCAAACAATCTGATCTACTGTTGAACCCTGTATGGCATCACATAAGCAGGTACGGTGGAGGAAATTCGTACTTGAACCCTGCTGATTTTTCAGGTTTGCCCACTTAAAAAGAAAAAATGAACAGAACATTTGAATAAATAACATCAAACAGTCAACTTCAAAGAATTAAATCTGTTTATTTGCTTTTCATTTAGGGAGATAAGAAGTGGAACCCCCTGTAAGACACAAACCAGTCCTAATCAACCTGTCATCAGAATTGAAGACACCAGTTTGAGCTAATCACCTGTAGAAACCACACCTGTCCACAGAATCAGTCAGATTCCAAACTCTCCACCAGAAAGACTAAAGAGCTTTCAGTGGATTAAGGAGGGAGATTGTAGATCTGCACAAGACTAGACCATCAGCAAAAAGCTGGGGGTTAAGGTGACAACACAAGAATTACAAAATAACCAATTAATCCACCTGTAGATCTGGGGCTTCAAACCAGATCGGCCCTGGTGAGGTTTTCATGATCAGAACAGTGAGAAATGGGCCTAAAACAACACGCAGGAGTTAGTTGAAGATCTGAAAGCAGCTGGAACCACAGTCACCAAGAACACCACTGGAAATACTTCACGTATTCATGATTGAGAGGGATTGGGAGAAGGTGCTGTGATCAGATGAGACCAAAATTGAGCTCTCTGTCATCAACTCAACCCGTTGTGTTTGGAGGACGAGATATTCTATCTACTACTCCAAGAAGACCATTGTCAACCATGGAGGTGGAAGCATTATGCTTTTCAATTCAATTTTATTCATAATACTCAATATCACAAAACAATTGGGCTTCACAAGCAGTACAAACGGAGAAAGTCAGTGATGAAATATTATTAGTACCTGTCAGCTAAACTAAACTAATCAGACTAAAATAAACTGGGAGCCCTGCCCTAACACCCTCCTTGGTAAGAAAAAACTCCTAAAAAAACTGATTCCAGGAAAAAAAAAAAAGAAGAAACCTCAGGGATGTCCACATGAAAAGGTTCTCAGGACGGTGAAGTCAAAATAAATTATCCTAAAAATCTGCCTCCATAAAGGAGATAAAGTCTCGATGAGCAATCGAACCACCCCTCTGACTCTTAAGAGGAAGCATGCCGGATGAAATGCCTGTGAAGGGAAATCCCAATGAAAAGTTTGCAAAGAGAAAAGTCAAGGTCAGAGGTCAAATCCACATTTAACTTTTAACTTTTAAGTGAGCTGGCTCTGTAAACTGTAAACATTTATGCAAAAGCTGTTAGGTATCACAAACAAAGCTGGATACTATTGATGCTTTATTAATGCTACATGCACCATGACAGGTTTATCAACAAATGTGCAGAATTATGGATTTGGAGTTCATTTTAACTTCAATTTTCATCATTTAGGCTGAACACTTACATGCAAATGTGCAAATTTTCCTCTTACATTTGAGACTTTGAGGCTAAGTTAACACTGATTCTAGAATGTGCTACCACCTTTAGCGCATAATGTTCACATTGGATGAGCAGGGAGGGGCTTCTTCTTCTTTTGCTTTTTTTTTTTACTGTTTTCTAGCACACCTACAACTGGAAGAGGTTTAGTGCGAAAAATAATGAATCTTGTTCCTGGTTTTTTCTCTCAAACCTTTATTACAATATATGAAAGACTTGTCATAGAATGACATGGAATTCCAGTCTGGCACAAACTGCAACTATTAATTTCTTCCCAATGATCAATATTCAAACATTGGCACTTCCACAAATAAAAAAGGACATCATCCATACATCACTACCAAATCCAAGTCACCGATTGGTCAAAGTTTAACTGGTTTGACTTGCATTGCGCCTTCAATGACTGTGTGTTTTGTTCATAGAGCCTGAAAATCGTCATAGAAACTTGCTTGGTTACATGTTAATGCAAGAATTTTGCAGCCAAAAACGCTCTACTTTTCTTTGAATGCGTGTTGCTGAAGGCGGTGTGAACGTACAAACTTCGTTGTGTATCCACAACTGTGAAGAAAACACAAAATGCAGAAAAAAATGAATGAATTCTTACTTCTGGTGAGACGTCAATGATAGTCTGTCTTCCTGTGAAAAAATATTTGTGGTATTTTTGCTTTTCCTTTAGAACAGTTGTTTCACTCTTTGGTTTCCCTTAGGGAGATGTCTGACTAGTTTCACATTTTTTCTGTAAACAAGATTATTTAAACATGGAGAACTCTTTTTTTTCTTCTTTGTTTAAAAAAAGCTGCTTATAATGTTTTGTCTGTAAAACAGCCTTTTAGCCAGACTAAAAAACAAGTTCTCAAAATAGCTGTTTGTGGGTGACGGATTGGGACAGATATCTGCTGGGAGATCTTGCTTTTTGAATTTGAGTGCCTGGGTCTTAAAGGTCATTTTACACCACAACCAGGGTGTTAATTTAAGGATCTGAGGCCATTATGTTGGACCATGACACACACATGCCCTCACACTGTTTTGATCTCTGCAGTAACTGAGTCAGGAGTCACAGTTCAGCCACTGGACACGACATTGGCGTTATGTAATGCATGTGATTGGTTAGTCACGGTGTCACATGCACTTATCAATGCTGGCCTTTGTGTGAGAGGGAGCAGTCAGAAGGTGTAATTGGCCAGACAGCGTTTTGCATGTCCTCAAGTCTGCAGCTTCGGGACTGAGACTTTTATTAATGGAAATGAGATGTTGACAACAGACGAGCTTTTACTGAGAGACGGCTGTAGAACAACAGCAAAAAAAAATGTCTTCCTTACTATATTTTTCACTTTCTGCGGTGCAGATGCAGAAAGCAGTGAAGGTCATTGCAGAAAAAGTGAACAGATGAGTTCCTAAAAAAGTTTGAGGGTCACTGTTGCTGCCTGCTCCAGGTTTATGGTTCACTTTACCAATGAGAAAAAAAAGGTTTCTGGACGAAAAGTATTAGAAAACTGAGTTCCAGAGAGAGTACGGTGGCCTTGAACCACATCAACAAATCATTCAAAGCAAAAACATACTGAAGTACTGCTCTCTTAGTGGTTTTTCAGTTATGATTGTGTCATTTTTAGCCAAAATATTGGAGCTATTTTGGAGCCAGATGCCAGCTCAGATGAGGAAGACATGCATGGATCTAGTGAATGTATAAGAGCAAGGAGCTTGTGATTTGCAGATTGTAGTTTCCATGTCACAGCTACAAGCTTTTTTAACACCATTGATTTTTTTTTTGTTTGTTTTTTTGTTTCGTCTGCTTCTGATTCATGTTTTGAATAAAGAAATCCTCAGGAATACAATTTTAATCTTAATTTTCCTCATATATGTCAGAAAGAACAATGCTACTAGAACATGTTAACAACACCATTTTCTTTGGAATTGGCCTATTGATAATAGGGCTGGGAATGACCAGGTTCCTCACGATACGACAATAGTCATGACCCACGATTTCAATAATATCACCATACTGCGAGTATTGAACATGAACAGCAGTGCCACTAGTTTGTGGAAAATTGTTGTAACAACAGAACAAAACTTAAATAATTCAAGTAGCTGCCAGACACACTGGTGCCCGCAACAGTCAGTCTTGCAACGTGCGCCCCCTATCTACCTCCGAAGGAATGTCTCACCAAAGAATGATGAATATAACATTTTACAGCCTCTTTAAACGAAAATAAAAGATTGATTTTTGGTGAGAACCCATCAAGAATCAATACTAAATGTCTCGATATATCACGATATCGACATTTTGGCACACCCTTAATTGACAAGCACGTTGGTAGTATTGTGATAATGAGGGGTTACTTTTCAATTTCAAGGCCTGGAAGGCTTAATTTAATGGAACTATTAATTCTAAGTTCAGGTTGGAATTCGGCTCAGTTTGTGTAGGAATATAGGATTATTGCACAATTATAAAAATAAATAAATAAACATTTATAAGTCATGAAATAGAATAACAGAAATAGTTTGCACAGGTTAATGTTATTCCCGCTGGTTTCCTCTACCTAGGACTTTAGCAATGACTTTTACTGTATGTTCAAATGAAACAGGAAGTACAGCTAAAGTGACTGAAAGTCTTTCAGTTATGCAAGGACATTTGTAGATCCTCCTTCTGCGTGAGGAAGTCAGTTGACAGTAAACATGCTCTGACAGCACCATGTTTTATCATCAGAATAGAATGTGAACCGAAGCAGCACACAGACAGACAGAACGTCTTCTTCCTGTCCGGTGACTGCATGAAGCCTGCAATGCAGCAAAGCAAAGAGTCATTGTTTTAACAACAATAGTGCTGTAGGGGTGTAAAATGATCTGGCTGGTGTTCTCTGAGGTCAGTGCTTTTAGTGGTAGAACATGTATTATATGCACAAACAGTACATTCTGCAGGGACCGTCCTGTTTCTGAAGAGGGGACATGACAGCTCCATCTGCAGAGGCTCCAGGGTAAAATACATTAATAAATGTAAAATCAGGAACAGTAATGTTTGAACATGAAATTTTTTGTCAAAAATCAAAAACAGAAAGCAAAATATGTAGGATGATGCAGGAACGACTGCTTAAACGGATTCATTTAAGCGATTTAATTGGATCACAGACTCGTCATGTGGATTACTGAGAGCAGTTAGCGTCCCTCAGAGTGTGTTAATCCGCTCAGACAGCTGCTTTGTGTGTCTGTGTGTTTGTTGTGACAGCAGTGGGATTGGAGCGTTTGGCTTCTTTCCTTGTTGGATTTCCTGAACCTTTCATTATTTATCGTCTCAGACATGTTCACAGGTCATTACACGCTTGATTTATATTTGTTCAAAATCAATCAATAAGAAATTCCAAAGCTGACTTTTTTAAGAGTTCATAAGCTGAAGAAAAACAGTAAAACAACAAAAGCATAATTAAAATTTTGTGTTATGATATAAAAAAAAAAAGATTACCGTAATTTGAAATAGTTTGGAAAATAATGTTAAAAGCATTCAGCCTGAGCCATTTAGGCCACACTTTATATACATTAAAATTTGGTAACTTCTGTAAAGTCACATTTAAACACCAAATCCAGTAGGGGGGAGTTTTGGCAAGAATCTGGTGATACAATTCGTATCGCAATACATGTCTTGCTGTACAATACATATCATGATACTTTAAGTTCTGTACCAGAACTCTAAACATTATTGTTAAAAGAGTATGACTTAGAAAAATCATAAGTCATACAAAGTAATACATGTCTCACAGGGTTTAGGTGGAAAACAAAAGTAAATTGTTGAAGGATGCTCATAAATAATTAATTAAATAACATTTTATAATCGATACAAGTATCAACAAATGGAAAATCGCGACATATCACCGAATATAATTTTGCAAATGCAACATTTTAAACTTCTGTTTAGTAACAAAATGTTTATCATTAAAATGGGAAAGATTTGAAACTTAATGAAAGTATAAAATAGTCAATGAAACACATAAAAAAAATGGAACTAGATGCTATTAAATAAATGAATCTGGACCTTTTTTAGCTTAAAAAACCAAATGACATCTGAAAAAACGTGGATCAAAGTGAGCTGCTGTTAGCTTCTGTGTACACGTGAGTGGAAACAGCAGAAAATGGTCAATCATCATGACTCAGAGGATCCCATGAGCTTATTTTAGAGCTCATGCTGCTTTTTTTCTGCTCCACAGAAGTTTATTGCTGCTGTTTTTGTCCGTGTAATTGTAACCGCCGAATAAACACATTCCAGACTCAGAGTTTGATGATACGGAACAGAATCTAATCATTTGAGATAGATATGAAAATAGAGTCAGTAACTTGATGCTTGGGTTGACTTACATCTGTCATATATTTTAAGATTCCCAAACTAAGACTCCCAAATGGGACTTTCGTTTCCATGGAAATGTGCTGATTTAGGGCCGTCCTGGGGTGGAGAACCCCCTCCAAGCTTTTTTTTTTTTTTTGCCTTCTACTCAACAGACCAGGGATTCCCAAACAACGCTCTGTAGTCATGGAGACGGCTCACTGCAACACACATGCTCCACACTGAGAGAAGGCGAACAAGGATGAAGGTTTGACCTCAAAAACTTGTCTTCTTCAGTTCATTTACATACACTTTAGCACTTTAGTTATCCAATTAAAATAAAATCAATACTTTTTTTTGTTGCTTATTGCCTTATAGAGGAGTAATAAACACGATCAATGATTTTAAAAATGTGTTTTGTAAATGCGCTCTACTGTTTGGTTGCAGAGGCAGTTAAAGGCTTAAAAACCTGCAGAGCTGCAGGTCAAAGCTCAGAATTCACATTAAAAAATACATGAAAAATGAAAGAAGAAAATATTGGCAAAAAAAGTGAAAATGATTAAACTAAATGAATTAAAAATTTCAGAATCGACGTAAATATGACAAACATCTGCATAGAAGTGGAACATCAGAATACTGTGCCTGTGAGATCGAGAGCAAAAAAGAAAAAAATATATATTTTTTTTATGTAACGTATTGATTCTTGAGCAAAACTATAAAATACCACTACAGAAAAATACACATTACGCTGTTGCTGAGGCCTGAATCCAGATTACAAGATCTCTTGATATTTACCTCAAGATTTACAATATTTATTACATTTTTAATTTGCTTTTCTCTGTGTGTTTTCATGGACTGTTACACTTTGATGAAATAAAGATAAGACAGGGAGACACGACGACCAATAAAAGTCATCAATCTCTTTGAGTGTTTGTGGAGGGACTGAATGAGCCTTATCAAGGAAGCCAGGACCTCATTTTCTCAGAGCCCCTCCCACAAAACATCCTAAGGGGCGAACTCAGACACGCTCTCCAAACCAACCATGGAAATGTGGACTCTTCCAGGATTCCCATGACAACTTTAAAGACCCACTACGATTAAAAAAATGTGTTTTTGGTGTAACATGTAGGCATTTTTCTGATGATGGGGGACATATATAGAGATGCAAATTAGGAGCAGATGAAAAAAATGATACAAGTTCCCTATTCAATTAGTAGATCCATGTACGTTTTAGTTTTCCTTTTCCGATTTGACATCTGGCTCAAAACTGTTAAACTGGTTAGCTCAAATATTGCTATTTTTTTATTTTTATTTGTACCTATATTGTTAGGTTGTGGGTGTGAGGGGCTATAAGCTAGCTAAAATAGATCAGAAAGTAAACAGATGGATGATGGGAAGTGTGGATGGGTTTACTTTTGCACAAACAGCCCACAACTGAATTGAAATGAACTACCGTCCTAAAAAAACACTAACAGACCACTGGGAATGTTTAGAAAATAGATCAAAATGTATTTTGGATCTTTAAGTTGCAGAGATGTACTAACTGTTGCCCCATCCATCTGCTGCTCCTCATTCCTTATTTTTTCACCATATTGCAAAAAAAGAAAAAAGAAAAAAGTACCTGACCCACATTTGTTGGCCCCCAAATGTGGACAGAGAGTGAGAGGTGGCCCAAGTCAGGAGCCTGCGTTGTCTTTGTGACACAGCTGCTGTCAGCACAGACTGCCTTACATCATTCGGTCTTGTCTGTCCTTGCATCACAAGCTGGTATCAGGTTGGAGCCTGATTGTGACCTTTGGACCACTTAGCGCATGCCAGCGCCAGAAATGAGCTACCGGTGCCAAAAGTGGCCCTGATTAGACCCAAATGTGTTGCTTATCTTGGCACCGACGCTGTGACCGTATAAGGAAGCGCACGGTTGGCTCAGAGTTGTGTTTTGCTTTCTGGAAAGTGTGTTTGGGATGAGATAGCCGTCGCTTCTGCTCACAATGGAAACGTTGCCTGAAACAGAGGAAGTTGCAGATGAAGTAAAACGCTTCAGGAATGTTTGGAATGACACAAACGATTCGGGGAAATCAGACCCCCTTGCTACATAATTCTTTCATATTTCTTTGATCTGATTGGCTCACTTTTATCTACCCATGAGTCAGTATGGCTAGGAATAAACAAGAATTGCTAAAATGAGTGAACATTCTCATCAAAGGAGCATTGTTGCTTATTTTTACATTCTTGTGCAGGTGTTCTGTCTGAAGGACTACAGGTACTTCATCAGAATTGTTTTGCTCCGGGGACAATGCATGCTCTTTCTGCAAGCCTTAACTCTACTATTTCAGCAAAACTTAATGATTAATGGTCTGAAGAATGTGTTTTTCCTGTAAAGAGTCACTGTGATTGTGCAGATTTATGATGTGCATGAGCACGCAGAGAGCTTCTGCAGAGATAGCAGCACTGGCAGGGACAGGACATCACCTGGACCCTGTTCAAAGGGAACTGACAAGTCTGCCAATAACTAAGTTGTAACACTCCAAAAAAAAAAAATTAATTCTCTCCTTCATGAACTTTCCTCCAGACTCCCCCTCCTTCCCTGCAGCCTCTTTGTGTTCCAGTGAAACTCTAACCTGAGGACGGCTTGTCCCGGAAAACCGTCACATGTCATCTCCCTGGAATCCGGCGCGGCGAGTAGATCCGACAGCGGTCGGCAAGTCCTGCAGGAAGGGGCAAAGACACCCACAGACGCCAGCCCAACCCAACACCCAACCCTTCCCTTACTACTCCCTCTTTCTATTGTACACTCATATAATACTTTAACATTTTCTATTCATTTGCAACATAATTGAAACTTTTTGAAAAATGCGTCACTTTTCCAAATGCATGCATTAGGACACTCTTTACCAGAACTTTTGCTTGTGTTGCATAACTTTTGCTTGCAGACATAACGACAGAGACATGGGGTCCTTCCTCTGCAGAAAAATGATGCCACATTTGCTCATAGATTTCTAAAGAAAAAGTTTAAAAAAAAGGTGGATTTCACAACTTGCTGGATGTGTGCGTTTGTCATTATCTTGCATTACAGCTAGATAATAATCAGAGGGTGGCGCACTGATCAGCACATGTGCAGTCATCATCACCCTGCTTGTGAAGGATTTACTGTAGCCTAAATAATGCTTTTACTGCACGAAACAGCATGAGCTGCAGAAAACAGGGAGTGCTGGAATCAGATTTAACGGCTTTATTTACTTCTGCTCTGGCTCTTACTTCATACTCCAAGCAGAGCGGCGTGCGGCTGCAGAGCGTGACCAAATCAAGATCAGTTTCAGCCTGAATCATTTCACCTCCTTTGACCTGCAAATCGTCGAATCAGCGGAGACAGTCAGAGCCCTGCTAGGCCTGCAGGGTCGCATGTTTTGACTTTTAGGTGGATCTTTTGTAAGAGGTGGGAACGGCTCCTCCCTGTTCTTGTGAAGCAATGGAAATAACGAGAAAAACATGAGCCCAGCAGCTCGGAGGGGAGAGGTTCCAGAAAGAGCGGGGCAAGGAGACGTTTGTTTACTAGGTGGAGGGAAAAAAGCTGAAAGAGGAGAGGGGAGGCGGGAAAAAAGAGAGGGAGAGGGACAGGGTTTCCTCTCAAGGGTTGCAAATACTTGGGAAAGGGGGGTAGGAGGGGTGGAATGTCGGAAAGGTTCAGACTGTTCCACAGAAGTACTGCTACCGATGCAAAAAAAATAGCAAACCTGCAGTTGAAGACTGAAGAATATAAATATATTTTAGTGTTAATTTACATGCAACGTATTATGCATGTTAGATTGCAAAAACCCTAAAAAAGTTTGTTTTTAAAGTTTCGCAGCAAAAGTGATTTTAAATCACCTGATTGATAGAAGAAATTGTCATTTTTGCACTATAAGGTGCACTTAAAAGTCTTAACTTACTTTTAAAAAAACAACAGCAGTATGCCCTGATACCCGGAATGCCTTATAAATGGATTAATTGTGGTTGTGCTGACTGATACCAAAGTGATTTTAAGGGGTACACAACGTTCTGTCAAAATGTCAGTGTGTTTATATACATGTTCCAATCAAGGTTGGGTGATCTTGCAAATACGCTAATGTGGCTAACATTATGGTCAGGCTTTTAATTTTCTTTACTAACTAGGTTAAAAGTTAGCATAGCCGCAGTAATATTGGTTTTAGCAGTAGGCTATTACTCTTTTTTTACATCATTGTATATAAGCTAACCCAGCTAATGTGTAGCTGTGTTGAATTTGTTTATTTTAAGTGTTGCTAAAAGCGTTGGAAGTTAGCGTAGTCAAGGTAACATTTGTTTTAGCGGTATCAGTCTGTTTACTTGTTACTAACAAAGCTGGGAGTTAGCGTATAACGTTTACTGTGCCCGTATCCCTCTGTTTTTTACATGTTGCTAGCAATGTTCTGTATTATTTTGAACAAGCTAACATAGCTAACGTGTATACTTATGTTGGACTGTTTGTTTTTGTTTGTGTTTTTACATAGGCTATTACCAACTAGGTTGCCATTTAGCATAGTCACAGTAATGTTTGTTTTATTAGTAGGCCTATAAGTATTTTTCTTGTGTGTTGCAAACACGGCTGGGTGTGCTGTAAATAATACGGCTAACGTATTGTGCTGTAACACTGTTTGTTTGTTTTGTTTTTTTCGTGTTACTAAGTGCATTGAGAGTTAAAGTATTAACAGTGCCGTTGGCTTTAGCTGTATCATTTTTTTTTTTACATGTTGCAAACAATGTTGTGGTTCCCAGTATTGTGAATATGCTAATGCAGCTAATATTTCTAATGTGGCTAAGTTACAAGTGAATGCAGTTAATAAAGTCTGACAGACTTACTGTATCTCTTGTCTTGCATAATGTGCCTTATAGTTCGATGTTCTTTATGTTTGACATAAATTCAAAAATTGACCATTCATTAATGGCATACTTTATTATCCAGTGCATCCTGTAGTCCATAAATACGGTATTCAATTCTATTAGGTGTAAATCCTTCCCTCCATTTCTAATGTTGTTGCCTCCTGCAGGATTCACTTGTCTGGGCAAGCTGTACAGTTTAATGACAGCACTGGCTGTTCTGAGCAGGTAAACAATTGCAGCTACATGAAACCAGCAAATTAACCGCAGCAGGATGCTGCAGAACGAACACTCTGTCCCTGCAGGAAATTGACTGTGCCTGCCTCCTGAACTCCACCAGAGGAGCAGAAAAAGGTCAAACTCTGAAGTGAAGGGGGAGAAAGTAAGATAAACCTCTTGCAGCTGTAAACACATGCTAAAGCTTGAGCACATCATAGGATGACTGCATTTGTTGCAACCAATTGATTTGTTCTCATGAGAAACACAACTGCTGCCGATGCTGTCCGTCTGCAGACTCCAAGCCGCTCAGACAGGCAGCAGCTGCTCCAGCGGGGATCATCAGCTTCAGACCACAGCAAGGGGGCTTGATTGGGGGGAGGGGGGGGGAGGTCTGAAGACGCCAAATTATGAACCGATGAAGTGTTTTTAATTAAGCAGCCTGCATGGCCGCACCGTGGACAGCTTGCAAAGCAGCCGGTGTACCCTGCATGATTTGTGCCCAATGATTCCTGGTATTTACACCTTGTTTCCGACCAACACTAAGCAGATTTTGCGTCCCTGCTCTGAAAAACGATGCATTTCATTTTTCAGCCTTTCACTCCATGGACCATCTGCTGTCACATCACCTCCACTGCAAACCAGCTTTCCTGCTGCTGAAATTGAATCTGCACTAACAAAACACAAAGCAGAAAAAAGCAGTTCTGTAGGTTCAACTGAAATTCTAAAAAAGTGAAAAAAGGGAAATAAAAAAAATCTAAAAAAGTTGCACTGAAAGTTAAACTAGTTGAACTTTGACCAATAGGGGCTTGCATTTGGTGGTGACGTATGGATGATGCCTCTTCATTCACAGAAGTGCCAACAATTTGGAAATTGATCATGGAAGAGAAACTACGATTTGTGCAGGAATAACAGTATATGACTCAGAGTCATATAGCCTGGTCTGAATCTAGCATTGGAGGTAAAGACTGACAGAAGTGAACTACTTAAAAAAATGTGCCTCAATGCGAAATTTTAAAAGTTTTACAAATCTTATAATCAACAACATACTTGAAAGTATCAGACAAACTGGAGGAATCCCTGTGCAGAATAGAGAGGACAGATGACCTCAGATGACACTGCAACACTCTTAACTGTCTCAACAACAGTGGTTAGGAAAACTTCCAGGAGCCTCTTTCAGCTCAAAGCACAGTCCATCGTTACATCCGCAGAAGAAAACTAAAAAATGCAAAAAAAAAAAGAAAAAGGAAGACGTATTTGATCACGCTCCAGAAACACCATCACGCCTTCAAGACTCATTTCAAACTAACTGCTTCAAAGTGGGACTCTGTTCTGTGGTCCGTCGCGTTGAAGTGTAATGTTTTCTTTGAAATAACAGACACTGTGAGCCCCAGGTTAGAGACGAGGAGACCTTACCGTGTGTTCAGTTCAAAGGCCACCCACTCTGATGGGCAGCCTGCATGTTTGGAAGGAGCTATGAATGCTGAAAGGGTGTCTGTATGATATTTCATGTTCTCAGAGGTGCTCAACTATCAGGATATGTTCACACTGAACATGTTTTCACTGCAAGGATGTCCAGTTTTAATGTTAATTCAATGTACAAACGTTCCACACTACACAGTCTTTGTGAGGCCATTTGGACAGAGACACTGTCTGGCTTTTTTCCCAAACACCTTTGATTGCACAGTTCCTGATTTATGAAACACACCTAATCCAGGTGATCAGCAGCAGGTACAGCAGGTGTGTCTTACAAGCCAAAAAATCAGGACAGCAGTTCTTGAGAACCACATATCGGCATTAATAAATTCAGCCCTCCGTTCAGGCAAAATCTATTTAGGAAGATGTTTGCTGTTTTACGGTGAAGAACAGATATCAGGAGGGATTCACGATGCAAACGAACTCTTGATCCTGTTTCAGCCAATAACAAACCTAAAAAAGAGTCAAAAAAGTCTGGAAACTTAAAACATGAACGTCCAGATATCCTGTTTTGAAAAGAAAAAGTTCCACAGCAGCCATGTTTTTGTACAACTATTCTAAGACCTGCTGATGAATTCAGATTTAACCTTTGTTCATTTAGCAAATACAAGTGTAAGGATTTCAAGGATTTAGAAAAAAAATCTTGGATTACTATTTCCGGTTTCATTTTAACTTTTTTTGTAACTCTCAAACCCAGAAAACAATCTTAGAGCAGCTTAAAAAAAAGTAATTTGTCATGATGTGAGTCAGAGCTGCGGGTGTTAGAGATGCTCTTTGAGGAACTGGTATTTAACCTCTGATAAAGTGCATTCTTCTTTGGAGACGTTCTCTGCTGTCTGGCAGAATTCCTCCTCCGAGATGTCGTGACATCCACGGGTCGATGTTTAGACTGCAAACAGCTTCCTGTTCCTTTCTCCTGTGTAAACAGAAAGTAATCAGTCTTCAAACAGTCATGAATTAGAGAAAAATTTAAATGTTTTTTCTAAAATCTTTTAGTTTTTAACTTTTATGATCGTTTTGTCTTTTTTGTTTTATTTATTGGCATCATTTTCTTTTTTATTTTGACACAATCTTGAATAACCAAACTTTTTCTTTATTATTTAAGTTTAGTCTTTCAAAATATTTGTCAAACAGCTACTGCAAGTGAGCAGAACCCTCATCTCTGGGTGTTTGAAAATCATCTCAAGATGCAAGGTGAGCTGTTTGCAGTATATAAATATTAGTCAATAATTGTATAATTTGATTTTTAAAAATGCATTTAATTATCCAGAATTACTTTATTTATGTATTTTAATTATTTTTCACGTTTTTTTCAGTTTTTCTTGTAATCTTCAAGCAGCACCTTGAGATATCGATGATTGAAGTGGACGCATCATGAATAACCTCAATCGAGTTCAATAAAATTGAACTACAAAAGCAGAAACTGCATTTTGATCCATTTGACCCAATAGATGTTTTGCCTTTTCCTCATTAGAGGAGCAATTGTCATTTTTACAACCCAATGAATGGAAGGGAGCAATTTCAAAAATGATTTTGAAATAATAATTTCATGTCTCCCCCCTGATTAATCATAACATACATACAGTAAATTCCCCTTATTCGCGGGGGTTAGGGAGTGGACTTGAGTGGACGGGAAACATTTTATTTATATGTATATATATATATATATAATTATATAATTTACATGTATACATATATAATAACAATATATCTATACATGCATATATACATGGAAAAAAATACATATAGTATACCATCTTGAGATGGTCCCATCATTACCTATTCATGACCCACAATAATACAGGAGGAAAAAAGATGAATAATAACCTTTATCATATCTCCCAATTCGATCTGTCACTGCATTTTTAAACTGAAGAATATGTGAGCATCTTTTCAAATTCTGTTGTGAAATCTAAAGTTAAACACCAATAAAAGAAAAACATATGACTAAAAGAGCTGTAGTTTCTGCACTAAAGGCACACCGTCAATGAAAGGTCTATTTTCAAAATTATGTCTCAACAAGCTATAAGGCATTTTTGCCGAGGCAAAAAGAGTCAGAGATAAGTCTGTCAGTCAGTCAGACTTATTTAAGTGTGTTTATGGTAACTTTACAACGTGTTTGTTACATGCTACATGTTAGCCGCATTAGCGTATTCACAATACCTGCAACTCCCAACCTTGTTTGCAACAGGTTAAAAAAACAGACGGATACCACTAAAACAATGGCGACTGCATAAACTTCCAATCTTGTTAGTGATACATAAAAACACACAGTCCGACACCGCTACATGTTAGCTGGGTAAGCGAATTCCAAATAACATCCAACCTGGTTTGTAGCTCGTGAAAAAACAGACTGATATTTTGACAGACAGCCGTGTACCTCTCAAAATCGCTTCGACCTAAGTAAGCAAAACCAGAATTAATCCTTATATACAGTAAGGCACTTCGGATTATAAGAGGTATTGTTGTTTAAAAAAAAATTAAAAAAGGCTTTTTAAGTGAGTCTTAAAATGCGGTACTGCAAGCAACTTTGTTTTGTTCAGTTCTGGGATAGTTTTGTTTTAGTTTCAAACTCATTCTGACCTAACAATTCCAAAAACACTATAATCTGGATAAAACAAATGTGCATGCACATTTGTGCAGCACTGCAAGAGCTCAGCCACAGGTGTTGCATGTTGAGTTCAGATCTCCAGTCTTTGATGGCTTCCCGTCTTTGTCGTGCCGAGAGCTGAGCTGGACTCTGACTGTGATCTCTGCTCACACTTCTCTCAGACCTTCATTGTAGTCCAGACGCGGACACAGACCTCCTCATGTCGCGGCCGTTCTCAGATCAGCACTGTTGATACAATAGTCTTTTGTCGTGGAAACAGTGGACATTTCCTCTCCTCCTTTATGTCCTTATCATCCACTCTCTGCGGGACAAATGAGCCCATTTAAAACAACAAAGCGGATGGAGCCAAACAAAAGTGCAAATGCCTGCAGACAGACCTGCATGAACTGCAGCATGAATTATGGCTTTTATTTTATTGTGCAAAGACTGTTAATTTTTGTAAAGAAGAATGAATAACTTGTATCTCGGTCTGAAAACATTAAACATTCACAGCATTGTTTTCTTCTTTTCGTGCTATTTAACAATAATTTTGAAAATCTGAATAAAAATAGTGCCAAAAATGGAAGTAGAAAAGCTGCTGGTTGGCACTAGATTGTTCATTTACAGGAACATTGGTTTATAAAACCACTTTTATTAGTGTTCAATGAGCTGTGACCTTGAGGATCATAAAAACAGGACAGTGAGCAAATTAAAAGAAATGTTATGTGACACTAAAGGTGCAGAGTGAATACCAACAAAGAAGAAACACTAAAACAATCACAAAGAAAAAAAAATAGATTAAAAAGCCCTGTGAATAACCAAAATTACTGCAAATGGGATGAAAAGATCTGGACACAAACAGGACAAAAAACAACAAAGTAAAACACTTGTGACCAATAAATACAAAGCAACCCCATTTATAACCACAATGTGAAACAGGGTGACCAACTGGGCCAAAAACTTGTCCACATCTCATCTCCAGAGAAACAAAAATGACTCCAAAAAGAAAAAATATGAACGCCCAATCAAAATAGAGACAATTTTTATACCACAGAATTCAATTCTGATTGGCTGCTGGGTGTGAATTAAAACGTGATAATGCATAGAGATAATGCACACCTAAAAAAGGAGTTCTGGCCACAAACCCCAAATGTTCTATATCACTGCGCAGCCTTCTTTAAAACCAACTTTTGCATCAGTTTCCTTTGGCGCTGCAGTCAAGGTCAGTGTCATGTGTTGTTATGTTACCGTGATAACACGCCACAACACTTATTAAATAGTCTAAACTGAAAAAATGACAAGAATGAAGTACTAAAAATCGGTTGAATATTTATTTCTTTTGTAAGTGACCATAATATAAGCGGGTTAATGTCCTTTAAAGTGTGCATTATCGGACACTTTTGCACATTTCACGTCGAACAGTTCAGGATTCCACATCATGTGGTAATTTATGATAACGCACACTTCATAGGGCATTATCCCTTACATAATACAGATAGCTGCACAGGGATTATTCATTAGCAACAAAACACGATTAGAAATGACCACAAAAGCCCACATGAGCACAAAAAGGCTAAACCAGCAAAATGCAATAAAACCACTTAATGTCTGAATTTATTTACAACTATTAAAAAAAAATATATAATTTTTTTTCTATGTTGTGGATGCTAAATTAAGGTATGTTTGGAGCATAAATGGTTTGATTGTACAGTATCTATAGGATTCAAGGAATTAAAATGATAACTGCAGACAGACGATGAGATTTGACTTAAAAGTACAAAATTGTGAAGATAAATTAGACCTAAAGAAGGATGCAAAATTGCAATAGAGAAACACAAAGTTACTATCAAAGTTCTGCTGATACATTCAGTGGTCGGATAAGGGACCATCACAAGGAAAATCCAAAAATGGCACCTTGTCAGCACAAAACAAAAATGACCAGATATTGTCCAAAGAGTTGCAAAAGTGCCTCAGATACCAAAAAATTGCAAAACAAAGTCAACTATATTAAAATATGAGACCAAATTATAACAAGTCTTGAGATTTACAAAATCATAGCGAAAAGATTTACACAATGAACTCAGAGGCCATGTTAGAGGTACACTGAAACTGACACATTGGAACACTCAGAAAAGCAAAAACAAAGTAAACAAAATAATGGAAGAGTTGATTACAGTGTTTTATACTTTTCCTTCCCTGACTTGTAAAACCAGCTCAGACGTGTTTTTCATGTTGAAGAAGTTTCAGGGTTGTCTCCTTATCTCAAGGTTTGATTCCTGTCTGTGTGGCTGCTATGAATGAGTCCTGACGGCTGCTGCCGGCTCCAGACGGTTCCCATCGTGGAGCCAAACGTTTCCTGCGTGTCTCCAACGCTGCAGAGACACATACGGCATTCTAAGGAAGCCCTCCTTGACTCCACTTCTTCTTTCTGAACACTCTGTCCTCTCTGTAGCAGCACAGGCCTGCAGGCTTCTGGGAAATAAGGCCTGCTGTTGTGTCCCAGCCTTCCAGGATTTGGGTCTGGATCAGGGCCTGGTTCTAACAGTACTGTGAAGTCTGTGAGAGCCTGAGCTTTGCATGTGTAATGTTTCTGTTTCGTGGACGTCACACTGCCTGGAGAAGTTAAACACAAACATCATGATGGTTCGGTGATGTTTAAACACACAAACAAACCCGGCCGTCACCGCCGTCTGCTGACACGCCTCTGATGTCACATCGTTGTGCCTGCTGATGTCTGCAAGCAAGCAGGATGCAGGTTTATAATCAAAAACATAGACTCAGTTCTAAAGGGGTCCAGCTTACAAGTGACAGCAACAGATCAGCAATTATTTCTATTTATTTAGTAGTTTTAGATTTGCGCACAAGTACGTGAAACCCAGGAACTAGAAATCACATGGGGACCACGGCCATAGTATGTGACGCGTGTTTAACCCACGGTGTTCATACCAGACATGCAGGGAGGAAATGATTCTTCTTTTTCTATTGTTTACCGTTTACTTGACTGGCAAGAGGGATTGGCATAGAAAGGATGACTCAGATTTAGACGTCGTCTAGCTCCAATATTGAAGTGTCCAAAAAAATTGCAAGTGAATTGACTTTTTTTCTTTGGAGCCCTAAGTAAGTTCGTTTCTGTGGGTGACATCAGTCCAGTTCTCAAATGAAATCAATGGTGTAAACTCTGGGAGTAAAAAAATCACAACTTGGCCCCGATCATTCATAATAACGAGCCATTTAAAAGATTTGGTTGGTTCGTGAACATCACACCTCCAGCAGACACGCTCAATGAGTTGTGATACTACGTTCACACTAGGTATGTGAATAGTTCACACTGGACCGTCAAGGAGTGGATTCTTCTTCTTTATCTACTGTTTACTAGCGCGTGACCGCCACCTACAGCTGGAAGAGGCTTGACGTGAAATGTTATGGTGCAAATCTCATGAGTCCTGCGCCAAACTTCTTCTGTCACGGCTTGATTCCAATACACAAAAAGTTCAGTGTCATAGAATTCTACTCGAGTACAAACCACAATTAGTATTTCTCTTTCATGATCAGTGTTCAAACGGTGAACACTTCCGTGAATTAGAGGGACGTCATCCATACATCACTGCCAAATAAGAATTTCTGATTGGTTCAACCTGATTTACTTTCAAAGTAGAGCCCAAAAACTGTTGTTAAAACTTGCATAGTAAAACATGAACGAGCAAGTTTACATAGACTTTTATTGGAAGTGGTCTCTTGAACGTGCATTGCTGTGGTGGTGTTAATGTAGCTTTAAAGAGAACACAACAATAGCTGTGTTTCCATTACACATATGTGCAAAACTTTATCAAAAATCTAAACATTATGAAAAAACACAATTTTGCAATTTTACTGTTTCCATTAAATCATAATTACAGTATGTGAATAAACACAAACCAACTGACACAATAATTCATTCACAAACATGTGAACAATACTCTGATTTAAAGCAGATACATTCAAATTTCTCTATCGCATATGTGGGAGAGGCTACGGATGACGTGATTTTGGGAAATCGTGGTTAGTGATTTTACAAAGGAGATGTGGATCCAACGAATCTGCATGACACACTCAACTTTTGATGAGTCCCTTCACAGGGGTGCAATCAGTGGCAGTTTGGGGCCCCGGCCAAACAATAACATGGGGCCATCTGCGGGGTTTGTATACATTGTTATTGTTTTTTTATATCCTTACCGAAGAAGAAAGGACAAATAACTTTATTACAGACAGCATTAATATCAAGAATTTATGTTAGGCATTTAAAACTGAAATTGTACTTAAGTGTTAGAGAAATATTTTTACTTGGAAAAAGCAAGACATTTTTGAATCTGCTAATTAACCACTCAGGATGATGAAACACTTTTATATAATCAGTTGTGTGCCATTTCAGTGATATGAGCTGTTTTTAATGTAAAAATGAAACAATGAAGGGTATAAAATGTATTTAGCCATTTTTATTTAACGCTCAGCTCGGGGCCCCCAGAGTGTTGGTGGGCCCCAGGTAATCACCTACCTTTGCCTAATGGTAAGTCCACCCCTGGGTGCAGCGATAAAGTCACTGTTGGTCACATGACTCATTTAATTTGAAAAAAGTGTTTCCATTGCAGTTTTGCAAAACATGTCCATTTTGAAAACCACCTCCTCCAGTGAAAAAATAAAAAAAATGTTTTTTTAAATAATAAATCCAATTTGTTTCTGAAATTGCTGTGATTCCATTCTGCAAATTTATTATTGCAAATTCAATTTGTACAATTATATAGTTAATGGAAATGCAGTTGATGACAAAGGAACATAACAAGGGAAGCTGCGGTTTCCTAGCAGCAGCATGTTGTCTATCTTGACAGACATGTTAGTTACTGTGTTAGCAAAGGTAATTTCTCATTTATTAGCAAATCCATGTTAACTGAGAGAATCCGTTTTATAATTAGCAGGTTAATATGTATGTTGCCATAGAAACATACGGTAACACTTTATAATAGGATTCCTTAACAAGCTTTATTAGCACATAGCAAACATTATTAATGTAGGTTATAAGATGTTAATAAGACATTTATGAGCACAATAAGCCAAATAAAGTGTATTAGCATACATAGTGAGATTCAGCACCATCTGAAGTGAGAGCATTATCTTTGAAGGCCATATTAATAAACTGCTTACAAGCTTAACAAAACTATCTTTGTCAACATTATATTGAGAGTTTTGCAGCACCTCATCTAAAGTGTTACTGAAACGATGACTCATACTGGTTTAACCTTCAATGGTCAATGATTGGACGTTTTGTACATAGAACTTGAAAGCGGTCTCAAAACTGTGAACGCGGGAGTTTTGAACAACGCTAGAACCAACTGTTGAGTCAGGGTGGGGTGCACCCAGTTTGGCGCTCCAATGCAGGGCCACACAGACAGACCACACACACACTTACATTCATACCTAAGGAACAGCTTAGAATTCAAAGTTAACCTGTGAAGCATTCCTTTGGACTCTGGGAGGAAACCCTGAGAAAAAAAACTACACATGCACAGGAAGAAAGTCCACACAGAAAAAAAAAAGGTCCCTTATGGGATTTGAACAAGGGTCTTCTCCCTGTGAGGCAAGAGTGCTAACCACTACACCATTCTAACATTTTTTCAATGACTCTAGAATATTTTAGACATTCTCATCTTTTCAAGTTTCACTTCCTAGTTCATAGTTTCCCTAATTAGTTTTTTTATGTTCAGGAATGATTTCATGTCACAGATTTGTTTCACATTTCTGCTACACTCTTGAGTAAACAGCTGTTTTCTCTGCTTCCTGCGTCTACAGTGAAAACTACACTATAATAATTCTCTCCAGTCATATTTGTGTCAGCGTGCACTGAAACGCCAGGCTTCTGAGCGGAGCAGCTGCTGCAGAAAATAACAGGGCCAAAGCAGGATGCTGACGCCGTCACAAGTTAAAAATAGAAACAGCCGTCTGTACTGTGAGCGCCGCTAAAAATATGACCGCAAATATTTGCTGGAGGATTAGCAGCGCCGCTGACCTAACACGCTAAGCATGCGAGTGTGCTGGGAGACAGTTGGGATGTCTGAATCATGAGTGTCTTCGCGCTGTCATGTTCTGCAGGCCCGCCCCTTCTCAGGAGACCAAAGACTCCTGGAGGTAAATCATCAGCGTTCAGGGCGAGGACTTGAAAGCTGAGGTGAATAGGAGGTTAGGCTGAGGTTACTTTTGATTTACACCTCTGGAATGCTAAAATACAGTGCAAGTTGTTGCTCAGATAAAACAAACATTTATTCTGACTTTTGAAGAACAAAATCTGTTTCAAACAAAAATAAATATTTTTTAACACATTTTTTGTGTAAAGAGCTACAACTGTATATGGGCCATTCCCATTTCCCATTATCCATCTGTTCATATGCTCTCCCACTAGCTTACAGCCCCTCACAACCACAACCTAACATTAGTGGTGCAGCAAAAATGACCAGCAATATTGGAGCTAAAGAGCAAGAGCGGAGCATGGCGCTTGTGAACTGCCCATAAAAACACTTTTTTTCCAACAAAATATTTTCAAATGAAGAGATTGGAATAAAAAAACTCATAAATTCAATTTTAAGCCGAATTTTCTATAAATATGTCGTCCATCTTCGTAAAAAGTGCCACGAGAACATGTTAAAAACAACATTTTCATGGTAGTGAGTCTTAAAACATTCTGATTATTCCTAAATATATCATACCTTAGTGTTTTCTACATACACTAAGTCCTTTATTTGTGTGGAGAACAAACTGTCCAAACCTTTTTTGGCCCCACATGAAAAGGTAATTGCCCTGTAAACCTAATAAGTGGTTGTGCCGTCCTTGGCAGCGCTCACTGCATTCAAGTGTTCATGATAACTCTCCGTGAGAACATTTGCTCGTGTGCAGGAATTCTGCTCTCTCTGTGTGACAGGGGAGATTACACTTGAAAACTGTTGAAGAATTTTCAGGTAGAAGAAATTACCAGGACAGAATTTGCTTATAATCTATTTAGAGCAGGGCTCTGAAAGCTTTTAATGCCAAAAGAGCCATTTGGAACAGTTTCTTACAACAAGAGCTGCAAAATCCTACTTTATTGTTTAGAAATATACACAATTGTGTGCCAATCTTTTTTTTAAGTATTTTTTTAATACTTACAATAATTAAATTTTAACCATTGTTTTATTTATAACCATTTTAATTTTTTGCTTTTGAAAGCAGTAAATACTGTACAAGTCCCTTTCAAAGTAAAATACACCCTGTATCAAATGAGATTTAAATGGCATTTGCTATAAACATGTTAACATTGGTGTAGAATTTAGATTTATACATGTGAATGCAATTACATTTTAAAAACCTTGCCTCCAAACAACAACTACACTGTTGTGCAGCAGAGGATCACAATATGGACTGCTTATTCTAATAAGAACACATTCTGACAATAGATTACTCCCTTTACCACCAATTTGCTCAGTTATTAGATTTAAAAATGTTAGCACAAAACTCAATTAAGGGCCATAACTCCAAACCTTTTAATTATTCAAATTGTGAAGATTTTAATGTGAATCCAAAGAGCAGCATGTGGCTCTGGAGCCTCAGACCAGTCTGCAGACCTCTGATGTAAAAGAAACTTGCAGGATTGTGGTTGCATGGCTGCGGAACCCAATTTTTCCTTAGTCTGACAACATGTCCTAAAAACCTTTTCAGAAGTTTCTTTAAAATTACAGAATTCCTGGTTATAGCAATCAAGCTGTTCAGATCAGGAAGCTGCAAAGCAGTCCCATACCATTATACTACCACCGTGACATTTGACTGTTGTTGTGATGTACCTTTTTCAGAAATGATGCTCGTCTTGAAAGTGTTCATGATGTTTTTTTTAGTGTGAGATTAGACTTGGTGATGTGTTTCATTTGCAGTCTTTCTCCTTAAATTCTCATTGGGTCCATGTAGCTCACTGAAGTTTTGAACTAGGGGGGGAAACTGAACTTAGCTTTTCAAAAAAATGCTTATTGGCAAAAAAGTGTGCAACTTTAAAAAAAATGGAGGAACTCTAAAGTGAAGATGATGCATCACTGAATTTAAGAGATGCAGGGAAACTATGACTGCAGACTTTGCAAAGGTGAGGACCTGTGGGTGAATTAGCTGCTGGTCTTTCTCTGCTTATCAATAATACTTTGACCCCTTCAGAGGTCAGACGTGATCCAAGTGAGCTATTTGAAGACTGATCTGAAGTGAAGTGGAGTGATCTGAGAAAATTGTGTTCTTCCCTAGTTTGCAAAGAAAAAGTATCTTCAAAATAGATGAGTGTTTGGGATTTGACAAACAACGCCCTTCGCGGAGTCCATCATCCATCAAACCGACCAAACTCCATCCTGGGACCTCATGTCTACATCCTCACGTGCAGCACATAGTCAGCTCCACTGGTCTGCAGTCAGAACTAAGAATAAACTACAAAAGACCCCAAAACACCACCAAAAGCCCCCACCCATCCCAGCATACCCTCCGGCTCTGCTGACCCCAACACCCACAGAAACCGGAATGCACCCTGAAACCCCTCCCTGCTGGCTGCTCTCGCCCAGGAGGGTGGGGCTCCAACCACAGTGCATTACAGTAGACCCCGACCCAACACTGAGACCACAGTGTGTGGATCCACAGAGCCCAGAATAGACTAACTCCTGTTTTTTTTAATTAAAACAAAACAAAAGTCAAAATGGCTGTGGCTGCAGAATAAAATGCTTTTTGATCACACCCAGCTTGTCTGCCTCAAGTACAAATTTGTAATTGCTTTTGTCGGTTAGAAACGAAAAGTTTATTTAAAAAAAATACTTTTTTTTTGCAGGAAACAAAGAAAGAAACTAACAATAGTCTAAATGCAGCACGAGTGTTCTCATCATGCACCAGTGTGAACTCTGGAGCTCCAACAGTCAGTGAATTTTCCCTGTTCCTGCTGGAACAAGGAAGAAGCAGGTTTTAAATTGGACTGTTGGTCGGAATTTCCCTTTTGCTAATTGAAAAAAAAGTCAAAAGCTTCGAGCATGATTCAATAAAGACGAGCAACATTCCAAGTAGATAAGCAGGAAAAAGCTCAGCTTTGTGCAAATTTATGCAAATATAGTCCCCCAAAAAATCCCACCAGCAACAGGAGCCTGTATGCACATTTCAGGGTGCACCAGATTATAAGGCACACTGTCAATGAATGGTGTGTTTTCAAACTTATGTCATATAGAAGGCACACTGAACTACAGCATAAGGTGCATTGAATGAAGCAAAAGAGTCAGAGAAGTCACCCAGACTTTAATTAGTGTTCCATGCTAGCTGTGTTAGCATGTTCACAATAATTGTTAATCCCAACCTTGTTTGCAACATGTAAAAAAACATTGATCGTTACAGTAAACGTTACTGTGACTACATTAACTTCCAACTTTCTTTGTAACGCGCAAAAAAAACGTAATGATACAACTAAAGCAAACGTTACTGTGCTTATGCTAACTCACAACCTTGTTTGCAGCACGTTAGAAAAAAAAACAGACTGATGCCACTACAGCAAACATTAACGTGACTATGCTAGCTCCCAATCTTATTTGCAACACGTACAAATAAAACACTAATATCGCTTTCTTTGTAACATGTAAAAAAACCAGACTGATACTGATAAAGCAAACATTTTTGTGACTACGCTAACTGCCAACTTTATTAGTAACACATTTAAAACAACAGTTTAGTCTAAAAAACACATTTAGCCCATTTATGCACGTTAGCCACATTGGCAAAATCACAATAACACCCAGGTGCACTTTTTTTTTTATTTTTTTTATTTATTTATTTTTTTTTGTAAGGCTTTTAAGTGTGCCTTAAAGTGCACTATGTGAAACTATATAGTTCATGGACTCTAGGCAGCCATTCCTCAGACATATATTAATTAAATTGATTTTTCATTGAAGTTTGAGTCATTTTTGACTTAGTATGAGCTATATTTATAGAATATTTATTCACTTCATCATCAAAAGTGTTCCAACTCTTTTTGGTGTAATCACATATACACTATTTTTGTTTTGTTTTGGTCCCATTCATGCCATTGTGTAGTTTTAACTGCTTTTTTCCTCGTTTTTGCCATTCATTTGGAAGCTAGAAAGTACAATAAAAAGGGATTGATGTCCTCCTCAAAGTAAATAAGATTGTACTTTAAACTCATGTTTACTTATAATTTTAAGAACATGACAGCTAAAAGGAGGAATTGCAACGATTTCATTGATCACTACTAAGTAACAAAAATGCAACATCGGCAACTGAATTGACCCAATTTGATTGGAGCCGGAAATAACCCATCTTCTATGGATGACATCATGGTCCAGTTCTTATATACAGTCCTGATGCAGTT
The DNA here is from genome assembly GCF_002922805.2 of Oryzias melastigma. Taxonomy (NCBI): domain Eukaryota; kingdom Metazoa; phylum Chordata; class Actinopteri; order Beloniformes; family Adrianichthyidae; genus Oryzias; species Oryzias melastigma. The sequence goes on along the minus strand of NC_050515.1, from coordinate 21,736,796 downwards.
CTGCCGGTGAGTCCACAACAAACCCAAAAAATGCACACTTAGTTTAATGTTTATGAAAAGAAGTATGATTTTCCAGTTTATTTTTGATGCATTTTGACTAATAAACAAATAAAATATAGTATGGTTAAAATTTACACGACATACTGTAAGGCACAATAATGGACCTTCAGTTAAAACCCCCTGCAGCTCTGACAACTACAGGTAAATCTTTGCAGCAAATGCTCCTGATTAAAAACTCTGAAAAATCAAGAATTAAGATGTTTTTTCCCTTTTCTTTGGAGCAAAGAAACATTTTCCCTTATGCATAAAAACAGTTTGAGTTTTAGTAAAGGTCAGTCTGGACTTTCTCACAACTCCACTGTATGTTTTACAGTTGCTGCAGGAGTTTCCGTTTCATCTTTTCAATCTCATACTGAACTCATCAGAGCTCAAGGGTGCTGCCAGCTGTGCGTTAGAGCTGTTATTCCGTTATTCACTGCACGTCCGTTTGTTTCCAATAACCGCCACCGTCTGACAGAACGGCTGTTCTGTTCTTTCCGTAAAGGTCTGTTTCAACTGAAAAATGACAAAACTGGCTACCAGAGAAAGAGAAAAACACGGGTTTTTGCAGGATTTTAACAGCTCAGATCAAAGGGTGCAGAGCTGCAGGCTGGTGGATTGCATGTAATTCAATTGTCAACAAAGCTTTGGTGTTTAGAACAGCTAAGCAGCCGTCTGTGTAGTTCATTACAATCAACACACACACAGGCCTGGCATGTTGGGAAAGCACTTGATGAGGCATGTCCCAGCAGCAAAAGAGGGAAAAAAGGGGGCAGATAGCGTGCAAAAACCTGCTAAAAGCCCCACAACAAACAGGAGCACCAAAACTTCAGCACAAAAGCATTAAGAGGACCCCGAAACCTAGAGTTAGCTAAAGGTCAGACCCCGTCTCCTCCTCTTTGCATAAGAAACGCTCAGTGTGAGTCATGCTGATTTCATCAGTCTGCAGAGTGAAGGCACACACACATGCACGCACTCCAACACACCCACATGAGTACGTAAAAAAAAAAAAAAAGGATTTTAGGCATCGCCCTGCAGCCGACAGACGCAAACGCACGCCAAGTCAAGCCACCGACCCACGCAAAAACACACAAACGGAGCCAGCCGACGACACAGAAGCCTGAGTCAGGCCAGAGCCATGCTGCTTTTAATATCCACGGTCCAAATGTCAGAGCCGTCTGACGCCAGCAGGAGAGGGAAGAGACCGACAGCAAAACCCAACCCAGGATGCTGCAGAATTTCCTCGGCTGCAGGCGCCCCAGACCCAAAATGTCAGCCTAAACCAAACAGGAGTTTTACAACTTCATCTACAGTTTGCAGGAAGTTTCATTAATCACATCAGGGTTACATTATTTCACCTTTTCCACAATGCTTGCTGAAGGTGGGGTTGTTGCACCTTTGATACACCTTGCCATTCTTGTTGTAAGCCAAGGAATGGAGGTGTGTGGGCAGAGAAAGACAGTGGATCACACCCCAACAGTGATCGCATACCAACAATGTTGTCTCTCCTTTGATTACACAACAAAGACACACATGGATACTGCGCCTCACCAAAACTATTCAGGAGAAATGAGCGAGCAAGTTTGAAAGTAGTGAAGGCGTTGCAAGTCTACTACTCACGGCGTCAGGAGTGGCACCGAAATTCCATCTTTTGTATATCGAGACGTGAATTTATGCTAAACCTGTCAGTTCTCATAGTTGCATTTGTGACGATTAGAAAATGAAATAGCAAAACCTCGTCTGACAGTTTTGTCAAATGCCTCTGATACATTCCATTTACTTTGTGCACAGGGCAAGTCGAGGTGTACCTCAGGGGTCTTGGACTGGACCAGTACCTTTTAGGTTCCAAAAACTATGCTCATATTGAAATGGCTGATTTTGGATTGAATNNNNAAAAAAAAAAAAAAAAAAAAAAAAAAACCTGGATGGCCTGACTGGTGACGAGCACAACTGTAAAAACATTAGTGCACTTTGTTTTTTGTGTATTTAGATTTCCAGAACAGCTTTTTCTCACCTTAGCATTGCATCTAAAACCAGGAGGACTGTGTGTCAGAGTCATGCAGAGAAATTAATCCAGGTATTTTTAATTTCAAGAAAGGATTTTAACACCCAAGTGAACTTGAGTCACGCACTGTTTGGCCTTAGTCACATGCACTTGTACAATGGTTGACCCGTAGGGGTGCCACAGGTATTTGAGTTGTCTATCTATGCCCGTGGAGGGTGATATAGACGAGCGTCCACATCTAATATCAATTCAGGTGTGTCTCGCAGTTCCCTTGAGGCTCGTGTGGCCACCTCAAGGGATGTCAAGTGTTGCCTGCATTTATGATGTAATGGTCATGGTATAATACGGTGCCCTTATTCCACTTTCTAGTCATTAGTTAGGTGCAGGTACTAGAGGTATCGATCTTAGTATCGATACCAAGGTAAAGTATCAATACTACCATGATGAGATCGATACTTTTAATATATTAGTTGCAGTTTTTCTTTAATACATAGAGTAAAGAGCTTGAATTTACTCATGCAGTATATTTATGGCTGCTGTGTTGCCAGATTGGGGGAAAAAAAACACCGTAATTTGAGTAAAACCCGCACAATTTGTGCAGAAAACAGTCCAACCTGGCAACGTTGGCTGTCTGCGTAAACAGCACACCTCCTCACACCTTACCACTCACCTCCCTGACTCATCAGAGTCATTAAAGAGCCACATAATTGCGTGCAATGGCAGGATTTTTTGTTATGTTGTTTATATTTTTATTTACTACAGAGTTCCTTTTGTTTACGTTTTCACTAGTGACTATGATATTTTATTATTGCTTTTATTAAATATATACATTACATTTTTGTTACATTTTTGCATTTTTTTAAATTTGCTGTAGTTACTATTTTCTTTTTATTATAATGTCATTATTACTATACATGTTCTATATTTGATGTATGTTCAGTACAGATTGCTGTAATTACCTAATAAACATTTGTATTTCCCTAAAGTCTCAGTCCTGTGTTTTATCATATATATATTTATTTAAAAAAAGTGTATTTCTAAAATTAATCTACGATACAACATTTTTTTAAGAAGTATTGATATTGGTATCGATATCGGCGATACTAGCCCTGTAATTACTTGGTATCAGATTGATAATCAAATTTCTAGTATCGCCCACCCCTCACTGATCATGATGCTGGGAGTGCAGCTGATACTTAAGCGTCCATTGGACACCTGTAGGATGCACACACAAACTGTGCTCTGAGAATTTCCTAAATTCTTACTGTCACTTGAACAGCATAAATTAGTTGGCAGGATTTTGAGGGGTTAAAGGAATAAATAACCCGTATGACGTGCCTGCATCTTACCTACTTCCTCCTCACTTGCCCTTGCGTGTTGTATAAGTGTTCAGTACAACCTGACAACCGCAGCACGCCCATAGAAAAAAAAAATGTGCATGAATAAGTATTCTACGTTCTTAAAATTTTGTCCGTGCTACCTGTGTGTCCTGCACAAGTTTGCCCATCTTTCACTTGCAATCACTTTAAGCATCATAACTCCTTGTCTCCTCCCAATCACTTTAGTTGGTGGGACTAAGACTTTAGTCTTTTGTGGAATAAACTCCAAAGGTTTCTTGTCATTAAAGCTTACAGTCAAACTGACCTGAGTGACTCTTTGGTGTGGAAGATGAGCTGCAGAAGGCCGAGATGGCTGAACCATCTGAGTCAAATGATGCACTCTCTTGGATTTCCCGACTCTTCTTTGTGTCATCATCTCCCCAACTTGTTTCCTGTTAATTTCTGCTCATCTGCCTCAGTTCTGCTGAAGATTATTTTCTATCGAATAGGTTGATGAATAACTGTGACATTACTCACAATTCAACAAAAGCCCAGAAGTACAGCTCAGCCAGGTGAGTTCACCTGAGCTGCAGATCAAGCCGCACTAATGAATGTCTACTTCGCAAACAGAAATGCTAAATCCTGGCTGGAGGTTTCGGCGCTGACTCAGAGTCTTGTTTCCCACACAGGCCCACCCAGAGTGTCTGCAATAAAGCACATGTCTGAGCTGCTGGGTCGCAGCCCCCAGTGTGCAGCAAAACAGTCATTTAGGTGTGTGGAGTTTAACTGCAAATTAGTCAAACTAAGCAAAAAGTCAACAGTATGAGGCTCTCCTTCTTTTAAAAACACGTGTTTCTATCACGCTTGATTTATTTTTTCAGTATTTTAGTCATCGGCGTGTATCATTTCTTTTACAAACAGTTGAGTCAAAAGAAGCCACATTAAACACAGATAAAGAGATGTTTTTCTGGTGTTTGACATTGACACTGTGTTTTTAGCAGCCACTGGGTTCAAGCTTTGATCCTTCTTTCCTGCATGACAAGTATATCAAGTGTCTGATACCCGCGTGTTAGGAGAAGTCTTCTTTTATCCACTGTCACAACAAACGATTATTCTATTCTCCATGAAGCGCCGCGGACGAAGCAGCTGGGCTCTCAAAGGTGACAGCTGAACGCCTGCTCGTGATGTTGGGAGTTCTGGAGGTCAGGACCCCAGCAGCCCCTCGCACCTCTGTCAGTGAACAGTTGTGCAGCCCGAACACGAAGGGGTCAGACACATTGACCTGTCAGTGGGTTCTCCTCGCTGACTCAAAAGGTTGGTGTTGACCCCGAATCACATTCTCCCTTCAGACACTTTATGATGTTAATTGAAGAAACATTCCAATGAAAATTGTATTTTTGGTGTGTTTTTTATCATGTTGTTGTTACTGATGGTGGAGGACATATAGATGCAAATATGAAATCTACACGATGATTTTTTTTATCTCAATCGAAATCACAACAATAGAGAAAAACACTGCATGCTTAAATCACACCAAAATCTGTTTTTTGCGTTTTTATTTAACCCAGTTTATGCATAAAACCCAGTAATTCCAAAGGGTTCACATACTTTATTTTGCAACCACATATTTATTAACATAAACAATCGAATCATAAACAAAGTGCATTTCTGAGTATTTCTTTCTTTAAATATTTTGTGAATTTGGAGCTCACGTGAAAATACAATTTGTATAATAGTGTATTTGTGTTGTAGAAAATAAGCTAATTCTGTAGACGACTAGATCCATTTTGTGGCTTCTGACTCAAAGCGGTATGGTTTGATAAATCCAATACTGCTGATCATTTTTGTCGTAATGACAAGCCATGTTCACACTGGCCTTGGCAACACGCATTGAACCAAAGAAAAAAAATCTACGTTAATGTGCACAAACACTCGTTTTGGGTTCCTGTGTGCAAAACTAACATAGCTAGGCTAATTTCTACAATCATATTCAGGCTCTATAAACAAAAGGTGCTTCCATTGAACGGCTAGGAAAGAGTGTTTGAGCTAGCGGGGGTAGCGTGGAACAGATGGGTGATGGGATGTGGGGGTGGGCTTACTGTGCGCCAACAGTCCCGCCCACAACTCAGAGACAAATTTTTAATGAACCACAGCCGCTCTGCAGAAACTATTCTAGAAAATTACAAGTTTTTGGATTTTGTCTAAAAATGGGATAAACCTAATTAAAAGACCACTGGGACTTTAATATTTAAGATTTTTAAAACTTAGTGCTTTATATATTTTTTTCTGATTTAATATTTTATTTGATAATGAATAAATGTATCATATTTCCAAAACAACATAAATGATCAAAAATGTATCTTCTTTTTTTTTATCAAAGCAATGGATGCATCCAGTTTTTTTCTCTATTTTTTGCTTAAAACATGTTTTATTTTAGCTTTTATGTTAAAAAAAAAAGTAAAAAATCAGAAAATGTGTGACTCTGATCGACACCTCTGTGTTTTTGGTTTCTCGAGCTCTAGAGGACCCGAGGTGTGAATTTGCCCCCAACTGGTGACCCTGTTGGGGGTCAGAGTGGGGTCGGCTTGACTGTTCATTATCAGCGCCGCGTCCTGACTGCAGACGCAGTTCAAACAACTCTGCCACAGATTTCAGGACAAGCGGATCAGACGCTGGATCTTCATGGGAAAAAGTGGAGTGCCAGCCTCCATAATTACAGCAAACCGCTGCATGTGAGACTAAACACAGTAAAGGAGAAAGCTGGAGCGTCTCTGGTCAGTCTGGGCGTGCAGACTGTTGCCAAAACACAACCTCGACAAATATAGAAACGCTGCAGCGCCGCTGAGAGACAGAGAATTGGGAGGTTTGCAGACAGCTGCTGCTTCAGGATTGTCTGCGTGCATGTGCGAGGAATTTCAACCTGCATGCCCCCCGAACAGAGACGGTTCCTGGAAATTACAGCTCTTAGCAGCTCAGCTAAGGCACATATGAACCTGCAGACTTCAAAGTAAAGAGAACTCCAGATGTGCATCACGTTAGAAAAATCAGGGCAACACTTAAGACAATTATGACACTTTTCAAATACCAAAAGGCAGTGCAGAAAAAAAAAATCAAATGCCAAAGGAAGAAAAGGCTCATGCAAGAATGCAGGAGTTTAATGAGCCTGCTAACAGGAAACAGGAAGACGACAAGCTGGATGAACTGATTTGTTTGCAGCCTTGATGTGGCTGCAGAGGCTCCAATCTCAATCTATTAAACTCCAGGATTTCATTTTGTCTCGAACCAAACGGGACAGCAACTGTTAATCTTACTTTTATTGGTGCCAAATATGGTTTTTGATGTCTTATCATGTCTGTCCAATTAAAGGAACGTTTTTAGAGGCTGAATTAAAACGTTTTGCTTAATCAAAGCCAGCTTGCAGAGTCTGTTAAAGATCTCTTATAAATGCTGGATGCTGCAACCTAAAAATAAATATATTTTAAAAAAAAAGAAAAGATGACACTCACATGTTTCAGGCTATGAGGGTTACAGAGATTTCTGTGGAGCTTTAAGAGTTTAGAGAACCAATCAGAGAACACTGCAGGAAACCTTGTAAATAACAGAAGGCCTCATAGAGTGATAAGATCAGTGATTATGATAGAAAAAGTTGAAAGAAATCAGACATCTTTGTAAGACCGCTGAGCAACTTAAATTTGATTTTGGACTGATGAACAATGTTCTAGAAGGTGTGCTCCCTGTTAAATCTGGAGCATTGACTGTATAAAAGAAGTAGTGAGAGTGACATTACCTATGGAAAACGACTTACGTCCAGTTGGTCTGAGTGATCATTTCTATGCCAATCACTCCCTCCAATCAGGAGTGAGCTTGTTGGATTAATGTGAGACCACATATTTTTATCGATGCACATGATTTGTCCGTTTATTACTCGAATAATTTGAACTACGGAAAATTTTAACCAAAAAAAAAAAAAAAAAAAAGATCAAGAAGATGTTGATAAAAGCTAGATTATTCTGACATATATATATATATATATATATATATATATATATATATATATATATATGGGTTCTTGGAGCCAGCGGGTACTTCCTGTTTGTAGCGAGAGAGGGGAGGAGTCTCATATACAGTCAATGATCTAGAGTCAGACTAAACTTATCATTTCATAAATAAAAACAGTGCATGAATCAACTTTTGTGGTGGTAGTATAATGGTATGGGGTGATTTAAAGCTTTAGTATGTGGATGACATGATAAAAATTAAGTCAAATGAAGTTTGTAATTCCTAAAATAGCCTACTAAGGACAAATGTCAGGTTTATTTGTTCACCTAGAAAAGGGAAGATGTTTAGAAAACGTACTGATCATCCATTTTGCACTTGTGTTTGTTTTACAGACTAAAATAAAAACCTAAAAAAATCTGTCCACATTCACTTCCTGATTTCTGAGTTCCTTCCTCTTTTCTTCAACAAACATGGTCATTAATAGAAAGCAGGTCTGTTGTTGGAAGTCCTATATTAGATTTCTGATGACCATGGTTATCCTCTACCTATGCTCTTTTTGCCAAATGCCTCTCATTTTTTGTCCATTGGAAAAATCATGCACTTGCTGTTTGTGCACAACAAATTACCCACACGCTAAGCCTTTAGCATTTGTGTCCATGAGACTCCACAATGTGCCTAACTTTGAAGCAAACCTAGAATCAGCAGGTGTTGTAGTTCCCCAAATCACCACTGGAGGCAGTTTTATAAAAGGGAATAATTTCCCATAGATTTCAATGTTAAAAAGTCCAACTTGTAATCATCTAAAACGTGTAGTAAAACAGTTTATTGCTTATTTATTACATTTTTTAATTAAATATTTTTATTTCATTAAAGCACACATTTGTGCAATATTAGGGACATGCTTTTTTTGGTTGCAAACTTCAGGTCCCTTCATTTTTCAGGGTTAATAATTCATCAAGCAACATCAGAGTGAGTCAGCATGTCTGCTTATGGTTATCACTGGGTCTTTAGTTCCCATTTTTAGTGCTTCTTTTTCTTCTCAGATTAAAAACAAACAAACTTCCCCAGTAATCCCTCGTAAATGATGGGGTTCAAGCAGAATTTAAAGTGCAATTCTTTCACACTTACATAACTTCTGCATATCTGAAAATACACTAGAATGTTTGCCATTTTCAGCCTTTTGCATTAATGCACTGAGTTTGCAGAGGATGTGTGAAGACGCTGCTGGTATTTTCTGCAGCCTCAGATCTTCAGGAAAAGTACATCAGCTGCTCAGACCTGGACCAGGACGTGTTCAAGCTGGACTGAGTTAGTCGTTGCTATTGTCTCCAAAGTAGCTGCTTTAGTTTCTGACATTCACTCTGTTGGCTTCACTTCCATTCATTGTCCTCGGTGTCCCCTGTGACCCATCGCAGGTCAGCGGTTTCCCCCCGGACGACAGTCTGAGTCCCAGACCGAGACGGAACAATGTTTGAATCTGCAGGGATGCAAAGCGTTCCTGAGCTGTCAGTGTTGTCACACGTCTGCTTCATTCCTAGCATTCCTCCCAGGCTGCTCAGGACACAGGAATGCAGCGTCGGGCCAACACCCAGAAATCCGTGAAGGAGCAGCGGCTTTGACTCCAGCCAGGAACAGAAAATCCATTTATGGGGAAGGTTGGATGCTTGATGAGCCGTGCAGCTTGTGATGTGGAAAGTGTGTTTGACATTTGGCTTGCAGTAGCAGCCAGAGAGGAGACACAGCCTAACGGCCCGACTGGGAGACGCAGGAAATCTGCTGACAGACGGACAAGAGACCCAGAGAAAACAGGGGGGAAAAGTCTGCAGAGTCTGGAGATGAAAATACCTGCTTTCTGGGGGGAAGTCCATCGTGGAAACACCTCTCAGACGCCTGAATCACTGTCTGTAAATGCTGTGTAGGAGTCAGACTGTATGAATCCGGTCTGCAGAGTCTGTGTGGTCCCCCTCTGGTTTCTGAGGAGACGGATTAAAGTCTGCAGTTTGGGTTTACCACATGTCTGGGAGAAGCGGAGCTTCATTTGAGTAGAGACGGGCGGAGTCGGCGTGGAGCTGAGCTGGAACCGACGATGGCAGCTCTTTGATAGGCTCCACATTATTTCACTGCAGTTGTAGATCCCAGATTCTGTAGATCAGTTCTGCAAGAAGACCTCATGCAAAACACTGTTCTGTCTTATCTATTGTTGTTTGCACTTTGTTAAATCTAAGATGCATTAATAAACTGAAATGGTGGAACTTGTTTTTTATCAGCTATTAAATGCATCTCTTTGGTTTCAAGTCCCTCATTTGCATGAATTTTCGTTGAATTTGCATTAAGCTATCAAAGCATCTCCAAATAGCAGGTAACTGAGGAGGTCAAGTCATGTGACTACACGAGTCCGCCTCTTGGTCAAACAGACTCAAAGTCTGAAGGCTCTGAAAACTTTCCATACTGACCATTGGGACAAAGAGATGACAGAGAGCTTTCAACAGCTATTATATTAGAAGTCCTAGATAAAATACTTGAAGCAAACATTCAGGTTTAGACATACATATGCTTTTTTTGCTAACATTTAAAACTTCAAAGGTTTTCAGTTCTTCTAAAAAGATAAGACAAATTCTGATTGAACTGCAATGATCGGTTACCATTTTTTTTGCAAAGTGACACAAAAAGGGCGGTACGGTGGGGTAGTGGTTTGCACTCTTGCATTAAACCGAGTAGGCTCTGGTTCAATTCCTAAATGGGAACTTTCTAAGAAGAGCTGACATGTTCTCCCTGTGCATGCATGGGTTTTCTCCAACTTTTATCCACAACCTAAAAACATATTTCATGAGTTAATTGTATCTGTAAATTTTCCCTTATGTGTTTGTAAAACTATGCTACGTTCACAATGGGCATTTGTTTAAGAAGGTACTAAATGCACATTCTTGAATGCACGTCTATGTTCACAATCGACACACAGGAAGGGGCTTCCTCCTCTTCAAACTGTTGGCACCTCCTTGAAAATAATAAATGGCATCCATTCGTCATGCATTTGACCTGGGACGTTTTGTATATAGAGCCCAAAAAATGTCATAGAAACTTGCATAAGCGTGAATGCCAGCGTGTTGAACGTTTCTACACGCGTGTCCAAAGACTTTTCATTGGAAGCAGTTATTTAAAAGCGTGTCTCTGAGGGCGATGTGAACGTATGAGTGTGTAGCCCTGCAACAGACTGGCAAACTGTTCGCCCAATAGCTGGGATAGGCTCCAGCAACCCCGTGACCTTGAAAGGGACTCGGCGGGTTCTGAAGATGGATGGGAGTGACACAGAAATACCATTCTCAATACAACCAGAAAGAGGCACAAGAACCAGACACAGCAGAACAACAAAGAAGCAAAAAAAAAACTTTAAAAGAAGTGCAAAAAAACTTTACAATGAGATAAATGCAGACCACAGACATTTGAGAAAAGAGCCTATAAAACCCTTTCAAACCAAAATCTAAAAAAATAAATTAAAAAAGTGGGAAAAGCCACAAAGTAATGGAGAAGAAAAACTGCTGAACAACAACAAAGACTAACAAGGGATAAAGTGAGAAAAATAACCGCAACTAATGAGTAAACCACTGAAAAGGACTGATTTGTTAACTAGTAACAAAACTATGCAGGGACTGTCCAGCACGAGGAAGATGATGATAGCAGAATCAGTGAGCTTGATCAAACGTTAACTTTTAAACTTCTGCCCAAGCTCACTTGTTGACTTCAGATCCAGCAGCCAATAACCTCCTGACGCCGGTGAACAGACTGGCGTCAGTGTACAGAGCTGTCATCAAGTAAGCAAATATTGACCGATTAAGAGTTAGAAACTCTTTTCATCCTTGTTGTTTTAAAAGATCTGAAGTCTGTAACTGTTTTGCACACAGCAGGAAGTAAAAAAAATCTCAGTGCCAATGTTCAAAAACGATTGCATCAACATTCAGGCTAAAAATGATTATATTTAAGCACATGTAAACACTTTTACTCTAAAATACATATAAAAAACATCAAAATAATAATAATAATAATAAAACAATGACATACTTACAACATTTTTTATTTTAAATAAATATCTAAATATTAAAAAAAAAATATGTCAAATATGCTCTGAATGGTTAAAATAGCTGAATAAAGAAAAAAATGTTAAGCAATGTTAAAAACTCCAAATAGCATAATTCTTAATTTTAGAGCTTTTTTAGGACAAACATTTTAATACTAAGCAACTAATAATCTCCAATTTCTAGCTCTAAAATGTTAATTTGTAAAGGAAAGACAACATTTTTTGTAGAAAATGTTTATATTTGCATGCAAAGATAAGATGCTAACACTGTTAAACATGCAGCTCAATTCTGCACAAAGTGATGAAAATCACAGCCATAAAAGAAAATAAATAATAATTAATCCTAACATGGAATTCTACAATAATGTATGCATATATCGCTGAAATTAAAGCTAAGTGCTAAGCTAGCAGAAAAAGCTAAAAAAAAAATGTAAAAGGTTACAGCTAATTCAACCAAAATCTGTTTCAAATTAGTTGAATATCTATTCTACCAATAAAAAGTAAAGCACTATTTTATACTTTTATTAAAGTTGTTAAAAAATACAGAATGCTTGATCACAAGTTAGGAGCACAAGCTGTCAAGCTAGGTTCAGCAACGCACATTCAAGCAACCACTGTCAAAGAAAAATTAACGCAAACACACATATATACACATTTTATGCTTACGCATTCAGACCTCTTGCATTCACGCACAAAAATACAAATTTTGAAGACTGTTTTGGGGCTCTACGTACAAAACGTGTGGCCATTGAAAGCAAAACCCGGTCAAACTTTGACCAATCAGATGCTTGGCTGATGTTTTGATAGTGTTTCTTTTAATTCATAGAAGTGCCAACTGATTGAAAATTGATCATAGGGGAGAAATTATTAAGTACGGTTTGTGTCTGGTCAAAACTCTATGACACCAAGTCTTTCATACTGTATATAGGAATAGAGCTTTAAAAGAAAAAGCCTGGAGCAAGTTTTGCACTTTTTTGAAATTTTTTAACAAACCCTCTTCCAACTGTAGGTGGAAGACGTGCTAATAAACACTAGAAAAAGAAGAAGAAGAAGTCCCTCCCTGCTTATCTAATGTGAACGCCATGGGCTAAATGTGCATTCACATGCAGGTTCAAGAGCGTATGTCACATGTTATTAGAAATTTCTACAGTTTTATTCATCTTTTTTTAGGTAAAAACTTGCAAAACCTTAAACAATAAAGACTCCTGGGACTTTGCAACTTGTAGTGTTTTATGCAACAAAAGGTTGCGAATGTAAACTGATACTCCATAAAATCATCAGTTATAGCAGGAATGCCTTTCGAGAGAAAGGAATGGAGCAGTAGCACAAAGTATGCAAACGGAAGTAGATGCCAGAGAATCGCCCTTCAGTATTTCCACAGCAGTTTGTGTCTGCCGAATGATTCAAGAACTAAAGTCATCTTAGCAAGATGACACAGAGAAAGTGAAAGTATTCAACAATAATCTGCTAAGATTTGATATAAGACAAACAAGTGAAAAAAAAACATGTTTTTTTTAATAATGAGTTGGTTAAAAACAAGACAGAGAGTTAGTCAGAGAGTGTTTTTGTGACTGAGACTTAGAGTGAGGGGTCCGGCGGAGTAGCAGTGAGTAAGAGAGGGGAAATCCAGAGCGGACAGACACAACAGAGATCCAGACAGGATCTCTGCTTTGATCGCACTCCGTCTTCCTCTCGTGTCTGAACAGCACAGTCGAATGCTGTCGGCTCCTCAACTCTCATAAACAACAGATTTCCAACTCCTAGACAGACTGCAGATGTTCTCCTGGCACTCACACAACAGCCCAAACTTTCACTGGGAAAAACAATTTGTCTAATCAACCTGGATAAAGAAGCATTTCATTGATTTCCTGCAAAAGTCGAAGAAAAATCCATCAACTGGTACAACCTGACCCAAGAAATGTACTTGAGATACATAAGAATCTATAATTAAACATATTAACGTTGCCAAAAAAAAAAAAAGGATTTGTATTTCTAAAAAAAGATTTTTTCTTGCACTTCTTGAACTTGTGCAGTCATTCTGCAGAAATGCAACAGAGTTCAAAGTCTGACAGTTAACTGACCCCACATCTATAGTTATTCCAAGGATGCAAAGCATGTGAGCTGATAGCATTCTTCACCTGTGATTGGCATTTCATGATAAAACGAAAGGAGGAGGGAATATTTCAGGGCTGCATCCTCTTCCTCACATGAATGAAATGTCCATATTATCAAAATGGAAAACACATAGTTTCTGCGGCAATCTTCAATCAATCTCAAATGCCAACCTGAAACTTCCTGAAACCTTCATTAGAAACAACCAAAACAAAAACCTCCAAATAGGCGTGACTCACAGTAATGCCCATTCAAATATGACTCAAATCATGGAACTTACTGCTCATAGTCAGATCGTCACACAAAACAGGTTCATATCAGAATGATATTTCAACTATGCTGAGGACAGCACCTTGAGTCAAAATGTGAAATCATGCTGATGACGGCTTCTAACAAGCTTCAGATCTACGTGCACTAACTCGAACGGTACTGGCTTAAAAGGTTTATGAAAACGCTTGCAAGGACTGCAAACATTGTAAAAGAGGGCTTCAACTAAGTTACGCTAATATCTATGAGAGCATAGATGTCAGTTATGTCATTTTGGAATACTTATTTTTGGCAAAAGACTTCAGAAATAGTTGGAAGTGTTGGTGAAACCAGGAATGCTGCAGAAAAGAATGATTGTAGCAGGACAGCAGAGGTGCATCCAAAACACTGACTGTATATGAGAACTGGACCCCCTATGTTCCAAACAGGAAGTGCTCCTGGTTCCAGAAAGCGAAAATTCAATAGACTTCTATAGAGAAATAAACAGCTATACTCAGTCAGTAGATTTGTCAGAATAACCATTCATGCTTTGCTACCTTTTATGCTACCTGATATTTTTTCTTTATTGCATTCTATTCAAGTTATAAACTGGCCAATCAGATGCCTCAATAAGCACGTGGTCTCACGTGGTCTCATGTGGTCTCATGTCAAACATTCAAAACATTTCATTGAGCCAACTTCTAAGTGGACTATCAACAAGCTCACTCCTGATTGGCGAAAGTGGTTGCCATAGAAATGTTGTCTCAGATTGACTCGGACCATTGACAGTATATATATTACCGGACATATCAAGGTGTTGACGTCACCCATAGGAAATGCCTTCAGGCCAGAACCTTCACTTTCTGACACGTCTACCGCCATATTGCACCCAACTGCAACCAATCTACAGCGATTAGTCCGAGTCGCACTAATCGCTGAGAAGAGTCACATGAGGCTTCTGATTGGTCAGTTTATAACTTGACTCACATGCGATAAAGAAAAAAATATCTTTAAAAAAATAAGATTATAAAGAATCTGCTAAGAAGTATGTATCAGAGCAAGAAGAGTTATTTTGACAAATAAAATGACTAATGACTAATGAGTAATAATTGTCTATTTCTCAATGGAAATCTATGAGACTTTGATCTTCTTGCAACCAGCGGGTACTTCCTATTTGGAACACGAGAGGGGAGGAGTTAAGCAGTCCATCTTTATACGGTCTATGACTCACACCAATCACTGCTTATGCAGCATACGTATTGTGAAAAAATGGCAACTAAATTGGCTTAATTTCAATGCAGCTGGAAGTAAACATATTTGGCATGTTTTTTCATTAGAGCTCCTCTGCCATCCCAGTAAAAAGAAACCGGAACTTCACGTGAACTTTGTGAATTTTGGATATGTTTCCTGCATAAATGAATCATATTTAAAGAGCAAATGTGTCATCTGTGTTCTCGGCTCGACTCTTTTCCTGAGCCAAGACGTCTCACAACAATTAAACTTCATCTCCATTAGTGCCTCATTTCACTTCCCAGCACTCTCTTGGAGCTGTGCACAAAAAGTTTTGTAATGAGTTACCACAAGGGTGAATAACCCCCCCCCCCAGGATGCTTGTTTGCCGGTTTACTGAAGAAATAAAAGTGTCTGATTTGGGGTGTCAAGGAGCAGAGAGGTGTAAATCCGTCAGCCGACGCTCTGACTCACCGTCAGACTGAGAAAGTGCTATGATTTGTCTGCTGAACTCCAACTCTCCTGTGTGACTCACTGGAGGGTAACCTGCATACTCTGACTCCATACTCTGTATATCATGTGTTTACTGACTGAAGAGGGGTCTGATAGACAGCTGCAGGTGTCAAAAACAGTCAGTGACCTTTGAATTTTACAGATAAAGTGTAAAAGTTTTTGTCCTGCTCATCACTGTGACATATAGGGGGGTTTTTGATACCTGTAATACCAAGTAATTAAGTATTCAAGGTATTTAGTATATTTTGATGAAATATTTTTTTAAAAGAATCTCCAGATAGAATTATTTTAACATGTTCTTGTGCTAATTTTCTGATGATCAAAGACATAAACAAAGAAAATTCAGCTTAAAACTGCATTTCCAAGTATTTCTTTATTAAAATGTTTGTGAATCTGGAGCAGACAAAGATAAAAATGCCCATAGGCTAGGGTTGTGAGGGCTGTAAGCTAGTGGGAGATGGGTGACAGGAAGTGTGGGTGGGTTCCCTCCACATCTCAGAGACAACTTTCAAATAAGCTAAACAACACAATTTTTATTAACAAACAGATCAGGACACTAAATGAAACTAATGGAATTGAGTGTTCCACCATCACTAAAACATTACAGCTGAATTAGTTCAACTTCATGCAATCAGACTATTTCCAAATGGCACTCTCACTAACTGATATTTTATATTCTGCTTGTCGTTTTTCTCTCTTTAGTCTAAAATGCAGCTAAAGTATATTTTGGTTTTAGTTTCAGAAAATATAAAAGAACAACAAGACAATAGAGCAAGAGAAAGATCAGGAAAATACAGCAAATGGTCAAATATGACACCACCTATAAAAAGCATGACTGCCATGGTCATCTGAGGTATAATACTCAGATCTCTTTTGTGCTATAATGTTATTTTAAAAATATACCTATTGGGCCATACATTTTAAATCTTTTTATTGATTTATTAATATCTTTTTATTGATTTTTCAAGCTTCATCAACATAAGCTGAACACAAAATAAAATTCAAAGACGTAACACCAAAGGACAGGAGGCAGTTCAAATGATTGTAGGTGAAATATACATAAAAATAATAGGGATTCATTTAAATGAATCAAAGCTAACCTTTATGTAATAAAGCAAAGACCAACAATATATTAAGAAAAGGTCAAATTATGACTAGTAGAAGGGAAAAAAAAACTTTAACATTAAAGTTAGCTTCGTTAAATGGGTTAAACTTGTTTCAGACTTAAAGTAGAACAGAAAAGGCTGCCATGTTATGTAGTAATTTTGAATAGATCCACTGATTGTAAGTCTCAAATGTTAAAGTTTTAATTGGTACACGACTTCTTCCACCCAATGTTTAAAAGATGGAGGGGCAGTTTTCTTCCAGTTAACTAATATCAAGCGTCTTGGCATTGCTGTATAAGATGTCAAAGAAATACCAGAAGGGACAAATAGAGCAGTAACAGGGCTTTGCCCAATATCCTTTTTACATATAAATGACGTGGTTTTAAAAAAAATTCCCCCAAAATCTCTTAGCCAGGGATACATCCAGAACATGTGGCTCAGATTGGCTGGGATGAGGCCACACCTAATACAACGGATCTCGTCTTTCTAATTTACATGGAGATGGATGCAACCTGTGCAACACCTTAAACTGCAGTAGACCATGTCTAATACATTTAGATGATGAATTAATCCTTTTAACTTCTATTTGCCAAGTTTGATCAGTTAATCCTTTGCTCCCATTTAACCTTTATTTTAACCAAGTTTTGATGTTGGAGTTACAAATGACTTCCTCTGTAGTCTTCATCCAGACTGATTTATTAACTTTTGTTTTTCACGTCTGCAGGCATAAATGAGTTTAACATTATTTAAATGTTTAAAAAATTGAAGTAATTTCTTTATTTTTTTCCTGAGTTTCTTCCTTGTTATGTCCTAAAATATTACAAGTTTGAATAAAGCAGGATTTTTCCATTTCAAACAGACCTTACTGTTTAAACTTTGAGTCAAGCAGACAAAGTATGCAAAGAATTCTTTAACTTTCAGGTATTTTCCATGTCAATTGAATATATTTGCATTTTAATTTGCATTTCTTGAAAGAGCCGGACAGAAATGTTGACCATCTGCTGGTTACAAAAGTCCACACCTTCAAAATGTGATAAAATCAGAAAGTTTTATACACTTGTGAGTCTTATACCTCTTCATTTGCATCTCCCCAAGGACTGGTCTGTAGGTGCAATCTTATTGGGGGAGTTAGAAAAAGTTTCAGATGGAATAAAAGGATTTGCATAATGACATCCTTTTGAAGCTTCCATGCATTTTGCAAAGGGTGGAGTAGATGGATTGGATCGTATTTCTTCTATTCCAAAAGTATGTATCAAATGTGGGCAAAACAAAAAAAAAGAAGGAAAAATGTAGTGAAAAAAAGCATCGTCTGGTCCAGTGACTGCAGGAGCATATAAAGCATAACTTCCTAGAATCTGGTTTTGGACAACAATGAAAGCCCTGATGAGGAGTTTGCTCATCAAGCTCCTGCAGATCCTCTGAAGCTTCAAATCACTTTGTTTTAATTTCCAGCCAACCCACAGACTTTGATGTGAGTTCTCAAAGTCACCCAGATCACAGGAAGCTGAGGTTTTTTCTTTTTTGTTTTTCCTTGTCGGCCTCTTTCTGCTTCACCCTCTCATTTCCTTCCAGGACTCCCTCCCTCTGCTGCAGCTGTCTGGGGAGGGGTCGGCGTGCGAGGAGTCACGCAGGAGTCTGAAAGGAGGCTGGAAAAGCGGGATGAGTCAGCTGCAGCAGTGAAGTGATGAAAGTTACAATAAAACGCTCTTCACAGAGCTTAGACAGAAGGGAGTGATTTTATTGTGGCAGGAGTAACCACGGTAAATGATTCCTGCCACGTGCCCCCTCCCCTCAGAGAAAGAAAAAAAGACATATCCACTCACACACTTGGTTAGTGGGGTCACAGGAATCACTACTGTCTGACAGGGCCCCCTGACTGATGGGTCACATTCAGAAACCACTACAAACAGATAAATATACAGAGGAGAAACATCTGGAAACTACTATTGTGCAAAAAGCTGAGTATTCTTGCATCGTTTAATTAATTAAAAATCATATTATTGATCAAAGTTATGTTGTTTCAATGGCAAAGTTCTTTTAGACATAAACAAAACTTAAATAAACAATGAATTTAAGATGAGCATAAAAAAAGCAAAAGAAATGGAGCCCAATAAAGAGCCTTGTGGAACCCCACATCTGAAATGAACCAAAGTAGCATTGATTGTGGACAATTTCTGTCCAACTGTCAATGTTGTTTTTTTTTCATTGATTTAATTTTAATCAAGTTTCATAATATTGTATTTTAGCTTTTCTAACTATATTTATTCAATTGACATGTTTTTCTTAACTTCTGACTAAAATTTCTCACTCGGTTTTTGGGACAATTCACCTCCAGTTACCCAATTCCCTCTTCTCTCTTTGTGTTTCATGGGTTAATATTTAAGCTTTTATTCTCCAATACTAGTCATTTGAAACAGAACATTGACAGAGATTTTTCAAAATTAGTACAAAATCAATTACTTTAACTCTTTTAGAACGTTGTTATTGAAGAAAACTTGGAATTTTATTCACTACTACTTTCTAGGGGCAACGTGTAATATTAGTTCTAAAATTTCAAATTTACAAGAAATGTAATCAAATTAAACTCTATCTATGCAAAGGTGCTTTTCATGCTTTAAAAAGAAAATTAGTCACTAAAATTCCCCGCCCCCTCCTCCACTAACACATTCAAACTGTATTTATAAAAGAAACATGAAAGAAAACTGAAAAACTTGTAGAGGGCTTCAAAGGACTTTTGTTATTTTACAGTGTAAATGCTTTTAACCATGTCAGCAGACTTCACACGCATTCTTGTCGTGTGATTCAACCTTAACTCTGAAAGAAAGAGTAAAAAAACCCTAAAGATTCAAAGAAAAGAGCGAGCTGTGAATCTCGCCGTCCCCTGCCTCCAGAGTGAGTTATCACACGCATAAACGCGCGGCGCGCATACATGAAAGAGGAAGCACACACCTGCGGCAGCTTCCACATCTGGCTTCACTTTTCTCTAAAGTTTCTGTCAGTTGTAAGAAACTCACAAACAGTTCCTCAAACTGAAACGAGTGAGAGGAGAAGGTCAGAAAGAGCTCAAAGTATAGGAAGGAATCATCCAAGAGGAGCTGGAAGGAAGGAACCGCATGTTTTCTTTGTCTTTGCAAAAGAGTCAGAGATAAGTCTGTCAGTCAGAATTATACACTGTGTTCCCATTAATTCTAGAATTTGTTTGAAACATGCTTAGACTTAGACTTAGACTTGGCTTTATTGATCCCTTTGGGATGGTAACCCTTGGGGAAATTAAGTTTTTCAGCATCTTACAGGAGTATACATAATAAGAATAAAATAAAAAAATTAGCCAAGATAGAACAGTCAGCATATTCAGAAAACCTGTAATTCCCAACCTAGTAACAGGTAAAAATAACACAATATAGCATCGTTAGGATTTTCATATTACCAGTAAATCCCAACTAAGTTTGCAACATTAAAAAAACAATGATAAAATTTTTTTACATTGCCTACATCCCAACCTTGTTAGTAATACGTTAAAAAATACAGGACGACACTGCTACACGTTAGCATATTTACCTGGAACTCCTATGTTTTTTTAACATGTAAAAAAACAGATTGATACAGCTACAACAAATGCTAATGTAACTACGCTAACCGCTAACCTTGTTAGTAAAAAGTACATTTAAAAAAACAGTATGACAACACTACATGTTAGCATAATACCTGTAACTCATCTGTGTTTTAAACCTGTAAAAACAGTCTGATATCACTAAAACAAACATTACTGCGATTACGCTAACTCCTAATCTTTTTAGATAGATGTAAAAAAAGAACAGTTCGACACCGCTACACGTTAGCCACATTAGCGTTTTTTTACTATACCTGCAACTCCCAGCTGTGTTTGCAACTTGTAAAAAAAACACAGACTGTCACTAAAACAAACATTACTGTGACTAC
>NC_050515.1:21694555-21715565 GCF_002922805.2 Oryzias melastigma | reverse complement strand
AAGATGCAGTAATTGAGTTACTAACTCAATTACTTTTTGGGAGAAGTAACTAGTAACTATAACTAATTACTTTTTTGAAGTGAGATGTCCAACACTGGTTATCACACATTAATATCCCCTAAGAATCACCCACTATACAATAACAAAGTGCTCTTTCCAGATGTGGGCCTAACTGACATTCTGCTCTCCCTGAGGATGCCAGCTTCCTCACAACTTCCTCTTCTGGTCACTTATTTTTCTCCAACAGAATACTCTAACCCCTAACTTCCAATTTTTTTTCTTTTTTTATCATTGCTTATTAGTGCACCCAGCAGCATGCAGGGCTCATTAACTGGTGGGCATGGGACCCCTCTGTAGTTTCAGGCTCTGCAGGAGGCATCTCACTGAACGTTGAAATAACCAACCCACATCTAAAGGCTTCCACAAAAATCTTTGAACTCCCTTTAGTGTGACTTTCCGATAATTATTTTCATGTTAAAAAGTAACACATTTATTTAAGCTTTTGCATTTTATCAAATGAGAGCATATTATGCAACATCTCATTTTATTATCATACACAGCAAAAAACAAAAAAATGAGTTATTTTAAAAGATTGTCAAATCCTGTAAATGTCAGTGAAGCTTTCACTCAAAGTCTGTGCAGATCTGGGGCCCAGTGTCTCTCTGCCTCGTGGTTTGGTGAGGAAACCAGCAGCAGCAGGAGGGAGGGGACACATGGTTCGAAATCAAAGGGTCGCTTGGGTGGGTGGGGTTAGATTGGTGGTAGGCGGGTTGGGTATACCTCAGCGCACGGCCTGTAATTGTGGGCACGTGGACACGGAGAAATGAGGCCCTGTCACGGTGTTTAGATGAAGCTCCTGTCTGGTTAGAACAAGAGAAGATGATGGTTTTTACATTCGACCGCTAAAGTCAAGCAAAGATGGAGATTCATTTTCAGGCTTTTGATTAAGCCGCCATAGAAAAATCAAACCACTCCAGCAGGTTTAATATTACTTTTTATTCCTCCACATTGAAAGAACGCTCCTCAAATAAAACAAGCATTCATTGTTTCAATTTGACCCATTTCTTTTTTTTAGGTTGGTTTCCCGCCATGCTCAGACTTAGTGACCTCAGCCGTTTGGTTTCAAATTGGTAGAGGGGGTGGGGGTGATCCTGTGGCGGGACGGGTGGGGTGACGCCTGCAAATAGCCTCAGCTGGGATAAAAATAACCGCCGGCACACAGAGGAGATATTTATAGTTCAGTCAGAGGAAAGGCCTCCCTGAACTCCGTCATGTTGCACTCAGCTGCTTGGAGAGGAGAACAGAGGGAGCTTTATTTTTTTGCATTTACCGTTTGCATGTTATTATTTGAATTTGAATTCACAAAGTTCCTTTCATTACATGGTTTCAAAGTCCCTTAAAATTAATTATTTTTAGGGTCACATTTACAAAATTTTTATGAGAAAATAAAGCAAAAAAAAAGTTAATTCAGGTGAAAGCAACTCTTTATTTTTTTGAGAATTTCTTTTTTTATTTCACTATATTCTTTGCACAGGTTTGTTGCACGTGTTTCCTCTGTTATGCTCCACACCTTTCTTCAGCTGGTTTTCCCTTTCGTAGTCTTTAATTCGCCCTGTGATTATTGTAATCAACCAATCTGTCGTCTTTCCTTGTGTTTTTGACTTTCGCGGTCACAAGTCTGGACTTAAATGATAAAATAAGCTTTTGTCTTTCAGGGTTTTTCTTTTTGTGTCTGGCACACAAATGCAGATTTTTTTATTTATTTTTTTTGCACTTTTCTTAAAATTTGTATTAAGCTATTAAAACTGAAAAGAATAAAAAAAAAAATCAAGCCTACGCTTTAATAAATTCTTATTTTCAAATTAACTAAGTTGCAGACACAGTTTGATCCTTCTCTTGAATCTTTTTGCTGTCTGCTCATTCTTTGTGGATTTTTGTGATCAGTTTCCTATTATTTGCCAGGATATTAACCAACACAGCTTCTTCCCATTCATTAATTACCCTTTTTATCTATTTCCTAGTGGTCTTTAAATCATAATTATGCACATTTTAGCCATAAAAAATACAAAATTTCCCCACTAATAACCCCCAAAAATTAACAAGAAATACATAAAAGGTTTAAACAATGGTAAAAATTGGTAAAAATAAAATGAAAGCCGACAAAATAATGTAAGGATGGACAGAAATAAAAAAAAAGATAAATGCAGCCTCAACAGGGCACACAACATTGTCCTGTTAGGCCTGTCCCAAACATGGTTAAAGCAGAGGGTCATGTCGGGAAGATCATTCAACGTTAAACTTACAAGACATAAGCTGATATGATATTGTGGTTTTCTATGCATTTTAAGAGCTCGGAGAGATATGACACCTCAAACTCCCAACACACCAAGGACTTCACTTTAAAGATTTTACTAAATACTGTTTGGCTGATTCGATTTGAAGAAAATAAATCTTTTTTTTTTCTAAAATAAAAACTATATAACTATTGGTGGAAAAAGCAGAAAGAAAATCACATTCAACTCTTGAACCTGTTTTCAGCAAGTCGAAAACACAAATCAGGATTCTCTCTTTTTGATCTAAATGTGATTGGAGTC
Source organism: Oryzias melastigma (assembly GCF_002922805.2). Classification (NCBI taxonomy): domain Eukaryota; kingdom Metazoa; phylum Chordata; class Actinopteri; order Beloniformes; family Adrianichthyidae; genus Oryzias; species Oryzias melastigma. The sequence goes on along the minus strand of NC_050515.1, from coordinate 21,712,971 downwards.
GAGTCTCTGCCTCCCTTTGGAAAACATAATGATGATGAAGAGTGAGACGAGGAACACTGAGGGTGGAGCAGGCGGAGCAGACGGGGCCAGGTTGGAACAGTCAACAAGAGCTGCCGTCCAACGGATTCACTTCAGTGGAAAAACTGATCTGATCTGCAGTCTGAGGTGACGTTTGGATCAGACGCCCGAAAAACAAATGAGGACTTTTTTTTTGTTTTAAATGTCAAAGCTGATTGAGCAACACAAACACACGGGTGGCATTATTCTGTGGCATTTCACATTTGAATATTTTTCCTTTTTGACATTCCTGACAAAGTTTAGTCGCACTTCTCAACAATATTTCTGCTGTCTGGTTACCGTGGTGACAGGAGGTGAGATTGCGTCTTCATTACCTGTTTCTGAGCGTGAGGACAGACACACCTGCAGCTTGATCCAAGGACAGACATAATCCGCTGCTTGTTCACTCCGTCTCTGCTGTCTGCGCTAAAATTCCTCGGAGCTTCCTGGGAATTTTCACAACATCCTGAACGTGTGCCGAACGCAATTTAGAGGATTTAGAGGAGTCTGCTCAAGAGTTGAACTGAGCTCAAGGCAAAGACTTTGGGGATTTCTGCTGACCTGTTTCGAAATAATGAATCAACCAAATATGGAGGATTATGAATCATCTTTTCTCAACTCAGAGTAAATCTTAAAAATGTTTTTGTTGAAATAAAAATCACATGCTGTCTGTCAGCAAAGGGAAGGGAAGCCATATTTGTTTGTTAGCAACGTGAGAGTCAAATATTGTCATAGTTGGGTTCATTTCAACATGAATGTACAAAGTTGTCAGATAGAGACAACAATCAAGAGATTTTAGAGCAGAAGTAACAGGAAGTAGAAGGATGTTACGTTTTAGTCACAACTGCTCTTGCGAGTAGGTTCGACTTTCTGCAGGTAAAATATAGACAAACTTGTAAGGTGACCTGCGGGAAATAAGATTGTACACAATTTGGTGAGCCCGTAGAATAAAAATTGTCATGCACATTTTTTTTTTCTACGACCATACTGTGGGCAACAGGTTACAGTAAAATCTGTGGCCAAATCCAAATTTTCCCCTATCCTTATGGCTTAAATTAGCATCTTCAAATTTGGACGTTACTCCCACTCGATGACATTATCATTAGTCGCCGGTCAGCTACGTTAGTAAGAAAGCTGCTAGTCCTCGGAAATATATAAAATCGGTTTTTAACTTCAAAAATGTATGCTAAAACAAAAAAATTTTACTATGATGTAAAGATCTGTGCTTCAGTTAAGAAAAAGGCTTCTCTTCCTATTCAACAGGAAATATCCTCACAGCAGAGGATTACACTACCCCTATTCTACCCCTCCAAGTGCCCATACAATTGGAGGGGTAGGGCAAAGTTGTGGGGTTAGGGGAAGAATTAGGATTCTTTGGCAAACGCCACTTCATTCAAATTTTTTTAATGTGCTAGAACCTCATCTTAGATTTAGCTTTTCATGGAATAAAGTTTTTGCAAAAAAAATAGGCCCAGATAGGTAAACAACAGCTTCTCATAACTAAAGTTTGTCTTGTACATTCTGAAACTGTCCAAGTTTTATCAGCTTTTGCACATTTAAATACAGTCTAGCTTTGCCGTTTTTCCCCTGAAGTTCAGTGGAATTCACAGGCAAAAGTCAAAGCTTAAAACAGAAACTTATCAAGCTGATAAAGACACTCTGTCATAAAAGAAAAAAAATCGATTTGAGGTAGTAGAGAGAGAGAGAGTAAACTTCTGGTTTGACTTCCAGTAAAACCCCCACACAGAAGCACAAACACGCCCCCGGTGCGTGTTTGTGCTTCTGCTCCTGTCGAGGACCCTCGTTTTGCAGGATGAGCTCCCCACCAAACACGTTGACCTGAAACTGCGCGTTGAAGCCCCGGCGACCGGACACCGTGTCCCCGCGCAGTCTGGGCCTCACAAAGGCAGTTGTGCAAGCACAAACACATGCTAAAAAACACACACATGCATGCAGGAAGTGTTGCTGCTGGGTCGTGTTTATGCGACTGTCAGTCAGAAGACAAGACAGTCATGAAAACTTTAATAATTGACAGCAAAGAAACTTATGTTTAGTTAATTCCTCACAAGAAGACTCTTGCAACCTTCATGAGCCGCAGCGTGTGCAGGGAGACTTGACTGCATGCTGCACAGCCAGGACTCTGTGTTCCTGCTTTACAGGCACAGCTGAACTGCTTGAACCCTAAAACGGAGGCTGATTAAAGGGCTAAAGTCTTGTACTCGGTAGCCTTTATGTGACCAGAGAGTGGGCCCGCTCGCTTAGGAGGTAAAGTTACACTTCTGTTTGTTCTTCTGTTGCCTCCTTTGATTCTTTGACACAACTGGGGGTAATGAGGTCACAACTCAGCCTTCAAAGGCGCGAGGATTACACTTTTAGGGAGATGGTTTATGGAATATGCGTGTGATTTCATGATCGATTGAGTCACATGGGATTGATTATTTAGCTCCTACACCTGCTGTTGATGGATGGAGTTACTGAGCTCTCCTCCCTTTGTGCTCAAATCCAGAACACAACAAACACACTCTGGCAAACCACGACCTGATCAAACGCGTGGCTGCTTTGAGGAGTCATTCCGAGGCCGTTTTTCATGACAGGGAAGCGGCGCTTTGGCAGCAATTAGCTGAGCGTATTATCAGACTCCTGCAGGTTTCATCAGCCGTGCAGCTGCTGATAGAGGCCACAGTCAACCACAGAGGCTCCACCCAGCATGACAAACCTTCTGTGACACCAGCATTTTCACTTCTGATAGTTTTATGGTGTAGAGAAGAAAAAAACGTTTACACTGATTCATTTAGCAAACCCTCATTCTTAAAAAAAAAAAAAAACCTTGAATGAAATACAAAGAAACAAAGTTAGCAATAATTCATTTGGTTAAAGTTAGTTGGAAAACTCTACAGGTTGATTTTCGCTTTTTTTATTTTACAGGAATTTATTAAAGACCCACTCTAATAAAAATGGTGTTTCTAATATGTTGTAATAGCATTTTTTTTTTGTAATGGAAATCATTAAAAATGATGAAAATTAAGCTTGAAACACATTTCTTTATATAAATCGTTGCATCAGTTGCATTGTTTGAATCATTTTGTCTTTGTGATGTCGCCTCATTCCGATGCATCCACTAGTTGACACCTAGATCCACGCGTCTTTGTTTTTCGTCTGAGCTGGTGCCTGGCTCCCAAGCTGGATAGCTCCAATATTTATCGCCATTTTTGTTGCACTGATAATGTCAGGTTTGAGTTGTGAGGGCCTGTATGATAGCAGGAAAGCATGAAAACGGATGGGGGATGGGACTTATGGGACTTGCTTTGTGGCAACAGTCCCGCCCACAACTCAGAAGTACATTTTTAACGAACTACTGCCGTTCTGCAGAAACTATGTCCTAGACGACCACAGATTTTTTTTTTAATTTCAGCCAAAAACAGCCCAACTATAATTCAAACTCAACTGGAAATCCTATAACGAAAGATCAGAAGATGATCAGAGGGAATCAATTTTTAAATGGTTTCTTATTCGTTAAATCTTAAGGTCTTTCCACTGCAGAGGTGTATATTATTTTCCCATCATAGTTTTCATGGCTGAAGAGTTTAACTTGTGGTCACTTCCAGGACAGGCAAGAGACCACTAGTTACGAACTTCAACTAAAGAGTCCTAGAGCATGTAGGCAAGCAACAGGAAGTTGATGTACTAACCTATACAGTGCTGTGACAAATTTTGGATCATCTGTAGAGGCTTTTATTTTGAAGGCTTATAGTTCTGTTTGGAGAAATTGACTGAGAAATCCAGTGTTTGCTCAAGATGTCGAATTATCAAAATTGAGCAGTAAGATTTGTTCTGCCCTACAGTTTAAATCTGCATGTGTTTAGTTTTCCATCTGTGCGCTCAAGCTTTGAAACAATCTGCCTTTTAACATCCATGCGTCCTCTGTTCATTTTTAAAAATAAGCTTAAAACCCATTTTTACAGCTAAGCTTTTCACCTGTACTCGTTGTTTTTACACTTATATTTGATCTATTAGTGCTGTTGGTGTTTTATTGTATATCACTTTGCAGCAGTTTGACTGTGTTAAAGTGCTTTATAAATAAAGTTGATTTGATTTGATTTGATTTGATTTGATGTGTGGGGGAATAAACATTATGTTGTTTTTGCTCATTAAGACTCCATGTTTCCTGCAGGATCTTCTCCACACAGAAAAAACGGAATCTGAAGAAAGTAAAGAGATATAAAATTCAAGAAAAAAAATATCTCATTTTTTTTGTTTTGCAAGAAATATAATCTTATTAGGAACATTTTTCAATAGCAAAATAATCTTAGTTTAGTGGCTCTAAAAATAAGAATTCTTGGTAAGACCATTTTCTTACCTCGCTGGCAGAATTTTTACTTAAAGATTTTTTTTCAAATTCTAAGAATTTTGGACTCATTTCTACGGGGCCTGTTTTAGGGATGTGAACAGACCACATCACTTCTGCTTTCATATAAATGAATGTGCCTCATGCTGTCTCAGAATCTTGCAAACAGCGACGTTTTCATTTTTTCAAATACAGAATTTAGAGTTTGTGTCTTTTTTCTCTCTCTGAAATTTCTCAGGCTATTTTGATTCTGTTACACGCTCACCCTTCATCTGTGTTTCCTCGCCTCCTCAGCTCTCCTCCTCCCTCTGACTCATCTTCTGGTTGGTGGCTGAAGCGCCCATACATGGTCAGTGACGCAGCAGGAGGATCTCCCTACGTAACGCGCCGACGTTCTGCCCAGCTCAGCCCCGTCTCCTTATAAAATCCAAATGAAAGCAGTTCCGAGCTGGAGCTGGCTGCCTGAACCCTCCCAGCGGCCCAATCGCCGCGCTCTCATCTGTTTCCATGGCGACGTGACGCAGGGACGAGCCTCCAGGCTGCTCGTGGCGTTACATCTCAACCGAAAGCTGCCGTGACACACTGAGCTTCTTTTTGATTCCTCCAAAAATAAAGTGTCTACTCTAGACGGTCTGATGAGGGTTATCTCCGTCACTAAACAGAGATCTCTCGTGGTGTCATTACTACTCCCTTCACTGCTCCGATGTGGAAAAGGCTCAAAATAGAATGACATGAAGCTGTCAACGCAATATTTACTCACCTTTTCTAAAGGAACTGACGTTGTAAAGTTTCACTTCAAAGATAAATGGTGCATTCTTGGGGGGAATTACACACTATGTCATCAAGCTAACTGTAATTGCCCATACAAGTTATGAATTATGACCAGCAAAGTAAAGACTGAGTCACGACCAAAGTCCGTAGTTCACAACTTTCTGATCAACTATTAAAAAAAGTATCAGATCCAAACCAGAGCAGGTTTACTGTAAACGCACACCAAGGAGTTTGATTATATACTAATATCAGTCCAACGTTCAAAAGAGTCATTAATGAAATCCACCATTCAGGTTTCAAACAGATTCTACCAGTAGATCCAGAAAGGAAGACCCCAATTAAGTCTAGACCCACATGTTCCAAACATGGTCCTCTGAAGCAGGAATCAGATCAAAAGCATTCGTCCGCTTCTTCAACCCACTTCATCCTGTTTAGGTTTGGGGTCAGAGGGGGTGCAGGAAGAAAGCCTGAGCAGATCACCAGCAGACTGCCGCTGTCATCTGGATTCTGCACATTCAGATTTATCCTTAAATGACTTGAAGTTAACCCCTTTTATGCCACAACACACAGGACATCAAATTCAGGATCACCTTGAAAGGAAAAAAATGAAGAGTTAAAACGCTTATACAAGTGTCATGGTACGTTTGTTGCATTTTGCTTTGCATTTATGTTATAAACGTTGAAAAACAGTGACTTCTTCTGTGAACTCTGTATCCATCACAACCACAACGTCGAGGCCCGGGGGCCAGATCCGGCCCTCCTGGTAATATCCGGCCCTCCAAATCATTTTATTTTATTGTTTTGTTATGGCCCGATGTTATCTTGTGCTTAATCCTAACTTTTTCTGGAGATTAGAATATTATTTATCTAAGGTTTAAGTTGATTTATTCTGGAATGATATTCCTGCCTTTTTATTATTCATGGTTATGTTAAAAAATCACATTTTAATTTTTTTTTAATTTAGTCTTAGAGTGTTCAACAAATGTGTATCCTGTTCGGCCCGTGTTCCTAAGCTAGTACTGCTCCACACAGTAGCCTGCATGTTTCTCATTCTAAATATGGGGTGCCATGAGGGTCAATTCACATTTCAGATTCTGATCTGTCCGCCTATATCTGACTGTACATCTGCAAATAATGACTTGTAAGCAGATCAAACGCTGGCTGTAACAAAGACAAACACAACTGTCCACAATGAAATCTGCTCCATGTGTGAATGTAGAATCCCAAATGAATGGACCCCACATAGTTTTGCACTGAGGGAGGACATGTTGTCGCACAAAAAAAGATACTTTAAGTATTTTTAATAAGATTAACGTGAAATAAAATTGAAATTTTCATTTCAAGACAAATACGTTTCAACATAAAATTCAAAAGCATGTTCCCTTTCAACCATTGACTGTAGAGGAGAACTGGACTGAGTGACCCCTCCCCCACACACATTTCAAATAGGAAGTACCTGCTGGCTCAGATTCTCCCAAACTGCTTTCAGTGGAGGGGGTGTGGACTTCCAACAAGCTCACTCCTGATTGGTGAGAGTAGTTGCCATAGAAACATTGATTCTGACTAACTCCAACCAATCACTGTTACTATCCTTGGCTCCAAATGGTGGCGTCCGTATCGCAAAAATTTTGCACCTGAAATTATTTAATATCGTTCGAGCCAGATGTTCAATGTGTGATGTCGCACTCCCTCTGTCCAGTTCTTTTATACAGTCAATGCCTTTAATGCATAAAAAACTGAGTCGTTGTAATATTAATAATAAAGATATGATAAACACATGGACTCGTAGTTAAATCAGTTTTTCTTCAAACTTTCACATTTACCAAGTTTCTCAAATGTCTCTAATTTACCTAGAATCAGGAACACATTGACCTACAAAGGTACAGAGAAACTGAACAAATTAGGCTCCTGTAATTTGTTACTATTAGGCAGTTCCAAAAGATGTCATCTTATTTTTCTTAATTTTATTAGTGAACACAATCTTAAATAACTCTTTAGGTAGAAAGTTAAATAAAAACATCGCACAGACCAAGTCCAAATTTGGGGTTAGGAGTTGTCACAGGTGACTCAAAATAACACTTTAGTATAGCATAATCCCTCAATCGTTCAAGACATCGACGTGAATCTTCTGATTCTAATGCAAAGAAAATCGTTTTTTGAACCATCTTTGCACCGATGTACAACACACTAATATGAAGTGTTCCATGACGATGCAAATCTGCCAAAAGGTTAATAAATAAATGCACTTTGGTGACCCCTTATGCTGTCATAGATACAGATTGCATAGAGTTATCCTGCTGCTCATCTTCACTCTGATGCATCTTTTTCTTGCTTTCCTTCACTTGTTCCAGAGCTCTTTTGTTTCTCTCCTGTTTTATCCTCGTTTCTTTGCAGGTTATTTCTGTTAAGTAGTTACGTAGTCCCGCCTCCAACAGCTACTTTGAGTCTGTAAAAATCGAATGCCTGTGGTTGTGAATAAACAGAATGTACCAAACCGTAACCTGGAGGACAGGTGTACCGCGCCAGAGCGCTGAAACCCTCACAAACACCAGGAAGAGCTCTTGGGCGTGTGAAGTCATTAGCAGGCTGGTACATTCCTTCCTACACATCAGAGAGGCCGCGTCTGCCTTGGCTGAGGTCACATGACCTCCGCCTTGTCGTCACTGACATCTCTGAACTGCGATCGGTTTGTGCAGCACATTCTGCAGTCTGGGCGTGAGCTGTTTGTCTTTTTAACATACTGTCCAGTTCCTTTTCAGGCATTGTTGTGGCTCTGGTTGCTATGACAACTGTACTCTACAAACCATGGGTGCATGGGGGTCAAATGTGGCCACTGTTTTCTTATATTTTAATTGTTTTTAATGTAACTTTTTTCTATTTCTTGTATCATTTTTTTACATTTGCAACTTGCAATGCAATTCAAAAGCTTTGAAATGTGGTTTCTTTCTCTAATAGTTTAATGTTCTGAATATGCTGAAGCAAAAAAAAAAAAAAACTATGAACTGTCACTCTGAGGTGAAAACGCTGACCTGGACAAAAGCAGGGAATGCATCAGCTGCACTCAGCTGACTCTGCAGGGAAAAGGCTTTGCTTTTGGGGCTGTTGGTGTAGTCAGCAGATCAGCAGGACAAGATCTACCTTTCTGTGTGCAGAGCTATCAAAAATGTAGATAAAAGCCAGTAATACAGGCTGCAAATGTCATTATTAGACACATTGGGATTGCAGTTCCCACACTTTTACACCCGTGCTTTCCCATTCTTCTCCCCCTTCTGCTATTTTTAGAAATCTGACAAACTTGTACTTGCAAGAATAATGTTGGATAAGTAGAAAATGGGAAGGATTTTTATGTTGCCGGGTCTTAAAAAAGCTGTTCTTAATCTTAACGGTGAGCATCAAGAATTTTAAACTCTAATGATTACATTGTTTTTAGCCAGATTAAATAAAACCTGTCATTTTCTAGGGCATAATTTCTGCAGAAATGACCAATTTGAGTAAATAAACTCCCAGAAATGTAGTTTTAATCTTAGATTTCTTTAAATCTGTCCTCCATCATGAGAAAAATGTTGTCTCCAAACTCAAGTTTGTCAATCACATTGGTTGTTTACAATAATGTAGGAATGATGCATCCTGCAAATAGTTTGGTTCACATTCAATATTTAACATCAAGGTTTCAAAAATATTATTATATTTGAAACTTTCTGTATAAATCCTTGGAAGATATGAAGTAGTCATGATTTTTTTCATTGTCTTGACCTTGTTTATTTCTGAATTTTGTTATGTATGCATCTTTTATTTCTCTACACTTCAGTTTTTTGTTACAAAACCATAAAAAAGTTTGATATCAATTATTGAGCAATAAAAAAGACGAAATTTGCAACTCATAATGTTGTTTCGTTGCACATTTTTTGGGTTTATTGTACAAATTATGTGTAAAATAATGACAAAAATATCTGTTAAACACAGAAGGTGGGGGAATAAATATAAAGCATTGTCTCTAGAGTTGTAAAAAAAGGCTCAAAAAGGCCCCAGACTACTAATGGTTATTTTGATTTGCTGACTCATCATTTCTTGCAGACATGACATTTGCTTAAAATCTTTGTTCATTTTTGCCCCTTCTCTTAAACTCCTATATCAGATTTTCCTGTTTAAACTCTGTTTCCAGGAAAATGTTGCCAGGTTGTTTTTTTGGATAGTTTAATAAAATATCTGCAGACGTGTTGCAATGGGGCATTTTGGTCACATTTCTGAAGAATCAATGGTTGAAATATTTTGTCTTTGTGTTTTGCTGATCCTGTAGAATGGCTCTATTTTTAACCGTCCAGACAGTGCGTAACGGAACAAAGAGCAGCAGATTTCCTTTTTGCGGCTTGGAATGTGGCCTTGCGTCGTCCGTTTTATGGTTTATCGATAAAGGTTTTGAATTAGTGTTTTTTATTATTATTTAAAGATAACTGGTACCTTTCATAGTGTCTCATCCTCTTGTCCCTTGTTGTTGTGTGAGTTTTCTGTCCCCCCTCCAGGGAGGAGGAGTTGTCAGCGAAGTCATGGCCCCCACAAAGGACAGAGCAGCTGCCAAAAGCAACAGTCATGCGTAGTCGCCGTCACCCCTAACAGGAACTGACATCATGGGCAGAGGTCGGTGCTGTTTGCGCACAATGTGAGCTTCAGCTTACAGTCCAGCAGCTTTCACACAAACACACAGCTGCAAGAACGCATTGTTCTCTTGTTTTGCAGAAAATGCCTCCTGCTTCCCAGGAGCAGAAAACAGCAGAAAACCTGTTTTTTTTTTTTTTTTGTCCTTGTTTATTCAATAGATGCAGGAAGGAATCCTAAAAAACAGTCTGACAAGTTGAAACATGGAAAATAAGTCATACTTTTAATCTGAAAGCATTTTTTTCTGCTATCGTACCAAATAACTCTTTGGTTTCACATTATGCAAACCGCTCTGGTTGAGTTGAAACCTGAAAGAAATTCAGCTGCAGGTCCAATTCCTCTCCCACGAGACACGTGATGGAAGTGCAATTAGCCCAGGTGTCGCCATGGAAATACAAGCGCTGGGAACCTGCCCACGACACACTCCTACTTGCTTTGTTTTTTTTATCCTGCAGAATCAAACTCAAGAGCAACCGTTGATATGAGAACAACTATGGCAGCTTTTTAAGGAATGTTTAGGAATCTAATGCAAAACTTTAGCTTTAGTCATAAAGGCTACAGAAATTAGGATGTTTAGAATGAAACACATGGATGAATGTTAAGTTTTTGGCTTTTTTTATGCCAAATCTAACTTTTATCTCTCTTAAGCTACAGTGAAGAACTAATGATCCCAAATTCTGACTGTGACATGCAGCCTTGATATCCTCCATTTCTATCAATTATGTCAATAAATATTTGTTTCTGTCTAAACTCTAACATCAGAGTTACTCGTTTAACAACTAAAGTCACTCCTATGTGTTTTTGATAAATATATCACATATCCTGCAGGATCAAACAGGAAAGAGGCAGAGATCAGATAAGTATTGATCTGCATCCTGTCCACAACAACAGCAGTTTTACAAGGAAATCTGAGGCAAAACCTCAGTTTTGATCATTGCTTTTTTTCTTACATTCTGTCTTTGCAATGCATTGATTAAAACAATACATTTAAAAGGAAATCTGAATGCAGAAAATGCAGGATTTTTTGAAGTATCAGTGGAGAATCTTTGGGTTTTTTGCCTTTTTTGATGCCTAATGTAACTTTTTTCTTCCTTAAACTGCAGAAATGTACTCATTTCTGACTGTGACATTGACACTTTAGCTTTAAACAAACACCATTAAGTCAATGAGTTCATAAATACACTAATGATCCACTTTTAACATACAAGAGTCTCAAATTATGAATAAAAGTAGTTTAAATTTACCTAGATTGACGTTTATGGGTTAAGTTAACTATGAAACTTTGATGTTCTATTTTGGTTAAATGTAACGATTTTTTAAAGTGATCTAGTATAAACACTTCTAGGAATGAGACTGCTAGAGAAACAGGAAGTGACGACCACTTTCTAGAAGAAAAAAAAGCCAGAAATCACTGTTTGTTTGTTCAATGAATAATTTATTTAAATAAGTGAAATGCAACATTTTTTTCCTTATATATTAATCTGTGCACTTAAATAACAGAAGGTTTCGTGCGTAAACAGGTGAGCAAAACACCTGTGTCTCTCTGAATGTCCATTGCAGCTCCTCGTTCATGCATCAGTTCAGTCACGTGACAACTCCACCGTCGTCATCTTGTTTTTAAAAAAAAAAAGAAAAACTTGACACGCTCCCTGACCCGGAGCCTCCATCGCGCTTCCGGCGCGGCGTTTCACAACCGGCGCCACGCGCTCCCGTGATCCCGTCTAGAGGCGGGCGTGAGGCTCCCGCGCTCCCGTCGGGGAGGGGGTAGTCGTGCTCCCCCCTCTCTTCTCCACGAGGGTCTCGGCTGCTCTCAGCTTCTTCTCACCGCTCCTCGGGCGGTAGGCAAAAGTGGAAATGTTCGGACGCGCTCAGCGGTCCTTCAGCTCCAGGCAGGGAACCCACTGGTTCCTGCAGCGGCTCTCGGCGCAGAAGCTGCTGACGTCCTGCAGAGCCTGACACTGCATGGGCTGCACGGGGGGGTTCTGCATGAAAGACATGGAGAGAGGGGAGGTCACTTCACTGCTATGGATGCGCTGGAAAGTGCTGCGTAAAAGGGAGGAACTTACCGTGACCAGGATGCAATGCAGGTCCCGGGGCTCGTTCCCGTTGCTGTCCTCGGGGTCGTCCCCCAGCAGCTGCGCCAGGCGCCGCATGCCGGACACGCGGAGGATGTTGATGTCGTTGTCGCAGCAGAAGGCCTGCAGCAGCGTGAAGTGGATCTGCAGCGCGATGTCGTCCGCGTCCTCCTCGTCGGTGTTGAGGAGACACAGAACCACACTGTCCGGATCACTGCAGGAGCAAAGAGGAGGTCGGGTTAGCGCGCGCCTTTCTTTGGAGAGCCACTTCAGACGTGATGGGAAGGCAGAACTTACACATTCATGAGTTTGGCGGATTCGTAGACTCCCACTGTGAGGCAGTCCTGCCTCTGAGCCGCGACCAGCAGCTCCTCCAGAGCCTGACTCACCGTCTCCATCCTGCAGAGAACACGGAGGCGGTTAGAAACTCAGGGCGCGCGCTGCGTAACGCATCTCCAACAGCCGCCACTTAACGCCAAATACAATGCAAAGAGGAGAGCTTCTGAACTTACTTTTTGTCGGTAGTGCTGGATCCAACAACCTCCTCAAGAGTCATGCTGAAGTCAGTAAAATAATCCACAAGCTCCAGGATAAGAACCAGAATCCCCAGCGATGCTGAGACGCGTTTAGATCCAGAGGAAACGTTCCGGCAAAACAAACGTAATCCAGATAGGCTGCTGTCCGTGATTGAGCTCTTTATGTCCGTGTTCTGAGTCCGTGTGAAGGTTTCTGTGCTCCAACAGCCGAAACTCCCAGGTTTTATAGGCGGATGATGCCTGTTGACGCGCCCAGACGCTCGCTCTCGTTGATTGGTCCCGTCGCAAGCCGGGAGCGCTGCGATTGGTTGGGCGGGCCGCAACTGCCGGTGCTCCCACGTGGGTGGTTTCAGAGAATCCCCCGCTCTCAGTCCTCCCCCTCCTTCTCCTCCTCGTCGGTCTCCGTTCTCTCCACCAAGCGTGTTTACTGGGAGCTTTCGCTCTGAGTGGAGGAATTTCCAGATCTTCCTGCTGTCCTCTCCCAGAAACTGAAGGGGCTGCAAAAACTAAGATTAAAAAAACATCTAAAAAAGCTGCACATCCATCCAAAAATGCAGCACATGAGTATAGTAACGATGTTAATATACAGATGGAGTTTTTTGTTTTGTTTTTTTGAAAGCTTGGGACCGAGGCAGGTGACCTGCCCCGTGTCAGAGCACGAGCCCCAGATTGTGTAACGGCAGCCGGGCGCTGCAGCTTGTGCAAGAGTTAAAATGAAAACATAAAATCGGAGAAAACTATTTTTAATATTAACAGAAGTGAAAAGTGCAATTTTTATTTTTGCAAGCCGATACTAATTCTTAATACCCCGTACAAGAGCCCCACCCCATCAATGTCCCATAATCATGCAGCTTTGCAATGTGCAGAATCATCCAGAATAACAGTTAAATAATAATAATACATTTTAGTAAATGCAGACTGTACTTTAAGTTATACTTCAGTGTTTCTGCACGCTTGCATCACTCAAGAGCTCCAGGTTTCATCAGAGCTTCCTGCACAAAAACACCACTCTCTGTCACCCTCTAGCGGCCGAAAGAAATCCTGCAGGAAGAGGTTTCTGCAGAACCAGTCTCGCAGGGCAGAGATGGGGGAGTCCCGGTGCTCCACTGGGACTTGGAGGGGCTTCTTTCGTTGGAAATTCACGCGCACTCGAAGGTTGTTTTTTTCTTTTCTTGCATTTGATGGCCTTTTAGGGAGTTTCTAAAGCCAAGAAAGCAAAAGTTCGACCAAGACAGAAAGCAGGGAGTTTCATCTAAGAGTTTCATTCATCTAAAAATCCTTCTCAGGTTATTGACTAAATGCACAAAGGACTGGAAGTGTCCCATCAAATCTGGAATAATAATAATAAAAATTATCAATCTGGAAACTCAAGATAATGTAATTTATTGTCATCTTCTTTAAGATTCAAACATTCATTTTATACTTTTCTTAACTACAGTGTTTTAAACCATTAAATCTCACATCTTTTACACATTTTAAAAATAAAACTCTCATTCTAACAACATATCAGTTCCTTTTTATTTTGCATTTCTGCAATGTTTTAGCCGGTTATGTTGTAAAAATGTACAATTAAATTATAAAATTCAAGATGCCTTTAAAAATAAAATAAAAAACTAATTATCAGGGGATCTTTGTTGAATCAAACATTTTTTTTTTACTTTATTGTTAATTTTGTTTGCTTTTTATTAACCTGTAGTGTTTGTTTTTAGCTGTAAAGTCGTGCATTTTACTTTATTTTATTTTTGAACATCATATAAAAACAAGTCAAACAGTTGGATTTTCGAGCCAAGGTTGTCAATAAAAGCAAACACAAATAAAAAAGTATGTTCTGATGTTTTGTTTTACTGTCAAGTTTCTGTCTCTGCAGCCTTTGATGGTTTGTGGCGTCATTGCGCCCTCTGGTGGTCTGACATGACATTTTCCCAATTTCCAATTTTCAACCATTAAAGAAAATAGTTCCGTTTTGCAACAGAATTCAACTATAAAAGGTCTAATAAGGTTCAGAAAATGCAGTAAAGTTACAAATTATATTTATGTGACATTTTAGTCAGTTAATGCTTTTCTTAATATAAGAATCTTTGAAAATAAAGACATATTTCATAATCTTTTGTGGATTTAAGAATAAAATGAAACACTTTTTTTGTGCATTCAGACAATTTTTTATTTCTGTTTATTTTCTCTTTAAATCTGTGAAATTTTAACTTCTCCTTATTGATTCTTGCAGATCTCCAAGAATCACATTTCTTAAAATTTTTGAACTTTTTCTTGACCTATTTATTTTTTCCAAACAAATATCTGGAGCAAAAACAAAATCTTTTATTAATAAATATCTTACAAACTATTCAAATGTTTAGATTTTTTTATGTAAACATTTCTCTAGGATAAGAAAAAAACGATTTTGCTTAAATACAACATAGAAACTGAATACATAAAATGTAAAAGTAGATTCTTTTTTTTAATAATTCCTATTCCTCTCAAAACTATTTATGAATTAAAACAAGTACTTGTTGGCTGATTAATTGATCAATGACTTAAGAAAGCACTAAGCTCTAAAACAACTGATGAAGCACTTATCAGAATTTAAGAGCTGATTGATGATTGATGAAAGCTTTTATTTTGACAGAGCCTTCCTCTGAGCAGACTCATTAACACCCAATCCTAAAGATGTGATCACATGATCCAGAGAAACGTCCTGATGGAATCAGACTGAGAGCTGCAGGCTGAACTTTCCGTGTGAAACTTAAGTGTTGACCTCAACTTTAAGAAGTCAGAGGGTTCATTGTGAAGTAAAAAAAAGCAAAAATGTTTATTTTTAAATCTCCTAAAATTATATTAAAAGTAATTTGCTTTTCTATGTTACTTTAAGAGTGCATGCCGACAAGATTCTTTTAAAGATTAGGATTCAAACACATTTCAAAATATGTAATTTTACAGTTTTACATAAGAAATGTGAAAACCTGAGACATTACTAAATAGGCTCACTGAAATTGATATTTATGGATTATTTTAAGACTATTTTTGGGCATAGTTACAAGTACTATTCAGAAGCATAATTAGATGTTAAGAGGAACATTCCTTGTTAAACTATTTGTCCACAGAAGTGAACACAACTTGAGTTGAGAATCCACAGCCTGACTGCATGTCCGTAATTGAAGGTGTGAAGTCTCCTGCTGGTTGTCATCCTTCAGTCTGCAGCTTTTCCTCCAGCCTCTTGATGGTCTCATTAATCTCCGTTTCACACATCCCTCAGTAATACGTATATTCTCCAGGCTCGGGCTCCTTTTAAGGATGTTAGACTGGTTCTGGGAATCCACAACTGATCCTGTGAAGACTTTCCTTTTAGTTTGGAATGTATTCAAAATAACAATAATAATTTGTCTTATACCCTTGAAACAGCTATTTTTGGTTAGGTAGAACCATTTTATATATGTCTATCTAGATATTATCTTTGAAAATGAAGTTACTTAACCGTTAAAGACTTAAGCTCCAGTATTTATGTTCTTTGATTGACTGTATCTTTAACAGCTGACTGATCACGGGTAGAAAAAAATCACCAAAAATAACTAACATGTCAGAATTGCTTTTGTTTTTTAATTCCAAAGGTAATATATGATCATGGATATGGATATTTTCAAGACCAATTTATTTTTAGGTTTAATATTTTTCTGTAACTTTTATTTCTGGATTTACTATATTTCTGTAACTTTTATTTCTGGATTTTGTTTTTTGGAGAAAAGTGTAGCTCTAAACTAAAGTTCCAGTTAGTCTTTAAAAAATTAAAGTTTGGAGGAAAATTCTTCTAAAAATTGTTACCAGAATTAGTTTTTTCCTTTTTAGCAAAATAATAAAGGCTACTGTTGACGGCTAAGAATTTTGCTGTAGTTGTAATATATTTCTTTAATTTTTCTGAGTAAAAGTCATGATTTAGATTTAAATCTACAATTTAAAGTTGAATTCTCCGTGGTTATCTGAACATGTTTCCATATTTTCTGTCATGTTTCTCATCATGTGTTAGGTTTTGTTAAGGGCTAAAGTTCACACAGATTGTAATTGTTTAAAGATCAGTTCATGTTTTACACAACTGACATAAAAGACTTTTTTAATGATGTTTTTTGGGGGTATTTTATTTATATTTGTTTAGTGAAGTGACATACGTTTCTGGATGTAGTTTCTTGCAGTTTTTGTGACATTCTCCATATTCTACATCTGTATCACCTTCTTTGTCTACATGGTTCTGTTTCACTTTGTTAGAAATGAAGATGAAATGTCAAAGTGAAGAATTTTTATTTTTTTACATCAACTCAACAATTTCAAAAAAAGGAAGACTGGAACTCCACCACTGCAGCATCTCAGAGACGTTTCTCTAGCAGATCTCTCCAATCTTCCAGAGACTTAAGGAAATCTGCTGTTTGATTAGATGGAGAAAATGAACATGATGAGTCCATGTGTCAGATCAGATCACATCAGAACATCTGCTTTGGTTTCAGGTCTTCCTCACGACTGAGACATCCTCTACTGAACACACAACTGTCATCAACACTCCAGAACTTCTGGGAGTCAAACTACTGTGGACAGCAGGAGAGGATGAACCCCGCAGCACAGCTGAAGGACTCCACATGACCATTTAACCTTTGCTTGATTTTTGAATGGATTTTTTAAGATCACATACATTTTCTTGCCTCATGAACAGCTCTATCTCAGATCTGGATAAAGATCATGAGCTCTTCTACAGCTCTGGTAGCCTGTGGTAGCCTCTACAATCCACTTGGTCTGGTCTGCTGGAGCAAGCAGCACAGACCAGGACAGGAAGAAACCCTTTTTTTCCGGTTCCGGGTCACGAGCAGACACGTGTCTCCAGCTCTAGTCAACTCTTCGGCTTTTAGAGTCTTTTAAAGTTTAATCGCTTGTCTTTCTTCTCCTGGTCATCTTTTTCTGTTCAGCGGTTTTTGTTGATCATTTTTGTTCAGTTTTTAAACACTACTGCTTTGATTTTAGCTTATGGGCTATAGTTTGTTACCTGGTTCTTACCTGTAGAATGGAAGTCTACCTGAAGAAAACAATGAGGAATTGAGGAATTTGAAGTTTTTATTTTTGTTTTAAACTCAGAAAAAGTTTTTCTCTAAAAAAAAACTGTGAAATCTGTATAAGAAAAATATATTTTGTCAAAGCCATTATAGTTACTCATTATCTAAGTTTATCTTACAATTTAAAAATTATTTTTTCTGATAGTTGGTTCATGTTAATAGGTGTTTTTTTAAATCACATTTTAAAACTAATTCAGCAATTATTCTTAAATCAATCTGGTATTATGCTTTTCTTTTGATGTGTCAAAGGTTTTTTTATAACCCTTTCCTATTGGTATACTTTGTTTAATCTTTATCTATCCCTTGAAACATGCGTTTAAGTGATGATTACGTCTAAGGCTGTAATGGTTCAAGTGTTTATTGAGAACTTGTAAATGAGCTTCCAGCACCAAACAAAGCCTGTAAAACACGCAACAACATTAATAACAGAATGAATAAAAAAAATCTGATGTTTTTACTTTTTATCCTGAACTTTTAAAAGCCACTTCTAATCAAGAAAAAATGCTCTACTGAACAGCAATAGGCAGGAAACTGAATTTAAAGACAAAGTGTTTGTAGCAAAAAGGAAAAGAAAGTGTAAAACTTAAGTTTGCGTTGTTCTTACCTTGGTCCTGCAGCATTGCTGCAAATTCATCCAAACTTGTATGCATGCTTATCATTATCTCAATGAGGAGAACAAAGGAACCGATGATACACACTATCAAGATTACCTGCAGAAGGAAAACACAGATACAGAGGCAGCCTGTTAATTTCTCATTATACCATGGTCTGGGTGAATACTCGATTCTGATTGGCTGCTGGGTGTGGATTAAGTAAGGGATAATACCCGACGAAGTGTGCGTTATGAGAAATTAACGCACGACGCGGAGGCCTAAACCGTCCTCCGCTTCGCGTC
>NC_050515.1:21686710-21694428 GCF_002922805.2 Oryzias melastigma | reverse complement strand
ATTGGTTATTCTCCTTCTAATAAAACACCACTCGACATGAAAGGTGTAGTCTTCTGTTTCACCACAAGAGGGAGTTTCTGCTTTAGAGGAGCTCAGAAAAGCGAACCTGCCGTGAAATGAAACACAGACAGAAGCTGATTGTGTTCTGTTTATGTTCTAGCTGCTCACTGAAGGCTTAACGTCCGAAAAAGAAGAAAAAATATCCCAATTTGTCCGGGTCTTTCTCTCAAAACAGCAATACTGTTGCAGCTGAGGTCTGTAACGGCTTCCGGCTTCATGCCGTGATCCATGTCATCGTGACAACAACCCGCATCACGGATCAAATAGTTCGCTTTTTGTGAAAAAACGAGCTAAAACAAAGAAATAACAAGAATAAAGTACGAAATATTGATTGAATGTTTATTTATTTTGTAAATGACCATGGTATAAGCGGGATAATACCCTCCGAAGAGTGCATTATGAGAAATGAACGCACGACGCGGGAAAAACGGAACAAAAGCGGCTGATACTGACCAGGGCGATGGACCAGAACATCGTGGTCCGCGAGTTCAGGTTCCGAATCCAGGTCTCCATGTTCAAACGCCAACACCACCGTCAAAATCTCTTGAAGATTCCCAATAAAGGTCACAGCAGTCACTCGCTCAAGTTCAGTGGCTGCCTGCTTAACGGCCGCGGCCCGCGAGACAAAACCCCTCGCGCTCTCCAACGACCCAAAGCGGACCCGAAGCTTGATGCTAGCGGTGTAAGCCCGGGGTGATAAACACTCACGATGAGGTCGGGAAACCGAACATTGTCTTATTTATTTTACAGTCCACAAATGAAGTCAGAACTCTTTACCTGCTCCCATATGCTACCTTAAAAAATAATATTAAAAAAACTTTATTCATAATATTTTTGACATACAGTAGGGGAGAGTGAGGTATGAGCCAGTGGGTAAGTTGAGCCACCCCTTTCATCTGGACAACCGTACACATGTTTTGTGAAGTGACCACAAATTTAGGGAACACCCATCATTTCCAGCCTGTTGTGGTAAAGATAAGTGTAAGGGATAAGGGGGACGACTGTAATACACAAAAACCTGTTTTTTCCATTTCAAAGTAAAATTTCAGCATATTGAGTAATTTAACTATCATATTAAAGCATATCTATCTACATCCAAAACTATATGCTGTACATATTGGTAATTTTCTTAAGTGAAAAATAATGTGAACAAGTTTGCTAAAGGATAGCCAAAATTTCAGAACCAGACATTTTTTACCAAAATGGTGGCTACAGGGCAAAGTGAGCCACAGGCTATGGGGTAACTTGAGCCAGTGATTCAACTTACCCCACAATAAGGTAAACTAAGGTTTGGATGTATAAAGTAGTATTACTTGAGTACACTCTGCTCTTTTGTCAACCACTGCTTCTCATTCAGCTTGAGACATTCATGATGTCAACCAGCCCCATCCTGGAACAGCAGTCTGCACCAGTTGTTCCAACGTCTCTTCCAGCTGAGCTACCTTCACCAGGCCCTGCACACGAATTTGGTTCTCTAAGTGACCCTATAACCATGTTGGACATCTAGCCAGCAGACCAACAAATCGAAAACGTGAAGACAAGAATCTTGACTGATACACCTGAAAAGCAAGTAATTGAGAGAGATACCATGATGAAAGGAAAAATAAGTCAAAACGGAACAAAAGAACCATCCAAATGTAAGGAAAATGGAAGAGGAGGCAAACATGGACAAAAGTTGCAGTGGAGAGCAGCTCTGAGGAAAGTAATGTGGCCGTCCCATTTGAAGATACTTTTAACAATGAGAGTTCCTGTGATAATGAAGAAAGTAAGCCAGATGTCTCAGATCTGATAGTTGGTGACGTCCTTGTAAAATGAGCATCCAAATGCAGGAGCAACCACTATCTTGGCCTGGCTGACAGCACTGGAGACAACTAAGCGAATGTCAGATTTTTTAGAAGAATCAGAGGAACCGTGCCGTGAGAAACCCACAAATGTTCTGAAGAAGGTACCTCAACCTCAACAGGACGGAGGAACTGCAAGGATAGAGCAAGTTCATAATCCCCCGTAACTTAGACAGTTAAAATATTGAATATTTGTTTTGATTAAAATGTTTCATGTTTTTATTTTATTATTTTTACTGAATTAAATTATTTTTATGGTTTAAAAAAATAACTGTTGACTTGTTCTCAGAAGCCTGAAATTGTTAAAAAGGATGGTTTGTTTGCACAATGTGCTGATCTTTATATTTTAAAAGTTATATGGCTTAGTTTACCCCCTTAAATGGTTCAACTTACCCCAGACATGGGGCAAGTTGAACCACAGGATAACTGCTTTTTGAAACTTTATTATTTGAAGCTGCTTTGTCACAAAAACATTCTGATAGTTTCATCTAAGAGGAGACATCCTGAAGTAACAATAAATATTTAAATTATGTTTCTGTATCACTTTTCATGACCCCCAGGATCACCTAAATAAAAAATGGCTCAACTTACCTCACTCTCCCCTACATAACAAGAACAGAATACTACATCAGTTTGAACAAAATCGTCAAATAGAGTTTGGCAGAGGTTCATTTTATTTTGGAAGCCCTTCCCAACACAACCCTGTATTCAGGGCTTTGGACTGGTACATGGAGATCCAGATTTAGGCCCCCCTTGTAGTTACATAGTTAGGCAGCAGTGTATACGATTTTGCCTAAGGTACCACCAGTTTAAGTTCTTTGCATTTCTTGGGAAGCAAATCCTAGTTTTCCAACTTCCAGCCAACTGAGCCATCCAGCTGCTCTTTGGGTGAAAGTGTTAAATTTGGGTTTAAAACATTTGAAATGCTGGAAAGTGGCTGAACACTCCCTTAGAGATAGGGTGAGGAGCTCAGTCACCCGGAGAGAGCTCAGAGTGGAGCTGCTTCTCCTCCGCATTGAGAGGAGCCAGTTGAGGTGGTTCGGGCATCTGATCCGGATGACTCCTGGATGCCTCCCTGGTGAGGTGTTCTGGGCATGTCCTACTGGGCGGAGGCCCCAGGGAAGACCCAGGACACGCTGGAGAGACTATGTTTCTTGGCTGGCCTGGGAACGCCTCGGGGTCCCCCCAGAAGAGCTGGAGGAAGTGGCCGGGGAGAGGGAAGTCTGGGCATCTTTGCTTAGACTGCTGCCCCCGCGACCCGGTCCCGGATGAAGCGGAGGAAGATGGATGGATGGATGGATGGGATGGCGTTTTCGAGTATTTCTCCTTTTAAATTGCGGTCAATCAAACTGTTGCAGACAGACTCTTTTTGAATTAATGAGCCTTCTTTACATCACAATAGCTCTGCTGCACATGCACCAAACCCCTCATCTGACCCGGCTAGCGTGTCTAGTTCAGGTGCTGGAAGAGAGTAGATGGTATCTTCCTATCGACTGCAGTCAAATGAGCCGACGTTCACATTTCTGTGGTCAAATCTGCCATGATCCAGTGCTTAGGTTTTGTCATGTTCTGTTTTCTGTCAGTCTCACCATGTTCAAGTTAATCATCCGCAGCTGTCTTCATTTAGTTAATCAACCTCAGTGTATTTAAGCATCTGGTTTTCAGTTCCTCATTGTCAGGTCATATACTCATCACTGGTTTGGGTTCCTGGTTATGTTTGAGTTTTGTAATAAGTCTTTAAGTTTCTGCCACAAGTCTTGTCTTTGGGTCCTCCACCACCATTCATGACAAAAACAGCCGGCACTGGATTTTTTTTTGTGTGAGTTTCATACAATACTTATGACAGCAGTGCAGCAAATGCTGGAAAGTCTCCACCAGACTCCACAGAGCTTCTTGATGTGACCACGGAAATGCAAACGGCAGCTCAGTTGTAAAGGATTGTAAATCAATGAAAGAGCATTTTGATGTTTCCTTTTATTTTCAAGAACTCTGCCCTGAGAAACCAATAATATATAATGGTATAATCAATGTTTTGATGACAGCAACGTCAATAAACATTGAAGAATTAGCTAAAAGAGTATTTGGTGAACTGGAGGGAGAAAGAATCAGGCTTTTGGAAGAAGTTCGGTCGACGAAGCTCTTCACTTCCTCCTCCAAGCTGACATCCAGCTCAAAACAATACAGCTGGATATTGCTTGCCTTTTTTATGCAGCAGCGGTGAAGATTTACGCTAGCAAGACAGAGCTATCATAATTAGACAGGGGGGATCAGGGCGGGGCTGCTCAGCTCAGCTCCAAAATCCACGCCCCCTCAGAGGAGGTTTTGGAAACAAAGGCTTCAGATCAACATGAAAAATGCCTTTTTAAAGACATTTAGGTTGTGGAGTTTTGGTTAAAAACACCATACTCATAATTAAAACACTACTGGGAACATTTTTTTTAAATTAAAAAATGTCACAGGGGGACTTTAAGAGAGTGTTCTGAGCAGGACAAAACTTTCATCAGGACCTTCTGTTGGAATGAGAAAGATGATGTTTATGCTCTCTTTCACTCCTCTGCTTGTTTTCGTAAAGAAATACAGCAGTGAAACACTGACATATACCCGGGAAGAGCTTCTGCTTGTCTGGCATTCAAAATATCCAGCACAGGTGGATCTACAGAATTGGACAGAGCTGTCATCAAGAGGACGTGGTGTGTTGGTGGGAAGCCACCCTGGTGGAGGAAGCGGAGAAGAAGGGGGGGGAGTGAGGCAAAGCCTTAGTTCCTCTTTATTCTGCTTGTCAGCGGAGCCACCTCCAGTGTGTGAATGTGTGTGTGAATGGGTCTGTGACTGTGAAGCGCTTTGGGCCCTCGAAGGAGGGTAGAAAGCGCTATACAAGTATGCGCCATTTACCATTTACCAACGTTCTATCTAGATATTATCTTTGAAAAGGAAGTTACTTAACCCTTTAACACTGGAGCGCCAATGTTTATGTTCTTTGATTTACTGTAAGTTTTTAACTGTTAACATAAAAACATAATTCCAGTAGATTCTAAAGGAGAAAAGTGGCTCAATGAGCCAGTAATATTATTTCAGAATAAATCAACTAATACCTAAAATAGCTTTCGATATTTTACTCTGTATAAAAATATATTTTGTCAAAATAATGCAAGTTAGAAATAAACTAAACATTAAAAGAAAAACACAAATTGATTTATTTTTATGCTAATTTTTTTATAGGAAAAACTTACACTTATAAATAACCTAATAGATTTTGATCTCTATGAAATATATTCCAACAAAATGATCAAAATATGAACATGCGGAAAAGTAAAAAAAAAAAAAAACAAGCCAGGAAAAAAAATATATATTTGTGCTTTTCAGTAAAAACAACTCAAGTCATTTCATTTTCCTTGCTCTTGCTTCGTTGTTCTGGCTGTTTTACTCTGTTTTAAAGTGGGCAATGGATGAGAGTATGGATGTCCCGATCAGGTTTTTTCCGATTCCAAGTCGTTCGATTTTGTGGATTTGCAGAGACCGAGTCCCGACCCGATACTTTTGTGACACATTTAAAAACATGAATGAGTCTTGTCTTTTCCTGTTGAAATGCATTTAGAGGTTGTTGTTTAGAGACACTTGCTGTCAGTTTAAAGCGTTTTTAAATGAGGTATTGATCCCGGAAGTCTGAATCTGTGACCATCAAACTAGCTTGACTGAATTGTTTACGTTGGCCTTCTGATTGAGCTCCTGCCGTTTTCTGCTGTTTTTCGGGAATAACAGTTAGTGATCTTTTCATGACATGCAGACTTCCTTATCCTTATCCAGAATAATAAGATTGGAATATAAAGTGCTGATCATAATAAGAATACATGAAATATCCAATCCTGATCGGACAACAAAGTCCGAACGAGTCATCAAACACGTGATCGGATCGGGACATCCCTAGATGAGAGGTTCTGAGAATATCTCCTTGAACATGAACATGAAAAGTATTATCTTTAGTGACAACAACTCCCTGAGCTACCTGTCTACTGCCAAGCTGTGTGCTGCTGAACACAGTTGGGCACCCCAGCTGGTTTGATTTTGAAATCAAATATCGCTCAGGGAGGAGCAATCAAAAACCTAAGTGGCTCCTGTGGCTGTAAGCACCAACAAATCAAAACATGGGACAGTTGAACCCCAGATATGAGGAAAGTTGAGGGTTCAAGCTGTCATTGTGGCTTTTCCACAGCACATGCCTTCTGAATTGACTTCTCTGTAGAGCGCTGATTCAGTTATTCAGAAGCTCCTCACGTTTAGGAAGCAGAAACTGCTATTTATCCATTTTAGGTACAGATAGGCACCACTGCTGTTTTGGCTCTTGTTTTTGGTTGATTGTTTTGCAGTGTCTGCCTCTCTCTGTGGTCTCCCTTGGCCCCAACAAGCCCCTCTCCAGGCCTATTGATAAGTGCCCATTGATCTCCACATCAGGACACAAAGTTGAGAAAGCTTCAGCATTTTTCACAGTCACTTACATAACTACGCCTCAGTTTACCGCTTTAAAAAGAATCTCTTTGAAGAGTCTCTCTTATAGCTAACTTGATGTTGCTGTTGATGGAATAGTCCATTGCTGCAGAGGGACGGGGGTGGGGGGGGGGACACTTTCTCATAAGCACTTTGATGCTATCTCAGTTATTTTATTTTTTATGGCATAGTTAATCAATAACAGACATGGAAATATTTTTTTTAAACAAAGTGTTTTATTGGGTTTTCTCTCTTTTCAAATATCAAGCAATCACCTGCTTTTGCCCAATGGTAAATCCTCCCCAGGTTAGATTCTTTTCCTCTTAAGTCAGTGTCACTGAACTGGACAACACAGATTTAATGAAAGGTGTTGATGTCAAAGCCTCTAGTTTGCGCTGACGTAGACGGTGACACAGACACTCCACAGGTCTCAGCTCTTCCTGTCAGGTGTCTTCAGTGTAACAGTCTGCCAACAAACAAAGAAGAGGCAGCGATACAGCAAACCATGGTCAAATAAAGCACATGAGATTGAAGACTTTCCAGCAATACATACTGATAGAAAGCATTATGGGGGAAAACTTTTTGAAAATCACTCAAAGTGCCTGAAATTAAAAGGCCTTCATTTTTTATGTGGATGGGACGTCAAAATATACTAAACTAAATAAACGGGAGCATAGAAGAAAAAAACACATCATATTTAAACCATTAAACGGATGTCACTTCTGAAGATACTTATTTCTACTACTTTTTCTTTTAAAGCTAAAGTCCCATTATTTGTTACATGACTTGGCCTGTGAAATTTCTTCCCCACATTTGACCCATCCTCTGAGGGAGCGGTGAGCTGCAGACAGAGACGCGCTCGGGAACCATTTCATTTGGTGGTTTAACCCCCAATCCAACCCTTTAATGCTGAGCGTCAAGCAGGGAGGCACTGAGCCTGAGTCTCTGGTATGACTCGGCCAGGATTTGAACTCACAACATTCAAATCTCAGGCCGGACACTCTACCACAAGGTCACTGAGCTTTTATAAGATGTTTTCCTATCAAACTTAAATTTGATAAACGGACCTAAAGACATTGATTTGGATGTAAATGTATCAAAAGCTAAGTCAAAAATTAAACGATAAACAATTTTCCATCAGATCTTTACATCATTGTTACTTTTATTGTCGATTACAACAAACTCAACCTCGGCCAGGTAACAAAATAATGTGTTTTTTGTTTGCTTCTAAATGCACCGAAGTGTGAGAAAATAAGATGATCCAGAAACATCTGGCCTCTGAGTCACAGAAAATGTTCCTCCAGTAGAAACCTCACGTTAGACTCAGATTCAGGG
>NC_050515.1:21677195-21677697 GCF_002922805.2 Oryzias melastigma | reverse complement strand
CTAAGCAGTTTTGCACCAGACGCTTTTACTTTTGCAGCATATTTTCTACCTGGTTCCATGCTGGGAAGGCATGACGTAAGTTCTGCATTTTGAACTTTTTCACGACCCTTCCTTACAATGGTGACACCAGTAACTTTTATTTTGGCAGCATATTTTTTACCTGGTTCCATGCTGGGAAGGCATGACGTAAGTTCTGCATTTTGAACTTTTTCAAGGCTCTTCCTTACAATGGTGGCACCAGTAGATTTTATCTTTGCTGCATACTTTTTACCTGGTTCCATGCTGGGAAGGCATGACGTAAGTTCTGCATTTTGAACTTTTTCACGACCCTTCCTTACAATGGTGGCACCGGTAGCTTTTATCTTTGCAGCATATTTTTTAGCTGGTTCCATACTGGGAAGGCATGACGTAAGTTCTGCATTTTGAACTTTTTCACGACTCTTCCTTACAATGGTGACACCAGTAGCTTTTACTTTGGCAGCATACTTTTTACCTGGTTCCA
>NC_050515.1:21670957-21677095 GCF_002922805.2 Oryzias melastigma | reverse complement strand
TAAAGATGAAAAGGTAGAACGTTCTTGAAATAATGTGGCTCAAATGGCCTATTTAAGTATTCATTTATTTAAAGTCTGACTATTACAAGGAAAACGTAATTTACACAATTCATTGATCCAAATCAACACGTTCTATGAAAAATACCAGATAAAAACATTATACATTCAGAACATTAGTAGATTAATCTTCTAGTCTATAACAATTCGCATCATATTCAAAACACACATTTCAATGTTCCAGTTCTCATTAGCATTATCCAAACTTTCCTCAAAAAGCCATTACTTGGTTCATGTTCCCTTCTTTGCAGTTCATCATCATTCCACTAGGGGCAGAAGAAAAGCTTTTCTTGCTCATTTCAAAATGGCTGCTTCCATGAAATCTCAAAAACATTTTTGGCAGGAAAAAGTTTTGGTAATTTTCAAAGCATAATGCAGAAAATAACACATCTATTATTATTATTATTATTATTATTTTTTTACAGAGAAAAAAAACCCAAAATGTGCCGGTTTCTCAGACATAGTTTCTGTAGAGTGGCAGGAGTTGATATCGAAACCCACTCCACCTCGCCACGTTGCTGAGAGCTCTTTGTGTACACTCTCTTACTGGCTTACAGCCCCTCACAACTCCAACCTAACATTGCCAGTGCACCCCTGAGTCTTGAAACATGACCCATAAACCATTTAGAAACAATGACTCAGAAACCATGACTCAGAAGCCATTACCATGGAGACTTTGCAGAAACTCTTGTATTTCATGGGACTTTGGGTGCCGTCGTTTTTCTGCAATCTTTCCCAGCTGGGCGATGCTCTTCTGACCAAAATATGTAGTGGTTGGTATCATTGCTGCTTTCTTAAGGTAATGTATTGACTCTTCCTCTTGCTTTTTGATGTAGAACAAGTGTGATGCATAGATGTTGAAAAGCATTTGTGTGCCTTTGGGATCCAGATCCTTTTCTAGCAGCTCCCTGAAGATCTCATCAGCTTTTTCTTGGTTAAACTTTGCATAGATTTCCGCAAGTGATATTTGCATTTTCAGAGACGACTCGGGGTAAAGAGCAACTACATCCTCGCACAGACTGATCCCTCTGTCGAGAATCTTGGGATCGTGGGGGCTTTTCTGGGCAAACATTCTCCTCTTGTAGCAGATTGCTGCACACCTCTTCATGTATCGTGACTCAGGGTGTCTTTGCAGAGCCTCTTCTGCTAAATCAATGGCCTCATCCATGCATACGTACTTCCTGAACAGTCTCAGTAGAGGCTCAAAGCCGCCGTAGCTGCTGACTGGCTTCCTCAAGATTCTTCTGGCCAGTGCCCGTGCTTCGTCTTCAATCTGTTGGCCTCTTGCAGCACGGGCCTGCAGGTACAGAGCTGCAAGGTGCAAGTTGTCTGGGTCATGTTCTTTGGCGATTTTCATTTTCTCCAAAATGTCATCTCCCAGACTCTTCATCCTATATTTATAGTCTTCAACTAATCCTAGAACACGGCCGGTCTGCCACTCCACCATGTCTGGCTGCATCCTGACAGCTCTGTGGAAGTATTCTGTTGCCAATTGCCTTTTGTCAAACTGCATCAGGGTCCAGGCCTTTTCTGCACAGATTTCCGGATGGAGCTCCTCCTGTGCATTCAGCAGACTGTCCACCTTACTGAGGTAATCCCGGCTTTTTGACTGATCACCCAGAAGGTAGTGCAGGTAGGCCAGGTTGCTGTAATTCACCACCAACCAGGGACCATCATCTGACACAGCGTTCCTCATTTGGCGGAAGGCCTCGGTGGCCCTGGATAAGAATCTCAAGGCCTCTTCCTCACAGCCCAGCTGGTAATGAACAAACCCCTGCAGGTTGTAGATGTGACCCAGCCAGCTGGACCCTCCCTCTGCGCCGATGTCCTCCAGCGAGTCCCTGAGGAAGCAGAGCTTGGACCTGCTGGCATTCAGATCCCATGTGAAGTGACACTCCAGGGCCTCCAGTTTAGACTCCTCCGGGGAGGAACTCTGAGCAGCACTGAGGGAGGAAACATGACACACTTCAGAGGAGTGGTCTGAAGTTTTCTGCACTAATCACTTTAAACCTCATGAAGTTGAGGAAACAGAATGACAAAAATTAAAAAACAAATCCAAACATTACCTTTAATAAAATACATTTAAAGGTCAGGGCTGCACAGTGGCGCAGTGGTTAGCGCTCTCGCCTCACAGCGAGAAGGCCCCGGTTCGAATCCCGGCTGGGACCTTTCCGTGTGGAGTTTGCATGTTCTCCCCGTGCATGCGTGGGTTTTCACCGGGGACTCCGGCTTCCTCCCACCGTCCAAAAACATGCTTCATAGGTTGATTGGTGACTCTAAATTGTCCCTAGGTGTGGATGTGGGAGTGAATGGGTTTGTGATTGAGGCCCTGCGACAGACTGGCGACCTGTCCAGGGTGTACCCCGCCTTCGCCCATCAGTAGCCGGGATAGGCTCCGGCACCCCCGCGACCCCGAAAGGGACATAGCGGTCAGGAAGATGAATGAATGAACATTTAAAACAATTTAACTCCTAAAATACCTGAAGGTCTGCAAAAGAAATTCCACTTCATCTCCAGAATGTGTCGTAAACATTCATAAAGAAGAACCCGAATATCCTGTTAAAGACCTACACCATTTAAATGTGTGTTTTTGGTGTTTTCAACGAGTTCTTGTGGCATTTGCCTAATCTGATACATGGAAAAACTTGAACTAAAAATTGCATTTTTAGAACTTTTTATTTAAATTGACAAAAAGGCTGTTTGTAAAAGCTTGTAGTGGTGCCGTGGTCCCAGCTTAAGATCTATTTTGATAAATTTGTTCGACATTGATGTGTGGGAAAATAAAGGAAAACTTCAAATCAGAATTAGATTAAAGCAGAAACCTATTTTAATGTGTGGATTGAAACACTAATCTGGATTAACTTCATCATTAGGTGAACATGTATAGAAAATAATGTCACTAAAGCATGCAGGTATGCAAACATATCTGAACCACTCACCTCATCTTCAAGCGATCGTCTTTGAAGACTAACAGCCTCTTTGGTTTGTGCTCTTCAAGTTTAAACTCTGTCATAAAGACAAATCAATGTTCAACCTTTTGGTTGTTGTAAATGAGGTCATTTCCTGTTCTCCTTTTGGACTTTTCCCATGAAAACACAAAGATAATTTTGACCCTGATTCCAACAGTAAACATTCAGAGATAAGTTAGTCCTCAGGATTAACAGGAAAAGCTGGTCTGTTAAAGAAAAGAGAAAACTTCAATCCATTTTTCTTTTACTCTTAAAAACTCTTATCAAGTGTCTTCCTGGTGCTAGGCGGATTACATCTGACTGACCCTCTTTTTATTGGCTGATTTGAGTTATCAGCCGGTTTAAAGTCCAAGTGGAGTCAGTGGTTTGTTTCATGGTTTTGTTTCTGTAGAAATATTCTCTATAGCAAGAAGAAGAAAAGGTAAAATTTACATGAATGAAAAGCAACTCATTTTCAAGAACCCTAAAGTGAAAATTGACAAACATTCACAAATTTGACAAATTTGGGTTCTTAAACACACGTTTAGTCCATGGTGTTCACATTGGGCAATCAGGGAGGGGCTTCTTCTCATTCTCTCTCTATATTTGTTACTATCAAATCCCTGATTGTTCAAACTTGACCAAACTTAAACCAGTTTAACTCTCAACACATGTTTAATGTTCGTGGAGCCGGAAAACAATCATAAAAACTTTCATAGCTACACGTGAACACAATAGTTGTGAAGCCTAAAACGTGAATACATGCAAGTTTACATTGGCTTTTCATTGAAAGTTAGTTGTAGCAAAGTTTTTCAGTAATAAACCTTATTCTGACACAAAATATTTTCCTTTTTCCTTTAAATTATGCCACAATTTGTCAGGAACATCTATCATGAACAGTAGAGCTGATGTGATTTTGGAAAATCTCAAGGAACATGTGCAAACTGGCCACATGGTGGCAACGTTGATTCAGTCCAGGACCTTCTTACTGTATAAGTGAGTACCACAGGCATCCTGCAGACAGAGGAAACTCCTTTCTGCTTTGATCTGGGAGTTCATCCCTTTGGACTCGACTAAAATGCTCATGAGTTTAGAAAACAGTTTGAATTTATGTTAAACATCCAATCTTGGTTTGTTTAAACATTAGTTAAAGAAAGGTATTGGTGGAAAAATTTAAATTGCAGCAAGACCATAAGAAGTTAACAATTGAAAACAAAAATCACAGTCACTTTAAGCTTTTGAAATTTATGTTGACCTAGTGTACAGAAGGAACTTTTTCATTAAAATTAATAAACACAAAAACATACATTTTTAATTTCCAAATAAACGTGTTTTGTCATGTTTTTTATGTTTCTCCCCCAGAGCCAACATATCTGTCCTGACGTTGTAGGCTAAGTGTCGTCACTTTAATCTGCTTTATCAGTCGGTATTATTCAGTCCTGCAGCTGTCCTGGACCACAAACACCAGAGTGTTTTCATAATTCTTCCTTTGTACTGTGATCATGAGTGAAAAATCCACCCCTCCCACACTCAAAAACTCACCAAAACTTACTTGAAAAAATCCAAATAAAAAGGCGAGTGAAGCAGCCCCAACAGGGTCAAAGGGCAGCAGCGAGGGGAAATAGCACCTGAGGGTTCATACGGCGTCTCTCGTGGTTTTAGTGTTTGTGAGGCCACAGGTTCTAGCTGTTTCAAAGAAGGTGGACCATTTTTTTCCTCATATGAACTAAACAGATTAAA
Source organism: Oryzias melastigma (assembly GCF_002922805.2). Classification (NCBI taxonomy): domain Eukaryota; kingdom Metazoa; phylum Chordata; class Actinopteri; order Beloniformes; family Adrianichthyidae; genus Oryzias; species Oryzias melastigma. The sequence goes on along the minus strand of NC_050515.1, from coordinate 21,672,350 downwards.
GCTGGGAGTTGTTCTCACTTTACCAAAAGTAAACTGTTTCATCAGTATTTTATACAATATTACTACTTATCTAAATGTGAACATTTTAATGTTACTATGTCACTAGACTTCCTGTTTCTGCAGGAATTACAAAGAATGTTTCATCGAGTTTCGGAGACAGTTACAAGCAATCTGTATTGTACAACACTGTTTATTAATATGTTGAATTGTAAAAATAGAATGTATTAACAATTCAATTAGCAGTTCTTTATTTAACTTTCCAAAATAAAAGTTAAAAATCTGGCGTTCAGTTTTTATTTATTTAAATAATTGTTTTATTATTTTTTCGCATCTAGTAACACAAATGAAAGGTATATCTGTACAGTAAAACTACACGTATTATCTTAACAAGTACTTAATTTTTGTGTAAAATATTTCTGCTGTTTGTGTTAAATCTTCTGCCATGTCACAGTCTGGCCTGAAGAGGTCACTGCAGACTATCTTAGCTTGTTTGACATCTCAATCAGTAAAAGCTCTCATTTCTGTCTGAGCATCAATGATCTGTGCAGCTCACAGATAATCAGCTGCTGCTGATTATCTCCCGCCTTTCCCTCCCGGTGTTCGTGCACGTGCAGACCCACACCAGTGTCTGCGTGCGCTCACGGGCGCGGAGGTGGCTGTAAATTTAATGAGATGTGTGTCTCCCCTGATGACTCTCTGAGTGCTTCTGTGTTTACCCTCCACAGCCAATCATTTTTCAATCTTAAATCGATAAACAAAGCAGCTGGGAGCAGCTGGCAGTGCAGCTCCGGCTCGGACGATGATGTGTTTATCTGTGTTTACAGAACATGACAGGCGTCCGTTAGTGAACCTCACCATCAAACACCAGGAATTACAGGAGCAGCTTCATGTTTACTAAAGGAAAACCACCTTGTGTTCAGGTTCATTTCAGGTTTTCATAAACTTTCTACAAGATTAGGAATAAAAGTTCAATTTTAGTTCGAAACTAAAAAGTAAATCCTTTCAAACTAAAATGTGGGTGTAATTTGACGCATTTCTGTCTTTCAATTGCCTCGATTGTTTAATAGAACCTGAATTGTGGAATAATTATGAGAAATTTGCCAGTTTTTTCTTTAACGTTATTGAGACTTTCTAAGTTCATCTGTCATACTTTACAGTAACGGGTCCCAGGAAGTTCTGGAACTGATATTTAGTGAAGTCTTTAGTGAAGACCCTAAAAACTCCTAACAATCTGAATATAATTAGATAAACCAGTGAATGATTCACATATTTAATCAAAAGTTCTAACAAGCTACAAGTGTTTCAGGTACTGAGGAGGAGCTGTCACATCCTTTTATTACTGGAGTCAAACCAAAAAAGGATTTCATTTAGAAAAAAGAAAAAAAAAACTTCA